>NC_063333.1:53533450-53537584 GCF_021869965.1 Rhincodon typus | reverse complement strand
TCTTGTTTGGGGCTGTTAATCTGGGCCATTTGGGGAACCCTGGCTTACAGATATGAATAGGAGATTCGGAGAGTCTCTTCATTCTAGGGACTGGCTCTGAGCTGGCAGGTCAGAGCCCATGTACGGTGCACATGTAAACAAAGGGTGACTAGGTAATGGGATACCGCCATCTGTGCGGTTTTTTCGACTTGTATGTGGAATGTAACGTGTGAAGCACTGATGTTGGCACAAGTGATCCTGATATTGCGCATTGGTTGCCATGCATGGTCGGCTCTTTATGTCTTAAACTTATGTGCATCTTCTTGGCAATACAGCCCAAATGATCTGTTTGATTCCCATGTGCCAACTTCTGAGATGAATGTAACCTTAAACGTGTATCTCTTAGCTGAAAAATTGACGTCAATTCTAATTATGAGTTTACCCCAAAATGTACTAATTGGTTGAAAAATTGAGAATTAACCTTCATGCCAACTATCGGCCTAAATATGGATCTTGGCACCAAAAAATGAAAATGGACATGAATATCACATTGTCCTATACATTGTAATCCATGGTAATCCTTAGGAAATGCACTCCTTCTAGCCTGTAACGTTCCGTAGTTCTATAGAAGAGAGGAGGTAAGTGGAATTAGGTTTGGATTTCTTCAGGAAAGAGGTTTAACAAACCCTGTAAGCTGAATTGCCTCCCTCTGTGTTGTGAGCGATTATTATTCTGTGGTACTTTATATATATTAGAGCATCACACAAAAACTAGATCTTGTCCTCGTCCTAAATCTGTAATGGCTATCGGGTACATTATGATACCGATCCCAAGCTGATTGATTTTCATTTTATCCTCTCTAGTCCTGGGGCGCTGATGTTAATTCTAGTGACCTTCCTGCTGTTCTAACTGAATAGATTACCTCATCACACAACAGGTTCCTTGAGTTTCCTTCATTTTTATGGTGGACTTGCTGGCTAAAACAGTGGGAATCAGTATCTTTAAGTTAATGTAATAATTTAGAGTTAATTTTATTTCATACTACCTTTGAGAGATCTTTTTATTTTGTATTCTATTCAAGATCTTACATGAATAAACTTCAAACTTAGCTTAAGTATAAGAGAAAAGTACTGCAGATTCTGGAATGAAAACAGAAAATGCTGGGCAGGTTTAGCAGCTTCTGAAGAGAAAGAAACAGTTGAAGTTTCAAGTTGATGGCCTTTCAGCAGAAACTTGTCAGAAAAATTTTGTGAGTTGTCTGCACTGGTTGTGAGCTACTCAGACTTTTATGGAACTTGAATAGTGTGCCATTGTATCTTAAAGAGCAATTTTTGAGTTGTTTTATTAATATTATATTTTCTGAATTTGTCTATAGCACTGTTTTGGGACCAACACATTTTAATCAGTTCATCAACTCATTAGCTTCGAGCTATGGATCTCCACTGGATTTCTCTGTGAATTTCTTAATGGTTGATATTTGCGATGTGTTTCTGGATCTATTTATATTAGTTGGAGTAATGCTTTGCTACATTTTATGATGTCTTACAATGGGTTACCACAGGTTAAGCAAGGCAAAGGTTATTTCAATCATTTTTATTACACCTGCAATTATTATTTGGAAACAAAGCATTAACAGTAGGTATTCAGCTATTAGTACAATTAGGCAAAAAAGGACAAATTTTGTCAAATTTAAAATCTTTCAATTTTTATTATTCACTAAGATCATGGTTAATCTGATTGTGGTTGTAACTCAATTTTCCTGTCTGGCTCCCATAACCCTGGATTTCCTTGTCAATCAAAATCGAGTTAACTCAGCCTTAAATAAATTCAGTGACCCAGACTCTACTAATCTCTGGAGAAGAGAATTTTCACACTAACAACCATCTGAGAGAAAATAATTTCTCCTCATCTTACGGCTAAAAATAAGACATCTTATTCTTAAACTGTGTCTCAAGTATCTCTAGTATCTCTCACAAGAGAAAGCATCCTCCCAGTATCAATGCAATCAAGCCCCTTCAAAATCTTGCATATTTCAATAAGATCATCTCCCACTATTTTTAACACCAATAGATAGAAACCCAATCTATTCAACCTTTCTTTGTAGGATAAGCCCTTCAGTTGAGTGAACCTCCTGCGAAATGCTTACAATACAATTAAATCAATTTTAACCAAAATTGTACACCGTACTCTTGCAAGGATCTTGTACAGCTGCCTTAAATTTCCCTGCTTTTATATTCCATTCCTGTCACAATAAACACAAACATTCTATTTATCTTCCTAATCACTTGCTGTATCTGTTTACCAACCTTTTGTGATTCATGTACCAGTTCACTAGATCCCTTTGCATGACCATGTTCTGCAGTCTCTACATTTAAATATTATGCTGCCTTTCTACTCTTCCTATCAAAGAGATCTAGTTTACATTTTCCTACATTTGCTCTGTTATTTCTTTGCAGACTTACTTATCAAACAATATCCCTTTAGCTCTTCTTGACAACTTAATTTCCTGATTATCTTGATGTCATTAGCAAATTTAGCTGCCAGACATTTGATCCTTTCATTCAAGTTCAAACATAATCTCAATTCAATCCAATTCATACATAAATTATAAATATTGAGTCTCAGCACTGATCCCTGTGGCAGACCACTAGTGAAAATTGGTTAACCTGAAAATGGCCTATTTAGCACTCCTGTCTGCTTCCAGTTAGCTAATTAGTCCCTTATTCTTTCTAATATTATTACCTCCTTACCATAAGTCCACAACCATGAGGACTTACTTTGTGCAGCAACCTTTGATGTTTCGCCTTAAAAAGTGGAAATCCATGTACATCACCTCTTATAGGTTTTCCTTCATCCATTTTGCTTGTTGCTTCATCAAAAGGCTCAAATAAATTAGTCAAACACTGTTTCTCCTTCACAAAACCATCTTGGCTTTGCCTAATCTCATAATGATTTTAAGTATCCTGCTATATCCCTTTAAAATGGCAGTTTTGCTCTAATACATGTTAGACTTACTGGTCTATAATTTCCTTCTTTCTGTTTCCCACCTGTCTTGAACAAATGTGTTACGTTAGCTATTCTCCAAACCACAGATCTCCTTCCAGACTCTAAGGAACTTTGGAAAATTATAAGCAATGTTTCCATTGTCTCTGTAGCCACTTCCTTTAAGGCACTAATATGCAGGCCATCAGGTCCTGGGGACTTGTCAGTTAATAAGTCTATTAGTTTTCCCAGTAACTTTCTCCTGGTAATGGTGTTTGTTTTAAGTTACTCCCTCCTTTTCAGGTATTTGTTTGTCAAGTATCTGGGAACAGGAGAAAGTAAGAAGTAGAAAAGAGAGACATATTGCAGAAAGATTTATCTTTTACTCATCAGGATAACTGCAATTATGCCAACTTTCAAATAATTGCAACAATTTTTACGACAGGCTAAAAGGGGTGCTGAATGGTTTGCAAGTTGACTTTACTTGGCCAAGGCACTACCATGGGGAAAGCAACAGGGAATAAAGCTCCTCATACTTCTGTGTCATTTAAAAATGGTACGCGGTTTGAACATATTTCTTTTGTTCTAGGACAAGAAATGTTTGTTCACAAGCAGAGTCTCACTCTCTGCAATTAAAGAAGCCTGCAGCCTTCTTTTTGAATTACCTGGAAGCAGGCGGAGCCTATATTTCATGTTATTTTCTGCATGGCAGCCCCTCAACCAATCTAAATCAACTTGCTGACGAATCAATACCTCATTCCACACCATAAATTGTTATTCTTGTGTTTATACTGACGATTTCAGGATGGTAAGCATCAGCAGTTTGTCTCTGTTTACAGCAGTACTCAAGATCTGTGCTGCCAAATGACTGAAAGCTAAATGTGTACACTTACATCGTCTGCATCTTGTAAATCAGAGGAGATGAGAATTGAAGGAGATGTAGGATTAAGGAAGGAGGATTAGGTATGCAGAGACCTTAATCATCAGTTAGTCCAATCTATCTGCTTGTGGCCTCAGTGTGGCCACTTCGTATCATAGCCAAATTTTATGGGGATTAATTGTACAGGCGCATTTGTACTCCTGAAGTTCTTGTTTGCTACCTATTGTTCTGCACTAATTACTCCTACACAAAAAAGGTGTCCAAGCTAACAAGCTCCAGCGCTGGATGAACAC
>NC_063333.1:53487584-53533050 GCF_021869965.1 Rhincodon typus | reverse complement strand
CTGCAGCATCTGCAGTTCCTACTATCTCTGTCCATTGTTTGTTTTGGGTGGTGTTGCTGCCTTGGTTGAATAATTGTTTCTTTGTAAAAGCTGTGAGTTGGGGTTATAAAATTTCAACAGTATTAAATGTGTGAGGGGGATTTTAAGATTTTTAGTTTAGGATTGTGTACTGATTGATTGATTGAGATTATTGACAGATAAATGATGGGGTGAAGAGAATCGAGAAGTTGAATTGCTTAAAGCTAGTGGTGCAGTTCATCCTTTTCTCATGGTATCAGTATCTTTGGTGGAGACAGACAGGATTTACAAAAACACAAATCAATTGTCTTAAATCGTTTAATTTGATCTTTATTGGAGTAATTTAAATCCATATTCCTAGATGGAAATTCAAGGTCTGTTAGGGTTTTGCTACCTATTCAATTTAATGGATGAAAACAAATGCTGAGGAGCATAGGGTCAAAAATTGCAGTCTAAAGTATTGATTTTATTAATCATGATGGCAATTGTTGATGTGTTCTTTTGAAAAGTATTTCTAAAAATGCAGCTATCATCAGTAGTTATCAAACCTGAGAGTTAGATGATGAGCAACGTATGAAGGAATTTGATTTATCAGCTTGACATCCAAATTACTTTTTTTAAAAAATTCAAATAAGAAATGCAATTCCAGGTCATTTACTTTGCCAAATAAATATTGCAATAAAAGCCAGCATGAATTTATTTGTGAGAGAAATTCTGTTGTGAATTGATTCTTTTTTATTTGTCGATAGGCCCCATTAATAACTGAATGAGTCAAATAGATACATGACCTGGTTTAAAATTAAAGTGATGTTGCTGAACTCCTCCGTAATTGTGATCCATGATATTAGTAATGATGAGTTCCCAGGTGAAAAATTGGGATTCTTTATTCATTTTAATATTTACGCTTGGCCTTCTTTGCAGGGTGAGAATTCATTAAATCTGCCATGTTATGTTGTCTCAAAGAAAATGTATTTTGTTCATTCATGTGGCCCTTCAATCCGTTGTACCTTAATTAGGAATTCTTTTAGAATAATTTCATAATTCTGTTTATCTCTATTGCCCTATTCATAATGTTTATTTCTTTTTCTGCCTGCCCTTTTCATGGTTATCCTAAGTGCCAAAGTAGTTAATCACACTGGTCCCTGACAGTTTCTGTTTTTGAGTGGCCTTCTATGAAGTATATGAGGACAGCCCAGGGTGACTCATACTTAGAATTTCCATAGCTTTTTCTATGAATGTACCCAGTGTTCACTTGGAGCCTGTCTTTATGATTTGGCTGAAATTAATAATTAATAGGTCTGAATTTTCCACTTGGTTTTATTCAATACTGGTGGAAAGCCTACACCGGTTTGTGAGGTAACATTGACAGTGATGTGAACCCTGCTGCTGTAAAGGTAAAGTCACCATAGTTCTAGAGGATTATAAGGTTGCTCTCTCATTACAGAGAGATAACTGCGAGTGGGTTTAACCTGAGGGTCTCCATGCCTTAGGTGAGGCTGAGAAGGTGTGACCTTCGTGGTAGCCTCAGCTGCTGTGGGTAGCCTTTACCTACTGCTGTATGGCACAGACTATTGAAGTTAATTGAATTGAATGCCTTCCTTCATTAAAATCCTGAAAAAAAAACATACAATTGCTTTTAATAAATTCATCTCCAGGCACCTCTTTTATACGGTTAATTGATGTTCCCGCTAAGCTGCATGGCTGCTGCTCATCAGTGTCTAAATTGAAATTTGTGAGATAAAACATGGACATAAATGTTAGCTTGCCAAAAAAGGTCCATTCAATCCTTCAGGCTTCTCTTTTGTTGTAGACTATCCTACTTCTTTAATCGCTTTATGTGGATCACCATTTGACTTCTTACTTTTCTGAAACTATATCCCCACGGTTCCAGAAGCCATGGCCGCATGCGGACTTTGGAGGTCTGAGGAGTGGCAGGAATCCCTAGAGGGAGTATTATTGAACATAGTTCATATAATCTAGCTGCACTCCAGGTTAATACAAATTCCACTGTTGCAACATCAGGATAATCCCTTAAAAACACAGTACACTTGAGTCACATCATGCACACTGTTAATTATATATCAGTTGAATTTAATTATATGCAGGTGGAGGGTGTTAACGGGATCTAACTTGAATGCATATAAGGAGTCACTGAACAACTTTATGGTCAGGAAATTTAGGCTTATAATTCTTCACTCTATAAATAAATATGAGTGACTAAAGATTGGCGCCAGCACTACCCATGACCAATTTATTTTCTGGATTAGAACACAATGGCAGATAATGATTACATTAAGGAGAAAGTTAGAAGTGTTGTACATGGATCTGAAAGGGTAAATACTGCCATAAGCGCCACCCACTATGATGATGTCATATGGACTGAACCACGTAAATACACTTGAAAACACTGTTGGGAGTATATCTGGTTATGTTGTATCAATGGGTATAAATGGGCAAAAGAAGCAATGGATATTTTTGAAGAGATACTGAATGTCTTTGACAATTACTATAACCTCGGAACTAAGACATCTCATGACTGAACAAGTTTTAATGGAAGAGTTCACCACACAGGGGAATCCTTTAACTATTTCATTAATTGTGTCTTCAAATTAATGAAGAAATGCACCTATGGTGACTTAAGATCAGAATTCATAAGAGGCAGAATTGTTGTAGGAATTGTTGATATGCCCTTGTAAGATTTATTAAGATCCAAAGAAGATCTGGTTCTAGAAAAAGCTGTTCAGAAGGTGAGTAGAGCTGATGTTTGAAGTTTGGAAGGTCAATTCCAAGAGGAGAAGATCAACTTTGGAATAGGATAACAGCAGAGTCAATTCAATTCTTAAGGTACAAAGCCACAACAATGTAAGTGAGAAACCAGTACAGCAAATAGGACAGGCATCAGACATTAAAAATCCTTATCACCACTGTGGAACAAAGGATTTCAGGCACAAACATTCCCCAGTTTGTAATAGTGAATGTTTTCTCTATCACACACTAGGGCACTTTCAGAAAATGTGCAAAATGGGGATATAGTTTCAGAAAAGTAAGAAATTGAATGGTGACCCACATAAAGCGATTAAAGTAGAATAGTCTACAATAAAAGAGAAGCTTGAAGAATTGAATGGATATTTTTGGCAAGCTAACCTTTATGTCCATGGTTTATCTCACAAATTTCAATTTAGACACTGAGGCAAGTCATAGCGTCATAGAGATATACAGCATGGAAACAGACCCTTCAGTACAACTCATCCATGCCGACTAGATATCCTAGATAAATCTAGTCCCATTTGCCAGCATTTGGCCCATATCCCTCTAAAACCTTCGTATCCATATGTCTTTTAAATGTTGTAATTGTACCAGCCTCTACTGCTTCTTCTGGCAGTTCATTCCATATACACAGCACCCTCTTTGTGGAAATGTTGCCTCTTAGGTCCATTTTGTATCCTTTCCTTCTTACCTTAAACCTATGCCCTCTAGTTTTGGACTTCCCCACCCCGGGGAAAAGACCTTGTCTATTTACCCTATCCATGCCCCTCTTGATTTTATAAACCTCTATAAGTTCACCTCTCAGCCTCCAATGCTCCAGGGAAAATGGCCCCAGCTAATTCAGCCTCTCCTGCTCCTCTGATGCTGCTTGGCCTGCTATGTTCATCCAGCTCTACACCTTGTTATCTAACATTCTTGTAAATCTTTTCTGAACCCTTTCTGGTTTCACAACATTCTCCCTATAGAAGGGAGACCAGTTTTGCACACAATACTCCAAAAGTGGTCTAACCAATGCCTTGTACAGCTGCAACATGACCTCCCAACTCCTATACTCAATGCATTGACCAATAAAGGCAAGCATAACAAATGCTTTCTTCGCTTTCCTATTTACCTGCGACTCCACTTCCAAGGAATTATGAGCCTGCACTCCAAGGTCTCTTTGTTCAGCAACACTCCCCAGGACCTTACTATTTTAAGTGTATATGTCCTGCTCTGATTTGCCTTTTTGAAATGCAGCACCTTACATTTATCTAAATTAAACTCCATCTGCCACTCCTCAGCCCATTGGCCTATCTGATCAAGATTCCCTTGTAACCTGAGGTAACCTCCTTCACAGACCACTACACCTCCAATTTTAGTGTCATCTGCAAACTTACTAACCATACCTGCTATGTTCACATCCAAATCATTTATGTAAATGATGAAAAGCAGTGAACCCAGCATCGATCCTTGTGGCATACACTGGTCACAGGATTCCAGTCTGAAAAGCAGCCCTCCACCACCACCCTCTGTCTTCTACCTTTGAGCCAGTTCTGTATCCAAATAGCTAGTCCTCCCTGTATTCCACGTGATCTAACCTTGCCAACTAGTCTACCATGAGGAACCTTGTCGAATACTACTGAAGTTCAAATAGATCACATCTACCACTTTGCCCTCATCAATCCTCTTTTTGTAACAGCTTCAAAAAACTCAATCAAGTTAGTGAGATATGATTTCCCACTCAAAGCCATGTTGACTATCCCTAATCAGTAGTGCTATATTGTCAGACAGTGAGCCATTGTTAAGAAAATATGCCTGACAACAATGCAACCACATGACTCAAGGAACATAGTACTAAGGTTAAAGCAACTCTCTAAAACAGGGGACAGCAACCTATAGAAAGCCTATATGTCATTCATAATTAAGAGCACTGACTCGAGACTAGGAAGGTACGTCTTGACATTGGATTTGTTCAAAAGGCGGAAGAGGTTAAACAGCAGAATCTTAGGAGCTTCTTTGAAATATAATAAATTATTTAAAGGATAAGGAAGTTGAAAACTGAACACAGCATTTCACTAAAAAAATGCTAAAACTCTTTTGCATGTACACACCTGAGAACATTCTGCATCTCCTAATAAAAGAAGTTAAGAAGCATCTTACAGAAATGACAAGAATAGACATTATTGCTGTAGTCATGGAACCAACTAATCAGTAATATTTTTTGTAACTAAATCTAACAATACTATTCAAATTTGCATTGACTTAATATAACCCAACAAGGCGATGGTGAAGAAAACCTACTGTGTGTCTACAGTTGACAAGAGTTTAGCTAAAAGTATCAAAAAGTAGAGATTTTAAGATCCTCAGAACTCTAATGCCAATATGGAGTTCTCCACTCTAAAGTCAGTCTGGTATGTACACAGCTTCTCAGGGATGATAAACTATTTGGTGAAATTATGGGCTCACTTAGCAGCTACTGCAGAATCTTGAGACACTCCTCAAGAAGAAACAAGGATGATGTGGGAACCCACATCGGGAGAATTCTTTTCATAGGATCAGGGGCATGTTGATGCATATAGTTGTGTTAATGGACTATAGTGATATCACTATGATGATGTCGTATGGACTCATGGCCAGAACAGCTTAGGAGCTCAAAAATGTGAGATCTAACATCTGTTCCTCCTCAAAGTCTTTTTGTAACAATGTCCATTCTGCCAATGTAATCTTTAATTTGTTGCTAACATACAATAAATTATATTTTGTTAGCTGCAAGGTATTCTTCTAGTTTGTTTAGGAAGTGTTTTTCCTCTGTCACACTGGACCAAACAGACCTTGTAGCTTCCTATACATAAAAAGGATATAGTAACAACCTTCATCACATGCTTCAGAAGACAAAGTCATTGTGGACTCTAAACATTTCACTGTTCACAGATACTGTTGGATCTGCTGGTTCCTCCAGCATTTTCTGTTCTTATTTCCAATTTCTAGTGTTTGCAGTATTTGCCTTTTAATGTTACGGTCATGAATATTGCAACTACATGGTCTGTGTGAAAGGAATCATGTAAAATGCTGCAAAACATATTAGCGGTTCGAATAGATTTCAAGTCAACAAACACCCTCGTGAATGGTTCATTGCAAAGAATTCACACTGCATTGTTGGAGAGTCTTGCCCCAAGCAGTTGATTTAATGGTGAAATCACAAATTGCTTTCTGTGCTATGCAATAGATCTTCTGGTCTAGAGCTATAACAACAACTTCCATTGTTTTTGACATTTTAACGTTTTACATGCAATGAGATGAGTTTTCATGAAAGCTGAGGTCTCAAGAGAAAATTCAAGAGCTCTAAAGCATTGTATAAGGCCAATTGAGATAAAACTGAATTCAGGAGATTCGGTATTTAATAATAGCAAGATTTATAGGGAATGAAAACCCATGGTAAATTTGATGGCTCATGGTGGTAAGACAATACTTGCAAAACATGGCAATCAATCTTCTCATATTCATTCTACATGACTAATTAGAATCAACTACAGAACCTTAGATTATAGGTACTGTTAGAAGTAGAGCAGATATCTTATACTTCAAATGCTCTTGTGTTTTGTGATTAAGATCCTAAGAAATAGAATATTCAGGTCCCACTGGTGTGTAACTGCATCTCAGAAGAGTCTGATTAGAAAATAGCTACAATAAATCAAGGATTGGATAATATTAATGTGATTATTCATGATGCACAGGTAATAACCACTGTTGTATTCTGAGGTGTTTTGTTTAACACGGATTTACCACTCGTACTGGATTTGTAAGTAACGTGAGTTCAGTTTAATTGAAAATCTCAAACAAATTTACTTAACAGACAAACTACAAACAAATAACTTGCATTTGCAAAGCAACTCATACATATCATTAGTCTACCATGCCGCTTCTTGGAATCCTTACGGGTGCTGGACATATTTCCATCCTGGTCCTTGGCTCAATAGCATGTAGCTCTTAAAACAATAACAAGGCAGAAATGACAGCCAAACACCAATGACTCCAGAGTTGGTACATGGGTAACACATATTCTGTGAGAATCTCATGAATGAAGGCTTGCAAAAATTCTGGAACATACAGGAAAGACAATTGAAAAGTTTTATTACAGGTTGAATGTTTGAGATGATGGCTGAAAAGCGAGATTCCTGTCTGAAAGAATGAGTTGAAAGAGTTGACAGTAAGAAAGAGCAGTTAAAGTTCTCATGGTGTGTCTGGAAGTGAGTCTTTCATCAGAAAATGATTACTTTGGAGAGAGATCCTCTAATAGTGTGAGAAGGAGATCTCATGGTATTAGTTTCAACAGACCTAAAATTCCAAGTGCAGATTGTAGTTTGAAAAGATCATACAAAGGAACGAAGGCTGACAAACAGCCGTGGAACAGATCTAGAAGCAGAAGTCCTCATGACTGTGAAATTTTGGTTGGTGCCAATAAACGAGAATAAACTAATGAGTACCAAATCAAAAGGAATTATAGTTAGAAAGAATTTACATTTTTTTTCTAAATGACAAGATAAGGGCAAGCAGTGTTGTCATGTGGATGGAATTGAACTGGAAAATTCGTGGAGAGGGTCTTATAAGTTGAAAGTGAGGCCAATTAGAGTCATAGAGAAGTACAGCACGGAAACAGAACCTTCAGTCCAACATGTCCATGCTGACTAGATATCCTAAATTAATCTAATCCCGTTTGCCAGCATTTGGCCCATATCCCTCTAAACGCTTCCTATTCATATACCCCATCCAGATGCCTTCTAAATGTAATTGTACCTGCTTCCACCTTCTCTGGCAGTTCATTCCATACACGTACAACCCTCTGCATGAAAAATTTTGCCCCTTAGGTCCTTTTTAAATCGTTCCCCTCTCACCTTAAACCTATGCCTTTTAGTTTTGAACTCCCCTACTCTGGAGAAAAGACCTTGACTATTCACCCTATCCCATGCCCCTCATGATTTAGGCAGGAATTTCCCACTGCTGGAAAATCTTCGCAGCTCCATTGATCATATATTCATTAGTGTAGATTAATCAGCATAACAGCTATATTTCGTAGTTTGATACTTTTCAGAGAAAAGTGATTCTAAAACTGAAAAGATGCAGCAGTTGCAAAAGGGGAACTAAGGAAACTAAACAGTTTGTATACATGACCTGAGTAGTGATACTTCCACGATGTTCAGCTTTTTGTGAGATTGTTTTCCAGAGAATGGGTCGTGCTCAACTAAAGACAGTTCCCGCAATATTTTATTGGTATGCATAAAAATAATATTTTAGGCATCTTTATGATTCATGCTGATGACTTTGATACTGTGGAATTTGACAAATGTATTGTTAATAAGATTACAGTAGAGTTTAAAGTTGGGAGACAGGCTTCAGCTGCTTTTCAATATATTGCTTTAGACATAAGTTGTACTTCCCTAATCTGGTGCTCTTTTGCCTGGCACCCTCTATCACTTGCAGTACTTCTGGTTTTACCAAGAACTTAAACAGCTCTGTGCCTATCTCCCCAAAGGGCTTTCCTTGCTGCACCAGTGTAAATGTCTCAATAAGCTTATTTGAGTCAGTTTCGAAGTGATATTCATCTTCTACAAGCATAATGGTCCATGTAAAGTCATTGTTTAAATCACAAGGTCATGATGTGTACATGCCCAGTCTGCAGGAGAATCATGAGCAACGTACAGACTGCATCACTGACAACGCAGCTGGAACTCTACAGATAGATGAAGAAATTATTTAAATTCTCCAAAATAACTGCTTTCCATTTAATTTTGTGTTGCACAGTGCTTTTTACATGTATTTTAAAAACTCTAGTGCTCACCCTAACATATGACTTACTGTGGTTTGCGCAATTTTCTGGCCTGACGGCCAGTCTGGAGACTACTGGATTACGGAGGTTCAATATGTATTAAACAGTCTACATTTGGAATAACTTTAAATTGACAATCCCTATTACAGAGTATTACTCCCTTCCTGTTTCATTGAGTTAGATCATCACAAAAATAACATTGTGCATAGATCCATGAACTGTATATGATGCAGGCGTGCAGGTCCCTATTCTTGGGCCATCCTAATATATTGTTCTGCCTCTGTGCAGAAGTTTCACTTCCTTGCCATATACACTGCTGAACAACTAATTGACAGCTACGTTATGGGCACAAAGGCTGCAAAAGAATAAGGGTGTCATACAAGGTGGGCCAAAGGTGTCATCATGACCCATTGCCATGCATTTTATAGCTTGTTTTGTTTCCACATGCTGTCTCTCGTTTCTGTTGCTCACTGTGGATGATGGCGACATTGCAGAGTCTTCTCCTGCCTGGGGTTGAGCAGGTATTTGGTCTCCACAAGTCCTCTGAGTGCCAGCAGCAGATCTGTTACAGTGTGCCCTCCAGATTCCCCAGTACCTGAGCTGGAGGGGTTGAGGGGTTGGGGGGTGCAGGTGCAGGAGGCAGCCTTGACAGTTCTTCCTCTGAGAGATCAGTACTGTCGTCCTCAGAGGTTTAAGAGGGAGCCTCAGGGAGTCGGGCATTTCTCTGCAGGGGCTATGACGATACTTGCTGTATCATTAAGACACAAGAGAAAGGTTTCACAGTAGTTACAGTTGGTGTGGATAGAATGAGACTGACAGCTGGATTACTGTGATATTTGCAGTGGAATGAAGAGTGATGCTTGCTCAGTTGGCAGGATAATCTTATTGTGTTTCACCAGGAAAGTAAAGGACCAATTATTCCCACCAGGTGAAATAATAATTCACAAATGGAATAGTCAAATTGAATTGAGATTTGAATCACCAGATCCCCATTCAAACTACTCAACACTTAATTTTCTGATCTTTTAAACAAGTCTAAAGTGTTTTTTAGAACCACTTTGTGAGATAATTATATTTTAAATTGAAAGTTATAACATGATGTGTACTCATTTTGTAGATACAAAATAGGTGATGAACATTGGGCATAATTGGTCTCCTTGTTAAAACCTAAACTGTAGTATTCATGATTAGAATTTCCATAGTTCCATTTTCTCATTGTTCATTGTTAATGGGCTCTAGGCATCTAGAATAATGCTAAAGAGTCCATTCCAGTGCTTTGGCATCTGTATCTGTAATTCCAGCCAATTTTCCTTTGCTTATATAAAGGTGCTATATAGAGGATTAAGTTACTACTCAAAGAGAAGTTTATTCATTGGAAGTAGTTTCTGTTGAGACTGAAAAACAACAGGGGATGGGATGGAGTTTATTGTTCTGAGGAAGTGTCACCGGACCCGAAACGTTAACTCTGTTTTCTCCTTCGCAGATGCTGCCAGACCTGCTGAGCTTTTCCAGCAACTTTGTTTTTGTTCCTGTAATCTGAATACACTCAGGCCAGTGCCTGTACAGTATCAAAAAGGTGCTGAATGGTTATATGAATACAATCCAGTACCTTTTTGCTTTGGCTACAGTTTCTCAATGTAAGTGATACAGCTTCACTCGATACGAATAACACAATGCACAATAAAACCAATATGTTTTACTCTATCTAATTCATATTCTGTGTTGACCATAATCAGGCATGCCCAATATTGTCAGCATCAGCTGATCAGAAAATGTGGGAGATGGAGTTCCAGTGCATCTTATAGTGCAAGTGCCAGAACTGGAAAAATTATTCCAAGATTTTAAGAAATAGAAAAAAAGACTTTATTTGGCCATTCTTTTTGCCTTAGTCCTGTCTTTCATTTAAAACACTTCCAATTGTCGTTTGAACTATGCACCCTAAATCATTTGAACTGGCTATCAGAATGTGGCAGACTATGAGCTAGTCTAGTCTGCGCATTTTTCAAAAGCCTTCTTTCCTTCCTTGTTACAGATTACCTAACTTGGTAACTTTGAATGATGGTCTTGAGATGGGGTTTATAGGTGGATGCAAGAGGAAGTGGTATTGTATCACAATATAAGACAGCATACCAGTAGTTAATATATAAAAAAAATTAAACTGAAACTAAAACAGAGGCACACATGAAAACAAACCTGCACGACATAATAGCTCCTCTCCCAGCTGTTGCACAAAACTCTATGAAAACAATAAACTCCATCCCATCCCCTGTTGTTTTTCAGTCTCAACAGAAACGACTTCCAATGAATAAACTTCTCGTTGAGTAGTAACTTGATCCTTTATATAGCACCTTTATATAAACAAAGGAAAATTGGCTGGAATTACAGATGTAGTAGCAATTTACCTTTAAGAAACATGCAGTGGAATTTCCCCCACCTGGTCTATCCTGGCAAGAAAGGTGGAAAAATATGGATGAGAGTTTTAAAAATATTCAGATCTCGATGTTGAGAAATATTTCCCGATTTTTTTCCCCTCAAGCCTTAAAGGACAACAAGAGAATCTCACCTTTGTGTGGCCATTGTCTTAGTTCCATTTATTTGTATATTATAAAGCCCTAACTTTCCTTCTTTATACGCTACTTCCAATTCTGCTCTCCTTCACTAAGAAACTAGACAATTCCAATTCCCAACGTGTCAGTCAGAGTAGCTGAAGCTCGCTCAGTGACTCTCTTGTATTGCTTCTTCAGTACAACAGCCTCCATTCTCTATGGTCACCAGCCTCTTTAGCCTTTCATCCATGCCATTCAGCATCGGCAAACCACCAGCTTCACCATTCCTGTGCTTGGACACACCAGATTGGACCTTCATCACTTTGGAGCACAGGGACCCTATAACTTGCATGCTTCTGCCAGGTCTCTGTGCACAGGGACATACATGCATCTTATACATCTGCACAGGATGCCTTTGTGCTCACATGGATACATGCATCTATGGGTTTTTGCTTATTTTCTTAGCACTAACTTGTTCTATCACTTATTTGGAGATGGCCTGCATCTTTGTACGTCATACTGTTTTCTTAGTGCACACTCACTGATTTTAGCACTGAGTTATGAACTGCCAGGCTCTGTGTAGCTCACACTGCTTTCTTAGTGCACAGGATTAGTTCTTAGTTAGAACTGCCGGTCTCCGAGGCTTGCATTGCTTTTTGGTGCAGAGAGCATGCAGGTTGTGGAGCACTGAACAATCAATAAGTCAGTCAGATAGGGGTGGACATGTCAGTGAATGTGCAGCACTGTCCTATGTCAACATCAGATATACAGCATGTGCTAGCAGTTAATAAGCTAAACATAATGCATACGCTTCAAGCAAATGGCCATGTGTAAAAGACAAAGGGCACCAGAATCTCAGGGCTTGTCCTATTCCTGTCTAGAGATTGGACCATGATCGGTCCTGCAGATCAGGTGCATTGAGTCCTGTGACTACAGGTAAGCTGGTTTGGATGCTTTTGAAACATCAGTCCAAGAATGTGGGGCGTTTTTTCTTACAATAAGACATAGGGAGGGACTGGGTATGATTGAAGTGGATGGAAGAGCAGTTAGTAGTGATGCACGAGCAGGAGAGGTGTTGAGTTGTCCCCATTGAGTGAGTAGGAACCGCAAAGGGCAGGATGGGTTAGGAGTTTGGGAGGAAGAGGTGAGTGGGAGTCACTGAGTGGACATGATGCATGGTATACTGAGAGTTGTGGTCCATAAGCCTTGGTGAAATTCATTTGCAGTGGCAGAGTTAGGATGAGCAGTGGTAGCCTTCTGACTGTGAGGTAGCAGAGAGAAGATAGTGGCATTTCACCTTCAGAGCACAGAAGATCATTGATCTTCTTGCACTGCTAAGCATCCCACTTCACTCAGGACATAGCACCAGCCCAGATTGCAATTTGTGTCCAGACTAGTGTGGTGTGGTGGCATGGTTTTCTGTGGCAATGAACTGGACTGTCCTCTCCACCACCCTGTCCTCAAACACCTCCAAGTTCACCAACACCTCTCCACCCCCTGTCCATGAAGCAGGGAGCAAGCTACCCTTTCCCTGGGCCATATGTTGAATGTTAAGGCTAGAGCACCCGAATGTAAAGGCCAGTTCCTGGCTTGAGGTGCCTGATGTGGTGTGTACCTCTGCTTTAAATATGGTACCAGAGGTGTGAAAGCAGGCAGGTGTTGGCACTGGTGAGCACTTTCGCCTCCATGGCCATGCGAGCCCCAGGGTAAAGTGCCCAAGAGTCCAGATGCGTGATTAATGAGATGAGGAGTGGAAACTTGCATGAGAAAAGTTGCTATGAGCCATGGTGGGCTGGCCACCATGAATCTCACTCAACAAAACACTTTAACCGAAAATGGGATGTATCTTTGATCCCAGCTCCATTTCATCTCAAAAATAAATGGACAGTTTACAGTACCACTGTTTACAACTTGATATCTTTCTGCGACTTCTGAAGATTCAGGGCCTCCTGATTGTATACTCAGAGACTATGGTCACTGGCCCCAACAGTAATCAATTAGCTTGAATTTTCTAAAATAAAATCTAACCCCTTCTCTAATCTCTAACAATCAAGCTGTCTAGGCTTACTGTTTGAGACTCCAGAATAGTTTCCCTAAATTTAAAGCTATAGTCCCAATGTATCTTATGAACCAAAAGATAGGTGTATAACATTATAATAATGTGCTCACAGTTCTGCACATCAGACCTTAAGTAAATACTCAGGATAGAGGATTTATCAAGCTATGCCAAATGATTCTCCTTCAGAATTATACACCTACCATTTTAACATGTATACTGGCTAAAGGCTTATTATCTGTTGAAAAGTAATAAAGTGTTATTATTTCCAATGCATCAAAATTAGCGGCTGTTCTTTCACAGGCGTAAGCAAAATGCATTTTTGAGAATCTGCATTTGAAAATCTATTTCTACAATTTTGATAGTGGACTATAAATTAAGAAAGCAGAAAATTCACAATTTTTATCAAATAAAATGCAGAACCTACATACTTTATAAATAAATAAATTTCATAGCTTCCATAATTTAGTGAAACCTTTGAGTTCATCAAAAAAATCTAAACTAACTTTCTGATTAGAATGTTGAAGTCTCGCAATATTAATCAGGAATTGTTTTGTTGTAATTCTTATGATATATTTTAATCCAGTCATAGTTAAGATACTCAAAATAGTTCATATATTAGTTTTCTTTTACTTGAAGTATTATAATACTAAAATTAGCTATGACTCTATTTCTCTTGTACTGTGAAATGAAATTGTTGCACTCCACAATTACAGACATTAGCCACAAAATGTGACAGGCTTTTCCTTTTAATCAGCAGACTTTCACTTAAACAGTAAAAAATGCAAATGTTTCTGCTGTGCTAATTATCCACTTTCCTGCCTATGGCAGATGCACTGAGGCCTCAAGGCATGATGTGTTTATTTGTCTCCAAGTAATTCTTAATGTCGCTTAGCGACTAATAAAAACATTTTTCTTGGGACATCCGCCCAGACAAATTATTCAAAATCTATTCAGAGTTTCAAGTTTTTAGAATGTCTCTGAACTGCAAATTGAATTTATTACTACATGGGACCATTTCATTATTTTTGTAAATTTTAATAATAATGAGCAGAATTAATTAACAAAGCAACAGGATAGACAGCAGCATCTTCCCAGGTCTCCAATCACGTTGCTTTATAGCACATTTGTGAAAGTGGGCCAAATCAAAGCCTGTTTGTTGTTAATTAGTTTTTGCTTGTTCTTTGTCGATGCATCTGTTCTAGTGCTTTCCTCTAATAGGGCAGGACCAAAGTCTGAACAGAAAAAAGCAGTCAGCAATGAATGTCACAACATACTGAAATTACAATTATAGAACTACCTAATCGGGTGGGCAGAAACCAAAACACACTTTCCATTTTTGCATATCCTCAGCATTGTGAAATGAACCTCTTCGACCTTACTGTGAAAACAAGTAGACTTATTTAAGGCAATGTGTTTGAGCTTCTAGTCATTAGTGAGATGTGAACATTGTTAACTAGGTCAGCATTTATTGTCCATTCATAATAATTCACAGAGCAGTTAAGAGTCAAGCACATTCCTGTGTGCCTGCAGTCACACGGAGGCCAGATGAGACAAGAATGGCAGATTTCCTTCCTTAAAGGACATTAGTGAAGCAGATGAACTTCTACATCAACTGACAGTGGTTACGTGTTTGCTACTAGGCTAATATTTTAATTCCAAATTTTTTTTATCAAATTCAAATGTCTCCATCTGCCAAAGTGTGATTTGAACACCAGTCCCCAAACATTAGCCTAGAGTTCAGGATTACTAATCTAGTGACAGCACCTTCTCCCAAATGAGAAGGAAATGGAGTGAGGAAGATCAACTACTGTCATTAAATAAATAGAAGAGAAAGCAAAAGGCAAAATGTAACAGAAGCTGACGTATTCGGCACATGGAATAAAAACAGTAAATGCCAAAAATGTTTAGGAGTTCAGAGAGCATCAGTGGAGAGAGAAACAGTTAACCCTTTCAGGTCAATGACCTTTCATCAAGAAACTAAAAAAGGATAGAGATAAAACAGGTTTGAGGTCATAGTGGGAGTATGGGGCAGGGAGAATTAAAAGGGCCAGTGATCAGAAGCTCAGATTTGAAGGCTGAACAGAAGTATTCAACAAAATAATCATCCAGTCTGTGTTGGCCTTTCGAGCGAAGTGGAGACTATTGTGAGCAGCAAATACTGTATAATAAACTGAAAGAAGTACAAATAAACCATTGTTTTAGTTGGACAGCAAGAATGGAGGATTGCTGCATGTAAAAGGTACACCCCCCAAAATAAATATCCCTAAATGAATATAGAAGTTGCAAAACAGAAACAGACAAGTCAATTCACCAATTTTTTTTAAGCACTTATCTTTTATATAAAAAATGCTACCAATTACATTATTAAGCCACTTCCCAAATTCCTTCAGCTCCCTTTGCTTTATCCATCTATTCAATCCAAGCTTAACAAAGATCCTGCAACAACCAGTAACTTGGACTGAACTTTTCATCCATTCAATTCTATGAAGTAGGATCTTAACCAGAAATCTCTTAATTTAGTCTTGTACTTATGTTCCCTTGAGCTGACTGAACTATTAGAGAAAGTCTGCTTCCGTCTTCCTGTGTGATTTTTAATATTTTTAAACCTTTCTATTATATCATTGATTTATATCACTGATGTATTAATTATATTACTGATCACAACCTTCAACAAATAAATAAAAAGGATTTGGCATTCATGTTCCTTAGGCATTTAAACAACATTTCAATTGGATAAGACAGTACAAAGGATAGCACTATTTTGAGATTTCGGACAAGAAGTATAGAATATAAATGCTGACATACTGAATCAATGTAAGACCACAGTTTGAATAAAGTTTGAGCTTCATTGTTTAGATAGCATGATGCAGGATAAAATGAAATGAAAAATCAACTAACACAACTTGCGAGATTATGAAGAGTTGAAGTTGTTTTCTTTTGTTTAAAGGAAATTACAGTGCAATTCCAATTCTGGCCTTTATATGTGTTGATTTTTCATCACTGCACATTGGTACCATGGTACCATCTCCACTCTACTTTTCCTCCTTTAACATGCTCCTTAGAACATGCCCCTTTGACCACTTTTTTTTATGTTTCTTCAGAACAGTTCTGAAGTAAAGGCACTGGATTGAAACATTAAACCCACGCCTGCTCCTGCCCCACCACCCCGCTGTGTTTTTCTAGGTATTTCTGTTTTTGTGTCTGATTTCCAGCATTCACAGTTCTTTGTTATTTTTGTATTTCTGTGCTAAAAAACTGTTTGTACTGAAAGCATTCTGTGGACTCATCTAGGTTACTTCTGGCCATCTAATTTTTCCAATCTATATGCAGCTTAAAATCCTCCATGATTATTGTTGTATATTTGTGACAAGTTCCCAATATTTCATCATTTATGCTCTGTCCTACCATGTGCTTACAGACACCTGATCTATATGTCCCTGCCACAAGTGACTTGTCTCTATCATCATTTCTCGTTTCCATATTCAGCTTCTGATATTAAATCACCCATATCTATTACGTTAATACCATCATGAATTAACAGAGCCTTTCCTTCCTCATTTCCTATTCTTCCTAATGTCAAATATCTTCCGGTACTCAGATCCCAACACATATCATTCCTGTAGCCATTTCTATAATGGCCATATTTTTTGATGAGATATTTAAGGTTATAAATGAATGTGACAGAAATATGTAGAAGAAGAGATCCAGAAATTGGATTTTCTGGTCAGAAGGAAGTGTCCAAATATGACATACATTCCAAGCACTCATCATATGCTCTGTGTTTGTGTGTGTGTGTGTGTGTGTGCGTGCGCGCGCCCAAATCCAAATTTGGTTGTATCACATGACTTTTCTTCATGTTGGTGGTGTATTCCAAAGAATATAGAGGACGAGCTCATGACTCGTATAGTTTCCCTTTAGTTATTGTTTCATAGCCAAACTAACTTTTTTTAAATGTCCCACACATTCGGAGGTTGATGATCCATCCTCCATTTTGATGGGGTAGGAAGGAACTGTTAACATCTCCAGGGATGCTGTTGCCAAAGTTGACTTTCTGTGAATTTTGTGTTTCCATGGAATAGAATGTGAATTCACAGATGCAAATTCACAGATACTTCATGTCAGTGTTCTTCATTTAACAGAAGTGTATTTTTTAAAGAAGTTCTATGTATGACCAGCTGAAGAAATTCCAAATTAATATTCCATATCACAGATCTTCCTAAGTTTGAACACTTCGGTTTTTCAGCCTCCTTACCTACTTGCTAATATCACTGCTGCTGCATGCCAGAATATCCCCTTTACTTGGTGCCTGATGCCAAATGGAAAGGAGAAAATAATGCTACAGAATTCACTACATTTTTGTAGGCATCTTTTCCCCAGGTCAGCAGTAGGTAGGTGCTCCTTCTTTGACGCAGACCACATCACACAGAAAAGGTTTAGAACCAAGAAGATTTTTATACTAGTTGTAAGACTGTAATATATTACCAGAGTTGTTGCTGAAGAAGAGGTCTTTTTTTGAGACTTGCCTGTATTCCTTGAGTAAATAAAGTTTTAAGATGGCAACTTGTAAAGATAGATTGAATAGATGATTTAATGAAAGGGGGATGGGGACATGAGATTAGAATTATTTGCATGGAGGTTAAATACCCACACACACTTAGGGCATATGGACTGATTATATCTAATTTTGCGATTAGTATATGTTATGTTTTGAATTGTAGGAACTGTCAGATATACTCAATAATCTCTTCCAATTCTATACATTTATCACATTTGCATATCAAGAGTATAATGTAATGTGTATAAATAATATGAGGCATTAAAAATAATTTTATTGCATGAAGTTATTAACAAGTTCTAGTGTTTCTGTTCAGTCAGAATATTATTTTCCATAAAATTGCTGACAGTGATTCATTTTGTGCATAAAGGTATGTAGTGTTAAGCTAATAATTTTTGTATCTCTGAAGGATTACAATAATTAAACAACCTTTCCATGGAAGTAAATGATACTCCTGCATAATGAACGTTCTTAAATTGTCATTTGACTGGCGTCAATTGGCAACTCCATAATTAGTTTAAAACAGGGATTGTGCTAAGATCCAGAAACAATATCTCACCAATGATATTGTTTCAGGTGTTCTCTTACTGCCATAAATAACTGTCATTCAGTTATGTCAGTGGAGTAGATGAGTTACACAATTTTCGCGCTCAACAATGTTTGTCAAGAATTATTAGCAGTGCGACTGCTTTGGTTTTCTACAGAACTTTCTGTATTGTAACCAATTACAAAGAGTGGCTGTGATGTAGGAGATTTTTTTATTGCAAATTTAGATTTTGTTTTTATTCTTCCAGGAAGCATGATGTCCCAATAAACTTCACAAACAATTAATTACTTGAAAGATAATTAGTGCTATTATGAAGGTAGATGTGTCAGTGTATTTTCTTGCAGCAAATGCTAAAAACTGACTGAGCTAATTGGCTAGTTGGTTGAGTTTGATGAAGGCCTTTGAGGAATAAATATTATCCAGAAAACTCTCTGCTCCTCTTTAAATATTGCACCTGAGAGAATAAAATATGTAGGTAAGAGTCAACTACGTTTCGCATCCAGTACTGGAATGTGACTCTAACTTAAATGTTGTCAATGACTGTTGATAATTCATTTACTGACTAAATATATTAGATGAATGGCTTCTTTTAATATTTTAAAGCTTTTGCATATTTGGTGAAATATAGTTTAATGTCATATATGTAACTTAAAAATGTTAGTTGATCATTTTTGTACTGTATTGCAAAGTCTGGCTAAAAAATAGTCACACTCGAATTACACTGTCAAAAATCAAAACAGAAAATGCTAGAAATAAAGAGATGATCATTCAGGCAATATAACCTTGTTTAACCACTGCATGGTGATCAAGTGACTTCAAATCTATTGTCTGCTAATTAAATATGAACAATTTTATCTGACATTAGTTTCTGTTTATAATAACACTCTTTTAATGTAATGCTTATTTTAATGCTATTTAATTAATGAGTCTGTTTGTACATGTTGCTATTTTTAAAACACAAAGGCTAATTTGGATAGCTCCCAGAGTGGATGCAGGGGCCATAATCCTTAATGAACTAATATCTATTCAACAAAATGCACACAGCGTGTCAATTTCATGCTTCCTGCTTATTTGAATGGTTGGTCGGTGCTATCATTTGGTTACACACATTGACAGGGGACCACATCATAACTTGACAATACCAGTTAAAGCTAGTCAGTCTACCTTGCTGAAAGCTAATCTGTACCTTTTCAAGTGCAGATACATTGTGGCTGCAGGGGTTGTTGTCAGTGAATCTAAGCTGGGAGATGGTGAAGAATGGGATAACTCCTTCCTAATAGCATTGCTGATGTACCTGACCCCAAGGATTTTTAAAAATTCATTCATGAGATGGAGTCATCATTGGCTAAGCCAACACTTATTGCCCATCACTAATTGTTCTTGAGAACATGGCGGTGAACTGTCTTCTTGAACTGCTGCAATCCATGGGATTTAGGAATACACACAGTGCTGCTAAGGAGGGAGTTCCAGGATCTTGACCAGGTAACAATGAAGGAACAATGATAGAGTTTCAACTGAGGTTGATATGTTGTTTAAAGCGGATCTTGCAATTGGTGGTGTCTATATGCAGATTTTATTGAATGACAGAGAAGGCTCGATGGCTGAACTCCTGTTTCTATGTTCCTATCTGCTGCCCTTCTCCTTCGAAATGGTAGAAGTCTCAGGTTTGGACAGTGTTGCCATAGAAACCTTGGTAAGTTATTGCAGGCTTCAAGAAGGCAATCGCCACCACCACCTTCTAGAGAAATTAAGGGTGGTCAATAAGTGCCAGCCAGCAATGCCCACATTTTGTGATTGAATAAATCAGAGTGCCTTAAGTGCTAATTCTACCTCCAGTTCCTATCTAAGTGGTGTTCAACACGGATGAGTACTGATTCAACACCTGAAGGAAAGCAATAGATGAAAATCAGTGGAAAGTTTTCCATCCTAACCTGATGCCATGAGACTTTGTGAGGTCTGTAGTCAAACTTGAGGGCAATTCTCTCCCAACTCATTATCACTATGTTGCCACTTCTATTTGCATCTGTCCTTTTATTGGAATAAGACATACCCAGGAATGATGATGTAAAGTGTAAGGGATGTGGACTGTGAGGTTATTTGATGAGTATGATTATGGCAGGCTATTGCTTGATTGGTCTATGTGACAGTTCTTGCAGTTTTAGCACAAGCCCCCAGATGTTTGAAATTTGACCGAGCAGGCTGTGTTGTTATCACTTGCTATATGTAGGTTAATGTTGGATGTTTGTCCAGTATCGTTCTAATTTCACTTTTCTGCAGCAGTTTGACGCAACTGTGTAGTTTGTTAGATTACCTTAGAGGGCACAGAATCTGACAGATTTTTGTTGCTAAGGATAATAGTGTACCAAATGCATTTTTACCACAAACCAGTCATTTTATGCTTACCGTTACTGACTAATCAATTGAATTTAATTCAGTCATGGGATTTGAACTAGTGTCTTCAGGACATTAGTCAGGATTTCTGAATGACTAGCCCAATAACAGGACGATCTCACCATGAGCTGTGGTCCACCATCACTTGATTTTACACTTGCAACCACGAGATGAGATACTGCCCTGTGAATATCTTGTGGGAGAGGTGCGAGGCCACGTATACCTGCGGTGAAGCACCAGGCAGCCAGGTTGTGGATCAATATAGGGCATGCGCCAGTTCTGACTTGGGAGGATAATGTTGCATACTTTTCTGCTGCAGGGGACTCGCACATCCTTGAAGGAGGCACTCTACAAAAGAATGCTGATGGGTGTACAGAATGAAATGCATGGTTAAATAAGAAATCTACCAGATGTCAGTCAATATTTAAGGGCATGGACAAATTTTGCGACAACTTAGGATAAGGCATGGAGCCTACCCTTTTCAGGATCAACACGGTGGCTAAGTACATTAGGTCGTCTGTTGCAACATTGTGTATGCAATGTTAAATCTTCCATAACAGCACATTAGACAGGCATTAGTTGCCCCAGAATCTGAGTGCTACAGTAGAAGTTAAGCTTGCTGTCACACAAAGTCAGCTTGATGCCATCGTTGCTGTGCAAAGAAGTTTTCAGAGGTTACACCATCAATTCAGAAATTCATCATTCAAGAAATTAGTAAGATTGCTGACATGCATGTTGGGGAAATGGTGGTGGTCCCAAAAAATACTGAACCTACTGCCCTGTTTGAAAAAGACAGCGTTCACCCTCTCATGCCTGCCTCTCCAGCAGTACCCTTAAGTAGCTGCCACACTACCACCTGTAGATGTTGGCAAATTTGATCAAATATGAAAAGCTCCAAACACTTGCGGAATGATTATTACAGTCGCAGTAAATATCAACTGGCAACTAATCTGTAAGTAGTTGTCAGTGCCTTGAATTAATATTTAGTTCTTTAATTTGGAGGTGTGGAGCAAATGTAATATTTCCAAATTTTGTGGATGTACAAAGATACGTGGAAATGTATGTTTTGAGGAATGTACAAAGTGGCTCCAGGAAAATTTGGGCAGGCTTAGTGAATAGGCAAGAACATGGCAAATGGAGTGTAATGCAAAAAAATACGAGGTTAGTAGGAGGAACAGTTGTGTAGAGTATTTCTTAACTGGTAAGAGATTTGAAAGTGTGGATGTTCAAAAGGATCTAGGCGTTCTTGTTGATAAGTCACTGAAGGTTGACATGTAGGTACAGTAAACTATTACAAATACTAGTAGAATGTTAGTCTTTAAAACAAGAGGATTTGAATACAGGAGTAGTGAAGTCTAGCTTTAATTGTATAGGAACTTGGTTAACTGCAAGTGGAGTAGTGTGTACAGTATTGGTCTCCTTATCTCAGGAAAGATATTATTGCCATAGAGGGAGCACAATGAATGTACACCAGATGTGTTCCCAGGATGGCAGAACTGTCCGATGAAGAGGGATTGGGCAAACTGGACTTGTATTCTCTACATTTTCAAAGAATGAGAGTGATCTCGAAACTTACGAAATACTTAAAGAGGCAGACTGTGTAGATGCAGGTAAGATGTTTCTCCTGGTTGGAGTGACTGGAGCCAAGAGGCACAATTTAAAATTAGGGAGGATGCCACTTAGGTCCCAGATGTGTTTTATTCAGACAGTTATGAACCTTTGGAAGTCTCTGCCATAGAGGGTTGTAGAGGCACAGTCTTTGAGTGTGTTTAAGTAAAACTTGATACATTTCCATCTACCAGTGGTATACAAAGTTATGGAGATGGATGAGTAAAAGGCATTGAATTGTTTGTTCAGCAATGATCTTATTGAATGGCAGGACAGATTCGATTGATTGAACAGCCTATTACTATCCCTGTGTTCCTTGGTCAATGTGACAAATGGCACAACATTCCCAAACTATAATCATAATTATAGCGAAAAACATTCAGCCTGTTGTGCCTGCTCTGGCTTTTTGAGGGAGCTGTGCTGTTAGTTCCACTCCTTTGCACTTCCCTTATTTTTATCCTTTTGAAGTATTTATCCACTTTCCTTTTGAAAATAACTTTTGAATCTTCACTCACCATCCTTTCAGGTATAGGACTCCAGATGAACAATGAAATTCCTTTTAAAAAAAATCCAATTACAAATGCAGTTTCAAAGCACTAATGGTACTGTATTCTTTAATGGATCCCTTGTGGTACAGGGCAATAATTTCTCTATCAATTTATTGATTTTTCCACAAAGCAGGCACACATCATGTTGTTCCAAAGATTGTTTCACTGCTGCTGTGGAACTTCTCTACATTACAGAAACCAGTGGGACTGGCTGAGTTTGAGAGTGTGTTGCAATAATTAATTTTGCAATTGCAGATTAATTCTAGAGGGCATTTAAGTATGCCCTTATTATGTAGGTTCAAGGTACATGCATATTAAATGGCACTTTGGACTATACTGTAGTATTGATTAATTTTCTGTGCAATATTCTGAGTGAATGTTAAACGGCTAGAGATATTATATAATATAAAAGGAATAGAAGCTTTTTTCTGATATTTGATTTAATATATTCAGGTTGTAAATATTTATAGTATAAAGTAGCAGTATTTTAAAAGTTTAGTTTTGGTCACCTTTTTCTTTAAAGCTTCAATCCAGTATTTTCCTGTGCCCTACAATTCTTTTATTGGGAATATGGAACAAATTTTCTTGTGAGCTAATCCCTATTCTAACTCTTGCTAAGAACATGTAGTAGGAGGTCTAATTATCAAGCTAGCTGGTAAAATAAGAGTGATATTTGTATGAAAATTTCAACGTGATCTGCATATTTTGTTATTGATTTTTAACATTTTTTCCAACTGCCTGATCGTAATTAGACACAGTATAGTTTGTTTCAGTATCCGTGCAAGGAATGGTAAAATATTTATCAAGGGTTATCCTCATTGTAGTTATCCAGTTACAGCTGCTGGAGATGATGGTGCAGTGGTGATGTCCCTAGCCTGGAATTTCAAAGATGCAAGCTAATTCACTGGGGCTGTGAGCTCAAATAAATTCAGTTAATTCCCATCTGGTTCATTAGTGGCCTTATGAGAAGAAAATTTGCCATCTGTAACTTGTATCTGCCATATAGACCACAGTAATGTGGTTGACCATTAATTGGTCTACGAAATGGCCTGGCAAGCCACTCAGTTCAAGGGCAATTAGCAAAGGGTGATAAATGCTGGTCTTGCAATGAATCGTATATCTCATGGAACATTAAGTGTACATAGCAAATTCCATTTCATAGATTCCACAGGTATTCACTCTGTTCAAACTAAGATATAGTACAAGTGAATAGTTTCATAACAGCAAGAAAAATGTTTAGAAAATAGCATTACATTACATGTGCTAGTGGTGAGGTTAGGTGACCTGCCAAGCTCATATTCTCTTCATCACAAAGACTACCTGAGGAACATCATCCAAAATCAGTATGTCTTAGTCCTTCTGCCTTTAAAAAGCTCATCCACACCTTCAGCATCACCGGGTTTAATGAGCCAATTTTAGTCCTAACTAGTCTCCAAACTCTGTTACTCATTTCCTACCTTATCAAAAATTCTGCTCATCCATCACCCATCCTTTCTGGTTCACAGTCCCGAAATGGCTTCCATCCAGAATATTCAAGTTTGTGTTTAACTTATCCACACCTACAAGGCAGAAATCAGGCATATGATGAAATGCTCAACACTTAACCGGATGAGTACAGCTCTGGTAACACTCAAGAAGCTTGACATCATTCAAGATGAAGTGGTACAATTGATTGATGCCCAACCACCACTTTTAACTTTCACTCCATTCACCACCAACACGTAGAAACAGCACTATGTATCATCTACAAGACTCATTTCAGTAGCTCACCAAGTCTACTTAGATAACACCTTCCAAACCTGCGACAAAGGGCAAAGGTAGCAGATGCCTGGGAACACCGTTACCTGCAAGTTCTCATCCAAGCAATATACCATCCTGACTTGGAAATTGATCACCATTCCTTCACAGTCACTGGATCAAAACCTAGAACTCCCTCCCTAACAGCATTATAGATGTTCTATTGCTATAAGGGTAGCAATATTTAAGAAGGCAACAACTCACCAATGCCTTTTCAAAGGAAATTAGGGATGGGCAATAAATGCTGGTGTAGCCAGCAATGTCCACATCATGAGAATGAATACATTTCTGGTGCATTTGCCATGGAAACACTTCTACCAATCAATGTACACTTGCCAACAAATCAGCAGTCACTTCTCATACAATCTAAATGTTGTTTATTTTAGTATTTCTTGTTAATTGTCCTGATGTGAGTACAAGATGAAAAACTTCAACAAAATTTAGCTTTCTTCAGCAACGCTAAAGAATAAATTTTATTGTCTCATCGCTTCAGATTTCCTCTTAGCCTTCTGTTCTCCAAGGAAAACATCTTCATCTTCTCCATTCCATCTTCATAACTGAAATCTCTTATCCCTGGACCCATTTCATCAACCTCTTCTGCACTTCTTCCAATGCCATCAGATTATTCCTAAATTGTGGTGTCCAACTGAGGCCGAACTAATATCTTGTACAAGTTTACCATAATCTCTTTATAATGTCTTTGGAATCCATATCATTTTTAATGAAGCCTAGGGAATTGTATGCTTTATTAACTGGTCTCTCAACCTGTCCAGTCACCCTTAATGACTTATCCACCTGTACATCCAGGTTCCTCTGCTCCTGCACCCTATTTAGAATGTCACCCTTCATTTTATACTGTTTTTCTGTGTACTTCCTACCAAAATGTATCACCCACACTTTTATTATTGAACTTAATCTGTCACCAATCCGCCCATTTGTCTACGTCATTTTGAAGTTCTACACTAACTTTCTCACACTTTACAATGCATCCAGGTTTTGTATAGAATGAGTTTTAAATTTCCCAACCACTAAATGGAATTTGGACTCATGTTTCATCATATCCCAATCCTCTGGATTTCATATCTTGTAACTTTACCACTTAATTACCATATTGAAGACTAAAGATTTGAACCCATGAATGAGTTTGGGCCTTTGAATTCAGTCATGTTACTATTACACGACCATCTCCCCCTCTTAATAAATAAATAATAACAATTAATTAAATAATGGCCAATTAACTTGCTTCAAGGTCTAACCATTTAGTAGCAATGTTTTAACTGTTCTGCATTGACTGGAGGAATGTATTTTTAACTTTTGTGATTTATAGCTGTCTGAGCTCTAGAAATAGAGTTCATGCGAGTTGTCCAGGTCAGATTTTAAGATTTTTATGAAATTATTATCCAAATTGGCATACAGCTGTATATTGTTTGCAGAATGATTTGGATGTAAATTGGTATTAAAAAATTATTTACAATTTCAAGTTGTTGATTTTAATTTATTTTCTTTTTTCAGAATGCAATAGTTTCTTTCAAGGAAATATGTGGCCTCTCCCCAGTTTCTAATCTAATACAGTGCTTTATGGCATTGTCAACATTTCTGAACAGTGATAATATACCTATTGTCGTATTGAACCTAAAAGATGATTACCCTTCAATGGAGCCACAAGGAGTGATCCCAGAAGTCCTGAAGAAAGTCGTTACTGCATATGATGTTGTAAGTAGCCAACCAAACCTACAACCATTTCTCCATTAAAGCAAGGGGTGTTGTGTGTCTTAGGCATTCTGGCACATAAAAAACGCCTACTTTTAGAGGACAGCATTGACTTTAAGTAATGTAATCATATTATTTCTTGCTATTTGTGCAGAACTGTTGAATTATATATACACAACATTTGATAAGTACTTCCACACTTACTGCAAAACATATCCATTCACTGCAGGTGTCTAAAGTGAATTATTGTTGTGAGTTAATGAAGTTAATGATTGACCCTTAATTGCCCCTGGAATGGGCTAGCAAGCAACTCATTTGCATCAAAACTTCCACAAAGCCTAAAGTAAAGAAAAACAATCGGACAGCCCATCTACACTAGGCACCAGAAATTACAATAGCAAACCGAGTCCTGTCTACTGTGCAAAGTCCTCCTAACTAACATCTGGGGACTTGTGCCAGAATTGGAGAGCTGTCCCACAGATGTGTTGAGCAACCTCATGATATGGTCGTACTCACAGAATTATACCGGACATGACCATTAGAATCCCAGGGTATGTCCTGTCCCACTGGAAGGACAAACCCACTAGAGATAATAAGACAATAGTAGAGTCAGGAAGGGGTTACTCTGGGAGTCCTCAACATTGATTCCAACTGCACAAAATCTCATGGCAACAAGTCAAACATGGACAAAGAAACATCCTGTTCAATGCCATCTTTCGCCCTCCATTAGCTGCTGAATTAGTATTATTCAATGTTGAACATCACTTGGAGTAAGTACTGAGGATAGCAAGGGTACAGAATGTACAGAATGGTTGGGGGATTTCACTGTCTATCATCAAGAGTGCTTGGAGCACCATCAGTCATCACATGCATCAAGACATAGCTGCTCAACTGCATCTACAGCAGATGGTGAAGGAACGAACATGAGAGGAAAAAAATCAACTTGTTGCAGATATGTCCATTAGTGACAGTGTTGGGAAAAATGACCACTACATAGTCCTTGTGAAGACCTAGTCCCATCTTCTGACTGAGGATACCATCCATTGTGTTTTGTCAAATTACCATCATACCGATGGGATAGACTTTGAACAGATCTAGCAATTCCATGAGACCATCCGTGAAATGCTGTAGGCTAGCAGCAACAGAATTTTATTCAACTACAATTTGAAATCTTATGGCTCAGTATATCCCTCACTCTTCCATAACCATCAAACCAGGAAATGAGCGCTGGTTCAACATAGAAAGCAGGATGGCATGCCAAGAGCAACAACAGGCATACGTGAAACTGTGGTGTCAACCTGGTGAAACTACAACACAGGACTAGTTGCATGACAAACAGTGGAAGCAGCATGCAATAGACAGGGCAAACCCTTAACCAATGGATCGGCTCTAACGTCTGCAGTCCTGCCACGTCCAGTCATGAATGGTGGTGGAAAACAAAGCATCAACAGGAGGAGAAGGATCCACAAATTTCATCCTGAGGTCATCAACCAATGTGATTCCCGCCATATGATATCAAGAAACAGCAGAAGGCACAAGAGATTACAAAGTCTACAGGCCCTGACAACATTTTGGCAGTAATAGTAAAGGCTTGTGCTCCAGAACATGTCCCACCGCTAGCCAAGCTGTTCCAGTACAGCTACATCACTGGCATCCACTCGACAATGTGGAAAATTGCCCAGGTGTGTCCTGTATGCAAAACACAGAAAAAAATCCAAAAAATTTACTGCCCTGTCAATCTATTCTCCATCAGGAAATTGATGGAATGCTATCGAGCTGAAGTTGTATAAGAATAACCTGCTCACTGAAGTTCAAATTGATTTTGCCAAGGCCACTCAGTTCCTGACTTTACGTCAATCTTGGTCCAAACATGAACAAATGAGCTGAACTAGAGATGGGATGAGACTGACTGCCCCTGACATTAAGGCCGCATTTGACCAATTGTGGTATCAAGGAGCCCTAGCAAAATTGGAATCTTTGGGAATTGGGGGAGAACTTTCTGCCGGCATAAGCCAAATCTAGAACAAAGGAAGATTGCTGTGGTTGTTGGACGGCATTCATCTCAGCTCCACTCAAGGTAGTGCCCTAGGTCCAGTTATCTTCAGCTGCTTCAGCAATGACCTTCCTTCCATCATAAGGTCAGAAGTCAGAATGTTCTTTGATGATTGCACAATGTTTAGCATAATTCGCGATTCCTCATTTGCTGAAGTAGTCCGAGTCCCAGTGCAGCAATACCTAGACAACATCCTGGCTTGGGCTGTTAAATGGCAAGTAAAACTACTGTATAAGTGACCATCTCCAACAAGGGAAAATCTAACCATCACCTTTTGAAATTCAATGGCATTACCAATGCTAAGTCTCTTGCTATCACAGTCATTGAGTTACCAGTGACCAGAAACTAAACTGGGCCATATAAATACTATGGCTACAAGAGCAGGTCAAAGCTAACCTCCTGTCTCCCATTGTCTGTCCACCACCTACAAGACCCAAGTCAGGAATATAGTAGAATACTCTCAACTTACCTTGATGAGTTCAACTCCAACAACATTCAAGAATTTAAACAAAATCGAGCACAAAGCTGCCTGCATAATTGGCAGCCCATCCACCACCTAGAATATGTTCACTGTCTTCATCACCAATACACTGTGGCAGAAGTGTCCCCCATTTACCAAATGAGCAGCAATAACTGACCAAGGCACATTCAACAGCACCATACAAACCAGCAACGTCTATCACCTAAAAGGAAAGGGTAACAAATGAATGTGAACACCTGTTGCCCTCCAAACCATGCACCATCTTGACTTGGAACTATTTTGCTATTTCTTTATTGCCACTTGGTCAAAATCCTGGAACTACCTTCCTAACAGCACCATAGTCCTTCACCCCAACAATTGCAGTGGTTTAAGAAAGCAGCTCCCCACCACTCCAGGATAATTAAGTACAGGCAATAAATGGTGGCTTAGGCAATGATGGCTATATCCCAGAAATGAATGAAAAAAAGATAACAGTTGCATACCTGAATAAACCTGACAAATTTATTTTCCATTGAAAAATATTAAAACGGGTAAAGAGCATTGGGGTGGGAGGAAAAACAGTATGAGACCTGTGAATTGGAAACCATCTTGGTAATCCAAACACTACGAAGTCATAGTTTGCAATTATCTCCTCTTCAGTGGTGCCAAGAACGGTAAATAATTAGGCTTGTTGGCCACAAATAGATGCTGCCCCCTCCCCACAGCCTTAGCAATTCTGGGTGTGGAATTCTGCAGCTGACCTTTCAACTCACCACCAATTTAGGCCTTGTTAGGTAGTTAATTAATGACCATCCAAAGGCATCAAACCACCATTGGACCAGATACAGAAATGTGACTGGTTTCCAGGGTGATGTGCCTACTGGGTTAGAGTTGGCCTCAATTTGCCTCAATCTGGGGCAATGTGGGAAAAGAAATGTGTGTGGTCAGGGAGTGGCCACTGCACCTACCTGTCCTCTCCTCTGACTTTCTGACCCCTTTCCCATCATTGCCACCACATAAAGCCCAAACAAAAGGCACTTGTTTTCTTGCCATTTAAGCTACTGAAGCATGGGCCTCCAACAGTGATCTCCAGGACCCAGAAGTTGCTGCTCTCTGATTTCTAGTAGTATAGCGCGTCACTTTCAAGGGCTTGTGATTTAATGGGAAGGTTTTAAGTTGCCTATTTGAACATGATATAGTGAGTTTTCTTATTGTGGGGGTGTGGAGCCTGTCATCTGAAGATGTCCACCCCCATACTTAGTGCATAGTACACTAAATCTCAGCTATAGTTTCTATGGTTTCCACGTAACTGCAGTTGAGTGCCCCATTAAATACTATATCACAGTGACTTTGAGAGACTATTCACAGACTATATCCTACTGCAGGTTGGGTGATAGGCAGAGGTGTCAATGTTTGGATTAAGTTAAATTGAGTTCCAGGTAGCCCTATTTGCATATGCTTATGAGGCTTGTGAATGATTATAATTGTTTTCAAGGTCACTGCACTAGATTTGTATTTTTCCCAGTAGCAACTTTAGCTTCCATCAACATTTATCTGCTCATACTGCAGTATAATTTCCAAATTAGAAACAACAAGCGTTCAAGCAACTAAGATAAAGCAAAGAATTGTGGAAAAACATCTGAACAAAAACAGAAATTTCTGGAGAAACTTAGCAGGTCTGGAGAGAGAAAAGAAATAACATGTCATGTCCAGTGATCCTTCTTCAGAACTGATAGTATATGCTATATATGCAGATGACAGGGAGTGGTGGTGGTAGTGGTGGTGGTGGGGCGAGGGGGTGGTGCTGGACTGGGAAAAGAGTGAGCAGATAGGAGGGGATGGAGCCCAGAGAGAGAGAGAGAGAGAGAAAATCAGGCAGGCAACAGGATGGTTGATAGGGGAATAGGAAAAGCTAATAATGGGGACCATTAGAGTGTGAAAATGGGTTGGCTGTTCAGAGTGCAGCCCATATCATGACAGGGCCTGGGGTGTGAGGGTGGGTGCAGGACATGTAATGAGGTGTTCAGATTCTATAATCATTGAACTCTACACTGAGTCCTGAAGGCTAGAGGGTCCCCAGGTGGAAGCTGAAATGCTGTTCTTCAAGCTTGCACTGAGTATTGCCGAAGTAGGCCCGAGTCAGAAATGTTAGCCAGGGATCACAGTGGTGTATTGAAGACTTAGACAGCTTGAAGCTTGGAGTCATGTTTCAGACAGAATGAAGGTCTTCCACAAAGGAGTCACCCAGCCTGCATTTCATCTCAAAAATGTGAAGGAGACCACGTTGCGAGCAGTGAATACAGTAGACTAAATTGATTGAAGTGCAGGTAAATCACTGCTTCACCTGGTGTGTCTGGAACTTTAGAAAGTGAGGAGGGACGAGGAAAATGGATAAGTGCTACACCCTCTGCGATTGCAAGGGAAGGTACCCAGACGCTGTGGAGAAGGAGTGGACCAGGCTGTCCTGGAGGGAACGGTCCCTACAGAAGGCTGACAAGGGAGGGTTGGGGAATATGTGTCAGGTGGTGACATCCCACTGGAGGTGGAGGAAATGTTGTCTTGCGATCCTTTGGATGCGGAGTCTGGTGGGTGGATTTGGGGGTTCACCTTAACTTTATTTGAAAGACCTAAGACAAAGTTTTGGAGAGCCAATCTAAAAGTTTATTTGTCCTGATTTATTACACCTATTCCAGGTACAAATATGTTTTCACAAATTTCAAAGTATTTATTAAGTTTGTCAAAACAACTGTAAAAGAAATTATACTTAATACAGCGACTTTTCAATCAGTCCACTATGGAACACCATCTCACATTTCTGGTTGACTGGGCATACATCTCTTGTTCTCTGCTATTGTATGATGTTCTCCTATCTTCCTATCTTGTGATCCAAACTGCCAAGAATCATTACCTATTGACCCTTGCTATCCACTACTCCCTGTAAAAGATCAGAGACATCCTGAGTTCTGATTGGTTCATCAATGAATGGACAAGACATGATTAATCTCAGATTGGCAGTATGTGCCCAATTCCTAAGGCTTGTGGCACAGTGGTAATGTCCCTACTAGGATAGAGATCTAGGTTCAAGTTCCACCTACTTCAGTGGTGTGTCATTATATTGTATCTCTGAACAGGTTGATTAGAAAGTAGCTTTGCCCAATTCTTAACTGATTTCCTTAAAAGTAATGGTCATCTTAGTTACACCACTTCCTACTGTCTACTGATTCATTCTTCAACAATCCAATGATTTTGTAAAATCATTCCTTTTATAACAGCTTGTCTGTATCAACCTGCCATTTACTAATCAGCAATATGGCACCAATTTAGCCATTTATGTGTCTGTCTAGGAATATGTAGTGTCACCTCCTAGTGAGTTAATACTATCCTAAATATCCTAATGCATGAAATTATTTTCCAAAACCAATCAATATCTTTTAGTTACAAGAGCAATGTGACTCCACAACTGTTAATGACAAACTAAATTTTAAATGACTGTACAAACTAATGTACGTAGACCTGTTACATAAAGTTACAAAACTAAATAATTCAAAAGCATAACATTTTCACATTTGTTGATCTACCTTTACTTTAGCCTCAGCCATAAAAACAACCATAAAATCATGATAACAAGATGTAGAGCTGGATGAACACAGCAGGCCAAGCAGCAGAGGAGCAGGAAAGCTGACATTTCGGGCCTAGACCCTTCTTCAGAAAACCATGATCTTAATTTTGACCTGGATCATATGGCTATTCTTTCTTACAGGAAGTGTTTTACAACTAACCACAATTAAACAGTATAATTTATTTTCTCACTTGCTTAATCAAGCCAAAATTCTTTGAAAGATAACTCAATCGGACAGCTTGAACTGTGCATTCTGTGACCTTTGAAATAACTCCGCAGATGCTGGTATCCTGTCACCAAGGCACCTTTCATTTACACATGCAAAGTACTTGACATAGGTCTAGTTTCCTCAGAGCGAGCTCTGAGTGAACAAAACATCTGACCCTCTTGTTTATATCTGTCAGCCAGGGCTCCCTGATTGGACCAAGTTAACAGCACCAATCAGGGAACTCATATTCTACGAGGTCCACCTGGCTAACCTCATTACAATCATTACAACCTTCATTACAGCAACTTCAAATCTGCTGTCTTCTTTAGGACATGTATCCATGTTTGAACAACAGACTAAAAGTGGAAAGCTGTTTATCTTTTCTGCTATACCATCTGTTTTTGAGGACGGTGCCCTTCTTTCCATATATATGTCTTCCTTTCCTACACTTCCTGAATTAACAGGACTATTGATGTATTGTTCAAGCCATTATGACCCCAGCTGATGTTATTTCTGAACAAGTCAGATTCTAGACTGAAATCTGGCTGGATATACCGAATTTTGTTTTTTTTGATTTTCGTAAGTTAGCATTATTTAAATGGAGAAAGACTGCAGAAAATTACAGAACAGAGGGATTAGGACTTCTTCTATGAATCACAATTTTTTTTACCAAGTTCAATGAATAGTATGGAAGACAAATGGCGTGATGGCTTTTATTCCAATGGGAATGGAATATAACAAGTTGAGAAGTATTTCTAGACGTGTGCAAGGCATGAGTCGGACCACAGCTGAAATACTGTGAACAGTTTTGGGCCCATTATCTAAAGAAAGACATACAGGAATTGGAGGCATTCCAATAAAGGTGCATTTGTATGTTGCAGATGTGGAGGTACTGTCTAATGAGGAAAAGTTGAGTAGATTGGGCCTGTAGTTGTTTGAATATAGAAGAATGAGAGACGACCTAATTGAAACATACCAGATTCTAACAGGATTTGACTGAGTAGAAGCAGAAAGGCTATTTCCCCTTTTTAGAGAGTCTGTGACCAGGGGGTATAATCTCAGAATGAGGAATCACACATTTAAGATAGAGATGAAGAGGACTTTCTTCTGCAGAGGCTTGTGATTCTATGGAATTCTTTACCACAGGGGGCTTTTGAGGCTGGATTATTGGGTATGTTCAAGGCTGAGACAGGCAGATTTTTAGTCATTGAGGAATTCAAGGGTTTCAGGGTAAAAGCAAGGAAATGGAGTTGAGGATTAACAGATCAACGAAGATCTCATTGAATGGCGGAGCAGACTAGGGATGAATAACCTACGTCTGTTTTTGTGAACTTCCACTGAAACACAAACACATAGTGCTGCAGATCTAGTTCTAAAAGAAAACAGAATTTGTTGTGCAAAAGACAAGAAGATAAAATAGAATAAACTAAAGTATTTACATATAGCACATGTTAAAAGATTTTGAAATACATGGTAAAATACCAGTCCCAACATCCTCCCATTATAGTACTAAAAACCAAAAGATCTTTCTCCTGTATCCCATAGCGTTTAACTTAGCTGTAGCTTCAATTCCCGGTTGTAAACATCTGATAGCCTCTTCCTTGATTCGTCATGATATGGAGGCACCGGTGTTGGATTGGGATAGATAAAGTCAGAAGTCACACAACACCAGGTTATAGTCCAATAGATTTATTTGAAACCACAAACTTTTGGACCGCTGCTCCCTCATCACCTGACAAAGGAGCAACACTCCAAAAGTTTGTGATTTCAAATAAACCTGTTGGACTATAACCTGATATCATGTGACTTCTGACTTCGATTTGTCATGTAACCAAACTTAGGCTTTCCCAGCTTCTCATAACCACTTCAGGGTTTTAACCAAACATTTCTGGTCTGGAACTTTTAAACTAAACTTTTCACATTGAGGTAACCTCTTTTTTAACAGTTGTAAAATATCTCCTTTTCTCAGGAGCAACTGAAGTACATATCCAGCTTCAGCCAAGATAGTGGGAAACTGCCAAAATGAAACTAAAAATGGCTTTCTTCAAGCAGTAGATGTTTCCCCCAGTCAAGAGAAAAATAAAATCAATTTCTGACGTTCTAAACTGCAAGTTTAATGTATGACTGTTTACTTTGTTTGCTCATAAAATTCCATGAATGTAAACAAATTCCTATTGCCCTTCACAAACCATCTCTCTCAGACTATTCCAAAAAAAAATCACCAAGGCTACAGAGATATCTTCAAGTTAATGATTATGACGCACAGTAAACACATATGCCACTAGTTCAAAATTCAAATGTCCAAAATATATTATTAAAACATACATAAATCTCACACCTTACATCACTAAGTGAGGAGTTCAGAGGTGCCAGACTTCATTGTCTTACGGTTTAAAAAGCTAATGAATCTATTTAAAGACTGTAGAATAAAATGATCACTCCATTGTCCAGCCCACTGTCAGAGAAGATGCTGGCACGATTAACGCTGGACTTCTGAAAAAAAGAGTGACAGGGATAATGACAAGACCATAGACTTGAAAACTGTCAGTAATGCATAATTAATATAATCACAGCAATTTTTTGGATTAAATATATTGGTGCTAAACCTTGGCTACAGTGCGGCCCCAATTTTTGATAATCTAACTTATGAACACTCGCACTTATGAAAGCAATCCCATACAGGTGTGTATTAATAATAATTTTAAAGTTCTGACATATGAATGGCTATCTTATGTTATCCTCCATTATGCTCCAACTTTCATACAAATAGACTTGCAAACATACTCCTGAACGAAACCCATTCACAATCTGGGGATTACTTGTATTGGGATTTATTATAATTGAAGGTTACATAATTAATAGTGAGAACATCTTGGTAATGCAATTAAGAATTAGCACATTCATGGATAGGCTTTTAAACTCATGATGTGCAAAGATTAGCAGATGCACTTGGAAAACTCCACGATGTGAAGCAAATCTACAAAAAATTTCTTGTGTATGTTTATGTGCAGATTAAGAGGGGAACAGCTGTACACTGACATTAGCAAAGATGCTTCTCACAATTAGAATTAGATTAGATAGGCTGAAAAATTTGAAACCTTTGGAGAGTTGAGTCATTGGCGAATAAACGAATGAGAGAGTTTAATTGAAATAATCAGCTGTCAAGTAGTTTTGATGGTAGTGTCATGAATTAGGTCAACCTTAGTCACTGAAGGATCAAATACATCTCCACAATGAAACAAAGAAGGAACATTAAGTTTGGAATCAAGTGTAGATGTGGAAGGCAATGCTGTAGTGGTATTGTTGCTGGACTAATAACCTACAGACCCAGGTAATAATGTTAGGGGACTTGGGTTCAAATAACAATCTGCTGGCAGAGTCCAAAAGGGATTGCCATGTTAGAGCCCTATGAGGGCTAAGCAGATAAGTCACCAAGTGACACAGGGACAACTGGTTCATTAGGTCCTTCACACAATTCCAATAGGGGAGGCACAGAGCATAGCTACAGCCTTTATAAGAATAAGTCTGGTATGGCTAAGAGACTAGCAAGTTTGAAGAGTACTGAAACTCCTTTAAATCCAAGAAATGCAGACATCGTGCCAAGCAAATATTTCTGAAAACTCATGTTGACCTAGTTTCTTTCTCCTGCACACTGAACCTCCATACGACCTACTACTTCAGTATACAATCTCTATTCAATGTTGCTAAAATAATTAAATTATTGTCCTGGAGTTAATTGATAATTATTGCATGCATCAGTGACCTTTCCAAATGCATAAAGCTGGTACTTTATTTACTGAAACAGAAGGGTCTATTTTAATCATGCCCTCCTGGAAGAAAATATAAGTTGGCAGTTAAATTGGTACCTGGTTGCCTACATGCCCTTGAGCCATCTATGATTTATACAAAACTGATTAGATATTTTTGCTGTCTAAGTTACTCATTTTGCAATATTTATAGTCTATATTGCATAAAATTGACTGTGGCATGTTTTGTTTCCTTTTGGTAATTCAAGCATGTGTTGTAAATTATTTTAAATTATGTGTTTTTTGCAACTGATTTAACATTTTACTATCCCTGTGGTTTATACCACCCATCAGGAGTTCAAGATCTGTTCTGTATTATATTTGATAATCTTTTCGTCACTCATTTCATACAAGAAGATTAGTAGCACTGACATCCCTTGATTATAAAGCAAGTATGAAATGCAGGTTATTTTCTTATTCATTTTTCTTGGCTTTGTATAAGTTTCCAAATGCGTGTTCCTGGCACAGAACCTTGCCTATCTGTAGCATATACGAGGAAATCATGAACAGAGAGAGGCTGATCAGTAATGCAACATATAGAGAGACCAACCTGTTATATTAGAAATAAGATGCTAGAATTGGGGATTGTTATTGCCAAATATGATGTGATAAAAATATAGTATAATCCAGAAATTCAAAATTAATGTAATATTCAGGGATCTAAAGTGACAAAAAACATTAAAGTTTGATTATGTGGTGGGTAGAAAGCTACAAAATGACAAAACGTTTGTGAGTTATGAGGATACAAGAAGGATTCAAGGTGATCTAGAAAGTTGGGTGAAATGGCAAACGTAGTAACTACAGTACAATATGAATAAGTGTGAAGTTATATACTTTGGTGTGAAAAACGGAAAAGAAGACTATTAATTAAATGGTGATATATTGGGAAATGTGGATATACAAAAGGGATTTGAGTGTCCTTGTACATTGGTCAATTTAACTAAACAGGCAGATATGCAGCAAACAATTAGGAAGGCAAATGTTATATTGGCCTTCATTGCATGATGTTTTGAGTAGGGATGTCTTACTGCAATTATACAGGGCCTTGATTAGACTACAGCTGAGTATTATATGCAGTTTTGCTCTCCCTAGGTAAGAGGGGATACACTTGGCAGAGAGTGAGTGCAGCGGTAATTGCCAGGAATGGCAGGACTATCGTCTCAGGAGAGATTGGTTCAACTGGCCGTGTATTCACTCCAGCTTAGAAGGATGAGAGGAGATCTAATTGAAATGCACAATGTTCTAACAGGCTTAGATAGACTAGATGCAGGGAGGATGTTTCCCCTGATTGGGAGTCTTGAACCATAGGTCACAGTTTCAGGATAAGGAGTAGGCGATTTAGGACTGAGTTCAGAGAACACTTCTTCATTCATAGAGTGATCATCCTGTGGAATCTGCTACCGCAGAAGATTGTGGAAGCTGCATCACTCAGTATATTTGAGGAAGACATTAATAAATTTTTAGGTTTTAAAGGCAACAAGTGTATGGAAGAAATATGGGCATATCGCAATGGCCTAGTGGTATTATCACTGGATTGTTAATCCAGAGATCCAGGTAATGTTCTGGGGACCCAGGTTCAAATACCACCACAGCAGATGGTGGAAGTTGAATTCAATAAAAATCTGGAATTGAGAGTCTTATGATGACCATGAAACCATTATTGATTGTTAGGAAAAACACATCTCGTTCACTAATGTCCTCTAGGGAAGGAAACTGCCATCCTTACCTGGTCTGCACTATGTGATTCCAGACCCACAGCAATATGGTCAACTTGTAACTGCTCTGGGATCTAGCCAGTGACCCATGAATGAATTTTTAAAAATGGCATTTAGATAGATGATCAGCCATGGTCATATTGAATGGTAGAGCAGGCTTGAAAGACGAAATAGCCTACTCCTGCTCCTAGATTCTATGAAATGCATATGATTAAAATCAACTACTCACTAATTACCTATACAAAACAGCCAAACTGAGGATCATTATATAGACCACTACTATGGTTTTTGCAGAGATTGGAAAAGCATATGAAGATTAAAAAGAAGTACTTTACAGAAGACTTCAGTCAACTAAATAGAAGTTGGGAAATTCATGTTGTTTATTACTAAACTTAGTAGTTGGAATGCCTCACTGCATCTTTACTCAGTGTACAAAGGTAGCGATAAGAGACAATGCTCATCTTAATCTGTGATTTGAAATGACCTAGAAAATTAACAGGAAATGATTCTGTACTTCAAAAACAACCACCACAGTATGATAAAGTTTACCATAATCTAGAAGTCAGAAACACCAAAGACCAGGAGTCAGTGTAACATTTTTAACAGGACAAAACTCAATGAAATGAAAGAACAAATAAAGCAAATAAACTTGGAAAAGTCATTCCAAGTACTTCAATAGAAGATAAATGGTACAAAAGTACAATGTTGAAGATGTACAACAGTTAATTGCTCAAAACTAAGAAGTTTGAGGTTAAGTAAACCTGAAGGCATTACCTTCTTTTCTCTTACTGAGATATGTGTCTGACTGCACGCTCCCTTCAGGTAATATTTAAATTGAGTGTTAGTAAACCATTTTAATTTTATTACACCCACCCTAATCCTCTCTTAATATCTGCATATATGCATGCCCCAACTGTTTTAGCTACTTGAAGTCAGCCTTCTAGCCTAACCAAAGACCTCTAGACCTTTTGCATCTTTCCTACATTCCTGATGGAGATTAGCAAACATAACACAAGTAACTTCTCACGTCAATTTTTCCTGATCTGCTGAGTATTTCCAATGTTTTTTTAATGTATTTCAGATTTTCAGCTGCAGTATTTTGCTTTAGTAAAACAGATTTGATTTTTTGGCTTGGCTACTCACTGGAAACATTTATTTGAACCATGTGAGAAGATGATTGGTGTGATTGAATGCTAGTTGCTAACAGATAGGAGAGTTCTAGTGCTAGATCGCTTCCCATTGTAAACTGTATAATACATTGTATTCATCTTGAGAAATTAATCAGGAAAATTGAAATCAAGATGATAAATAATAATTAGACTCCCAAGTACAAGGTAAGAGATTCTACTTTATTCTTTTGATTCTAAAAGATATACAACTCTTCAAAAAACTGTAGTGTTTTTGATGTTATCTCTGTCATCAGATTTCAACCTCTGGTGCTGGACCAAAATAACACAAATCAAAGTAACAAATGGCATTGTGACTGTGAACTTGGTGAATTGTCCCTCTTCTTCATTTTGTAGCCCTTGACACAGTAGTTGACCACACCACCTCCCTCCAGTGTGTATCCTCCATTGTGCTGCTCAATGACTGCACTCATTTTGTTCCAAACATATGTAACCAATTGGAGGCAGATAATCTCCAGCAATAGCTACTCTTCTCATTTCTGAACAATTGATTCTAGAATCCCCACTAAATCAATCCTTGTCCCCTCCCCCTCCTCTATAGTACCTTATGAAAAGTAAGGAAGACTAACATCTAAAATGCACCTTCCATGACTGAGGGACATCCCAAAGCCTCTGAATTTACATCCTCAGCCATGCTTAGTTGGAGCTGGATCAGCCCTCTTTCAATCAGCACATCTTAGAATTACAGATGTTCAGGATTCTGACCTGTATTCAGGACGAATATCAAGGGCCGATAGTTAGATACTCTTTTGTTTGAGATGATTGTTGCCTAGCTGTTATGTGGCGTAAATGTTGCTTGCCACTTATCAGTCCGAGTCTGGATGTTATCCAGATCTTACTTCTAAAGAACACAAGCTGTTCCAATGTTTGAGGAGGTGCATATGGTGCTAAACATTGTGCCGTTGTCAGCAAGCATCCCCATCTCTGACCTTATGGAAAGTCATTGATGATGTAACTGAAGATGATTGGCTCTCAGCCACAACTTTGATGAACTCCTGCAATGATGTCCTGGGACTGAGATGATAGAGCTCCAACAACCAGAGTCATCTTCCTTTATATATATGACTCCAACTAACAAAGAGTTTTCCCTCTGATTCCTATTAACTCTAGTTTTGTTCCTTGAGGCCACACTCAGTCAAATGCTGCCTTGATATCAAGGGCAGTCACTTTCACTTTACCTGTGGAGTTCAGCTCTTCTGAGCATGTATGGATAGCGGAATCTGGATGGATCTGGCCAAAGACAAACTGAGCATCAGTGAGCAGGTCTTTATTAAGCAACTGCTGCTTGAATATGCTTTTAATGAGATTTTCCATTGAAAATAGACAGATCGGGTGGTAATTTGCCAGGAAGGATTTGTCCTTTATATGGATAGGGCAGACCTGAGCAATTTTCTATATTGCCAGATAGATGCCAATGTTGTAGTTATATTGGACTGGCAATTTCTGGAGGACAGATCTTCAGTACCATTTTTTGGAATATTGTCAAGGCCCATAGCCTTTGTGGTATCCAGTGCCTCCAACTGTTCCTTCATATCACATGGAGTGAAGTGAATTGACTGAATACTGGTATCTATGATTCTGTAGCTCTCTGGAGAAGATGAATTATCCACGAGGCACTTCAGGCTGAAGATTGTTGTAAATGCTTTGGCCCTGCCTTTTGCACTGATGCGCTGGGTTCTTCCATTATTGAGATGGATATACTTGCTAGGTGCACAGCTATTACTGGAGTACAGAGTTTCACTGCTATTGCTGGAATATTGTCAGGGCCATCGTCTCCCTCAGTATCCATTATCTTCAGTCCTTGCCCATGATGCAGTATTAGGTTTTTGGAGGTCCAGAATGTGAACCTTTACTTCTGTTGTAAATATTGTTGCAAAGTAATTATCAATATGTTCATCATTTTCTTATTTTCATTGACAATATCACCATTTAATAAATTTTTAAGGCATCCACATTGCTCTGGTCAACCATCTTTTCCTAATATATTTTTAAAATTAATTGTTAATTTTGATATCCCTTTCAAGTTTCTTTTCATATTCCATCTCTGCAGCTGTTCTTATCTTCTTTGCCACCTTTAATGCTGTTTGTAACACTCCCAGTTGCCAGGGAGATGCTACTTTTTGCATGTATGCATGTGTTTTCTTTTAGTGATATGCGAAGTGTTGTCTTTTTAGACATTTGTGACTGGCTTTTGTCTCTTAGAGCTGTTGTGACTTTTGATTATGCTAGCTCTGTATCACTTTAATTTATTTTTGAATGCTTCCTAGTGTCCCTCTGTCATTTTAGCCATTAACTTTTTTTTTCACTTTACTGTCCCATTGCCTTCATAGTAAGACCGTAAGACATAGAAGCAGAAGTGTCGAATCCAGCCCATTGAGTCTGCTCTGCCATTCAATGAGATCGTGGCTAATCTGATAATCCTCAACTCCACTTTCCTATCTTATCACCATAACCCTTAATTCCCTTACTGATTAAAATCTGTCTTAGCCTTAGATATAGATAATGACCTAGCTTCTACACAGGAAAAATACTCCACAAATTCACTGCCCTCTGAGAGACAATAAAGTCCTCCTCACTTCTGTCTTATCTGGGCAACCCCTTACTGTGAGATTATGTCCTTTGGTCCTAAACTCCAATACAATAGTAAACAACCTCTCAGAACCTACCCCGTCAAGCTCCCTAAGAATCTTGTATGTTACAAAAGGTCTCCTCTTATTCTTCTAAACCCTAATAAGTGCAAGTCCAACCTACTCAACCTCTCCTCATACAAAAATCCCTCCATACCTGTAATCAACCTAGTAAACTTTCTCAGAACTTGTCCAATTCTGTCCTCTCTTAGATAAGGGAACCAAAACCGTTCACAATATCCCAGGTGTGGTCTGTATAATTTTGGCAAAACTTCCCTATTTTCGTACTCCATTTCCTTTGAAATGAAGGGCAATAGTCCATTTGTCTTCCCTAGTACCTGCTGAACCTGAATGCTAGCTTTTTGTGATTTATTCAAGAGGACCCCCACGTTCCTCAATACCATCCTTACTTAAATCTAGATAATAGTAACTGTACATGTACTATGTACTTGACTTTGGGCATATTTATTGTAATTTCTTCTTGGTCAACCTCAGATTCCCCTGGTGAGCTCTGTCTCACAGTCACACTAGATTTTGATCATGATCAGCAATGGCTTCTTGCATTGTGTCTCCGTATCTGTGAACAAACCTATCACTCCAGGAAGATCACTAACACTCTCCTATTGTCAGCATTTATATTCTTCTGGAGCAGTGGAAATGCCAAATGGCATCAAGATCATCTGTATCTCTTTAAATGCATCCTGAATGTAATTAGAAAGCTGCTGCATTCATCTAGCTTCACTTGCTAGTAACCATTCTTCGCATCTAGAGTGGTAAAGATTTTTATCTTTGCAGTTTCCTACAGCAGTTGGCATGGGATAGCGATGTCTCTTCAAGGTTTTATTTAGATTCTTTGAGTCAATGCATTCACTGCTTTCCATGTTAATTGACTACTACCACGCTGCTAATCCGTTCAATAAACATTTGTCTTGCTGTCATGCCCACAATGCATAGAAAAAAATATGAGTGCAGTGTTTTATTTAAGAATTACATTAGCAGGCCATAAGCTTTTACTACTTTTTTTGCATGTGTGCAGAGGAGACTGATCAATATTCCTAAACCCTGTCAGTATCTGCTGTGGCTCTGGTTCTGCCTGTTAATTAACACTGCACTACTCTTGCTGGGGCCTGCTCCAGGTTTCCAAATTGGCCAGCAACTCTCATGACCAGTCACCTTGGCAATTAATTGCCAGCTGTTGGCAAGATACAGATCTGGGTCCCTGTAACCACTGAGGAAGAATTGTCTGTTCCTTCAGGCCCATTGGCCTGTTACTGCCTACCTTTGCATATCGATAATGTAGCAAACACTGCCTTAAAAATATTCAAATATTCTGCCTCTGCCACCTTTTGAGCCAGAAATTCCAAAAGCTCTCAATCCTCCGAGAGAAAAATAAATCCTTATTCCTGTCCTAAATGGGCAGTCCTTTATGTTTAAGCAGTGACTCCTGGTCCTAAATTCCTCCGTCAGAGAAATCCTTTCCACATCATGTCAAATTTCCTCTGTTATTGAAAGCTTCAATCAAGTTGCAGCTTCTAAACTCCAGCAGATACAAACCTAGCCTGCCCAAGTTTTACAACTATCTCATTCCAAGAATTAGTTCACAAACCTGTTCTAAATTGCCGCTAATGCATTTACATCTTTCTTTAAATAGGGAGGCCAATACTGTGCACAGTACTCCAGATGGTGTCTCACTGAAGCCCTGTATAACTGAAGCATAACCTCCCTACTTTAATATTCAGTAAGTTACAGTCACCATAGTCCCAGAGGATCATAGGACGGCTCTCTCACTAGAGAGAGATAACTAGTGTGGTTTAACCTGCGGGTCACCACGCCTTAGGTGAGGGGCGAGAATAACAAGATGGGACCTTCATGGTATTCTCAGCCAATGCAGAAATTGAATCCCCGCTGTTGGTGTCATTCTGTCAGCCATCCAGCCAACAAACCTAACCAATCGCCAATACCATGAATACCATTGCATTCAATTCTCCTCGTGACAAACAATAATATTCTCCTTTCTTTCTAAAGTATTTGCTGTACCTGCATACTTATTGTTTATGAATCTTGCAGCTGGACACCCAGATCCCATTGCATCTCACAGTTCTGCAGTTTCTTATTATTGAGGTCTGCTGCTTTTACATTCTTCTTGCCAAAATAGGTTACAAGTCTTCCCACATTATACTCCATTTTCCAGATTGTTGCCCACTTACCAAACTTATTTATATACTCTTCTAGCCTCCTTGATCTTCTTCAAGACTTATTTCCTACCTATTGTATCATCAGCACTTTTAGCTACCTTGAGTCTTCATCCAAATCATTTATATAAATTATAAATTAACAGGGGTTTTACCAAATAGGTAGGTTTAATGCAACATCAACGCTGGTGCAATTAATTCCAGGATGTGCAATAGGCCACAATTGCAAGAGTGCAGATATTTTGATCATTGAGCTTAATTATACAGTGTTTTGACCTAGATTGTAGGACAATGTTTAATTATTTACACTTTCATGTGTAGCAATAGCTGGTGTCTCTGAGGTGCAAATGCTTTATTACACCGAACAACACCTCCCACCCACAATTTTAAGCTCCATAATAAAAATTATTTCATATTTCCATGTGGAGGTGGTAACTGAGTAATTCTGTTATGCAGAAAAGAGTGTAGATAATAGCTTTAAAATTTAAGTATTTCCGTATGTCATCATAAATTGGTTAAGATATGTTTAGCTTCAAAATTTGAAAGAGGACAAGCTCTCAGCACCACAATCATTCAAAACCAAACTTCTGTCTGTGGTAATTTGCTACATAAACAAGATGTACCCACTGAGCATGAATATTTGACCAATTCTCTCTCTGGGTGGCATCTTACAACAAAAATAACAATTCTTGAGATTGATCAAGGCACAAACGTCATTCTTGTAAATTGCATGGAGAAGAACAAAGAGGCATTGTTAATTATTTCCTGAATGTTCGTAGAAGCTTCACAAACGGTATGAAGGCACCCGCTGTAACACACTCAACACGATGATTTTCAGCGCACACCATGCTGGAGATGTGTGTTGTGATGCAGCTGCCAATTTGGTTCTAAAGCATCACCTATAGTTGAAAACTGTAAGCTGAATTTCATGTTTCTGTTCTACGAGTGTTGCTTGGAATAGGCTCAGGTTAATTGTGCATCACAATTCCATGACCTGTTCTTGTACTCTGTCAAATTTATAACCCATATTTCTGATTTTGAAAACACATTTGCACAATATTACTGAATCCAGATGGCCAAATCATTGGGCTCTATAATTGAACTTCTTGCACAGCATGCTATATCTGCAAGAGAAGAACAGATTGCTGTATCTTAAGTAACCATTGTTACACATATGCTTTATACATGGAAACTGCATGAAAGCTTCGACCAAATATTTCAAATTATTAGTTGAAGTAATTTGCAGCCACA
>NC_063333.1:53437084-53487084 GCF_021869965.1 Rhincodon typus | reverse complement strand
GGGAGAGTGGCAGCTTCCTCCTGAACAGGAAGATGAACACATTGAACAGGAGGAACGTTACCTTTAACACGATTGAGTGGTGCACTATTGAGTGAAACAGGACAGGAGTTAATTGATAGAGATAGTAGGAACTGCAGATGCTGGAGAATCCGAGACAACAAGATGCAGTGCTCATCCAGCCCTGCACCTTGTTGTCTAGGAGTTAATTGATACTTGCTTCCAGTACATGTGAATGCAAGATAGCCATCATTCATTGACTGTTAATTTGTTGCTCAAAAAACAAATAAGGCATTCTTCGTGTTTTCTTTCTTCACTTTTGCATTTCAACCATTTAAAGACTTTCCAGCATGTGATGCTCCCACATTGCACAGTGAGAAGATGTTACGCTATGCTGAGTGTTCGGGAAAATTTAGCACTCCCATAGACAGGGTTCTAAGATGGTATGTTGTTAGGAACTAGTAGCCTTTGTAGTTTGATTTTTATAGTTGCAGTTACAATAACAGTCAAGCTGCCAGGTGATGACAACACATTTACAAATGAGAGCTTGTATTTATAATAAAGTGTCAGCTGTGTGCCCTCAGAAGCTTTTTTTTTCATTTTCCTTCTCACTATGTGCAGTGTGAAGTGCAGTTCCTGGCTGGTAACCCTTGACCTGCACTTTACCTACGGCACCGAGGCTGGGAATCCTGAGAGGTTCAGGCAGTGGTACTTCCTCTATGGGCAAATGGAAGATCGCGTGAGGTGACATCATGAAGAGGCGGTGTGTTCGTAATGAGTTAAGCAGCAGAGAATTGTGTGAGATAACCTGCTAGGGTTCGTGGAAAGAAAATCTCTATAAAACTGCTCAAAATTGACATTGCCAATTTTTGGTAAAATTCAGACCACGTGTACAACCTAGATAACAAATTGAGTTAGGGAAAGAAAGCAATAACTATTGGGAGATGGTTAGTTTTCCAGACTGGGCGTTTGGTGGTATACATCTACAATTGCCAGCATATCGGGAAACTAATATGATCTTTTCATTCCACATTTAGCCAGTTTATATTTGCAGGTGGATGGGAATCCACTGTGGAGGTGTTAGGTCTAACATTTGAAATGGAAAAGGAGAATTGAAAGCAGATTTATACCATTCTGGCTTTAACTGACAGTACAAGGGTTCCCAGGGTATCTGATAATTACTAGAGTCATCAAGACAAAAGCACAGCAGTTTCAAACAGAGCTGTGAAATTTACATAGAAACATACAAGATAGAAGCAGGAGGCCATTTGACCCCTTGAGCCTGCTCCACCATTTAATAATATCATGGCCAATCATCAAGCTCAATTCCCTAATCCCACCCTTATCCCTTGACCCCTTTAGCCACTAGAGCTATATCTACCTCTTTCTTGAAAACATAACATTTTGTCCTCAACTACTTTCGATGGTAATGAATTCCACAGGTTCACCTGTGAAGAAATTTCTCCTCATCTCAGTCCTAAAAGGTACCCCTTATCCATAAACTCCTGGTTCCAGACTCCTCCACCATTGGTTAGATGCAGGAAGCGTCCTATCTGCATCTAATCTGGTGAATCCTGTTAGTATTTTATAGGTTTCTATTATAGTTTCCCCCTCATTCTTCTAAACTTCAGTGAACACAATCCTACCCAACTCAATCTCTCCTCGTACGTTAGTCCTGCTATTGCAGGAATCAATTTGGTGAATTAAAGGTGGTTGTTTTCACAATTGTGGAGGTAGATTCCAACACTTTGCTTTTAGGGATGAGCAATATATGCTAACCCATGAAAAACTTTAGAGGTTACTTCTGATATCTTCGGATTTTTTTGACTTTGAGCTTTACTTCTCCATTGCTGGTGCGAGCTACAGCATGGGAGTAACTTGTGTAATTCTTTCTTTGACCCCTGATGACAAACAAGGGCAGCAGTGACACCAGGAGCAGAAGGAACAACATGAGCAGCAGGTGCTGTCTTCTCCTTAGCAAAACGTTGTTCCAAAGGACACAGGGATGAAGGAGGTAATAACCCATCAGATATACAGATGGTGGCTGAACTTTCTCAACATGACAGGACAACAATATCTTAGGAGGCTCAGGCTTTTGCAGAGGTCTTTGGTGAACAACCTATTGGAACAAGACTTACTTCCAAACTTCTTCCAAAAAACCTGTCTTGCTGTTTTTTCACAAGTTCACAAGTGGTTAATCACTTACTGAATTGATAGAAAAGTCTTTTTAAGTGACACGTTATGGTGAAGTAGGAGTCATTCTATCAAATCTTTACCGGGCTACAATATTCCAAACTTTAATTTGTTGCTGTACCAGTGAAAATGAAAATTACTGTTGATACCTGTCAATCCGGATGCATGTGTACAACCTTCCAGTTTACAGGAACGACTCCGGTTTAATCTCCTTCCTTTGCCTTTCAGATTGAAATGGCTGCAATCACACTGACATTCTGTCAATGGTGAGTAATTGCTCAGGTGGGAGTTTTCACTGGCCAGGTATCATATAGACAGTTATAATTTCTGCTAGGTGCAGGCTTGAAAAAGTAGGCAGTAAACCTGTTATGTGTTACTTGCATTTTGCCCTTATAGGAATTTATACTCTGATGATATAAAATAGGAGTAAAAAGAAGCACAAAGGTTTTATGATATAAAGATGAATGGAAAGGTGAAAAACAGAGATTTACAGTTTGTGAAATCAAACAATAACTCAGCTAATTAGAAAAGGTGCCTTGTCAAATACAGGGGTTGCTAATTAGTCAACTGCAAATGTATGAATTTGTACAGTCTGCAAAGAGTGATGGAGAGCCCAGTTCAATGTTAATAGAGTCATCGAGTCATACAGCACTGTCATACAGCACTGAAACAGACCCCTTGGTCCAATTCATTCATGCTGACCAGACATCCCAATCTGACCTAGTCCCATTTGCCAGCATTTGGCCCATATTCCTCTAAACATTCCTGTCCATATATCCATCCAGATATCTGTTAAATGTTGTAATTGTATTTGCCTCCACCACTTCCTCTGGCCACTCATACCAGATTATGCACCGTCCTCTGTGTGAAAAGATTACCCCCAGGTCCTTTTTAAACCTTTCCCCTCTTATCTTAAACCTATGTCCTCCAGTTTTAGACTCCCCCACTTGGCTATTCACCTATCCATGCCCCTTATGATTTCTTAAACCTTGAAAAGGACACTCCTCAACCTTCAAGACTCAGCCTATTCAGCCTTTCCTTATAGTTCAAACCCTCCATTCCTGGCAACATCCTTGCAAATCTTTTCTGCACCCTGTTAAGTTTAACAACATTCTTCCTATACAAGGGTGACCAGAATTGTACGCAGTATTCTAAAAAGTGGCCTCACCAATGTCCTGTAAAATCAACAACATGACATCTTAACCCCTTTACCTAATGTCATGACCAATGAAGGCATGCCAAATGCCTTCTTCACCATCCTGTCTACCTGCGCCCCTAGGTCTCTTTGTTCGGCAACACTCCCCAGGGCCCTACCATTTACTGTATGTTTGAAAATTCAAAATATATGCAGAATAAGTAAAATATCACAAAAAAGACACTTGAAACCTGATGAGTGACTAATAAAATTAATTCATTAGCTTCATATAGGGAGGAGGCATTCTCCAGTTAGCAAGGCAAAGCAACTATTAATGGCTCTAATCTAACTTGTTAGATTGCATGTGGAGTTAGAAAGCAATTGCCTCTTCCTTGCCATCTTAAGAAATCAGACATCATTTATTTTCCCAGATATTATTGGTTAATTCTGGCAGACTATTTTCTCCAAAACTAGTATCAGAATGCCCTGTTAGTCATCTTGCATGCTACTATGTTGTATTAGGTTAGCAGATCATGGCAATTCATTTCATTCAGCCATACACGCCATACGCAAATGCAACTTCTTGTCTCATTGTCTTCTGATTCTTCATCCTGAGATGTTTTCCTGGCATTTTTGTCAGTCATGGCTTGCCATTGCCTTCCATTCTTAGGGACAGGTTGAGGAGGTGTTTAGTGAGCTTACTTCAGCTGGAACAGATGCACTCTTGCTGTTATGCTGAACCACAGGCTAGATATCTCGCCGACTGATCTAATGTGCTCCCTTTTATCATGGCAATAACCTAATATAACAGTTGCTCAATAGTAAACATTTTCCATTTGTATGAATTGTGTAATATACCTGCTAGGGTCAGTAAATTTTTAAACAATAGCTTTGGGAAAACAGCATTTTATTCTTACAAATATGATCTTTCATTTTATATGAATGTTGTATTAAAACAGAACAGTTGGATTCAAAATATTTTTAATAAAAAAAACCCACATTTTTCACATTGTTGCATTTCTAAGCAAAATTCTGGCATTTGGTTTTACAATCCAGTTGTTCCCATGAGTAAGTAAAGCGCGAGTGAAATAATCTTTTGGTAAGAAATCATTAGCGGCTCTGTTGGTTACAAATTCAGTGCTACTGAGAGGGGTGAACAAATGGAAGCTCTTGACTTCATATCACAAATAGTAGAAGAGGACTAAATCAAGCATTCCTTCCAAAATGAAGCCTTTGAAAACACCAGCAATATTTCTGCATGGTAGCAAAACAAAACCAATTTACATTGTCTCAGTTTTTCAAATTCAGAGTATTGGTCATCATGATGGTCTTTTTTTGGCGATATCCAGAATTCTAATTTTTACATTTTTTTTGCGTATACGTGTGATGAATATATACATTTGATTTTTGCAACATACAAATAACATTGGGTCTGCAAAGGGTGAACAAATTTAGTTTTCAAGGTTTCATCAATCTTAAAATCAATCCTAAACTTTGGCTGGATGCCTTCATTTATTTGTCCTCTCACAGAATGATTTGTGTTTCATAAACCTTGATGTGCTGACCAACTGCAAAAGTCTTCCTGTGTAATGTGGTTTATTTACATAGCAGCTTTCTTTCATACTTTTCAGGAACTGAAAATATTCTCCATTATGTTCAAAGTCAGTCAAGATAGGGTACTTGATTAAAACTGATCAATTTGAATTCCTCTTAGTTGTATTTTATAAGATATATTTTGCAACTCAAGAAAAGCCTTTTATTCAAATGAGGGCTTAGTGAAAGCACAATGTTTGGACTAGGTGATTATAATGCAGAATTTTGAACGGATGCTGCAGTTGCATCTTAAGAGAGAATAAATGAAACTTAAAATTTGCAATATAAAGCAATTTATTATCTTTTCTTGGGTGATTCAGTCAAGTTGTAATTGAATTTCAAAGCCAGTCATGTTACAAATCTATAAAAAGTTTGACACTCCCTCTTCCTTGAATGAATCAAATCAGCTTCCTGCAGGGTTATTTTACAAAGTCATGTCTGAGTGACTGAGAGGCAACCTTAACAAGGGAGTTGTTTGTGGTCCAGTTAACAAAATGCATTGAGTTGAAGAAAACAAGTTTGATGGTAGTTTCAAGGAATGAATGCCCGACCTTCTCAATTCAAATTATCAGAGATGGGAGTTGGGCTGGAGTGTGGGACTAGCTGGGTAGCTCTTTCGGGAGCTGGTACAGACACGATAAGTTGAATGGCCTTCTTGTGCACTGTAAACTTCTATGATTTTATGATTCAATTCTAATTTGATTCATTGGACTGAAGTCAATTTCTGACTTTTTTTTAAAATTTGAGATCTCAAAGCTTATTCAAAATTAAAATCTGTTTTCAATACTGATACAGAATCAGCAGCACATTCTACATGGCAGGAGAGAATGAAACAAATGCACAAGAAGACACAGACTTTTTGGGGGGGGGTGGGGAATGGTGGTCAACTCTAGTTATGAATGACATACAAAATCCTCACGTGTGACACTTTTGTAATGAGTGCAAGAAAGGTGAATACAACTAGGTATGGCAAAATAGTAGCAAGGTTTGGAGGAACTATATTTATTTATTTGATTGATTATCTTCGAGGTTGAGAAATCAAGTTTTTCTCAAGATATTACATGTTAAAGGACTGCTGCACAGTCAGGGGTACTGTCTTCCAAATGGAATTTTAAACTGAGATCATGTTTAGCCTCTCTAGTGGACATAAAAGTTCCATATTAAAACCTGATACCCTAGTTAACATCATGTGACATTAGTAAAACGTTTTACTGGTCAATATATCTCACTGTTGTCTGTGATAACCTACTGTGTATAAATTATTTGCTGAGTTTCCCTACAATTCAACAGTGGCTAAACCTCAAAAGCACTTCATTGTCTGAAAACTGCTTTGGATGATCATCAAAGGTCCTATATCAATGCACACAATCATATAGGTGTACAGCACAGAAAAAAGCCCTTTGACCCATTGAGCCTGTGCTGGTCAAAACAATCATCTAACTATTCTAGTCCCATTTTCCAGCCCTTGGCCCATAACTTTGTATGCCTTGAGATTGCAAGTGCACATCTAAATACTTCTTAAATGTTATGAGGATTTCTGCCTCTGCCACACTCACAAGCAGTGAATTCCAGAATCCCAGACCTTTTGGGTAAAAAAAATTTCCTCACATCTCCTCTAAACCTTCTGCCTCATACCTTAAATCTATGCTTCCTGGTCATTATCCTTCTACCAAGGGGAAAAGTTTCTTCCTGTCTATGCCGTTCATAATTTCATACATTTCAATCATATTCCCTATCAATCTCCTTTAGTCTAACCACCCATGGTGGTCCAGTCTCTCTTCATAACTGAAACTCTCCAGCCCAGGCAACATCCTGATAATTCTGATTTAATTTTCCCCATCCAGCCCTTCCTAAGGATACTTTCAGCATTAAGACTGCAGGATGTTAAACATTCAATCCTTTAGAAAGGCCTGACTTCCTGGGTAAGAAGGAGTGGGGAAGCTCACCACCCTCTAATCAGGAGGGAGATCCAATGTGATCACTCAGAATTAGATAGGTCATTCAGTGATCATTTTTACAGATCTGCATCTCCTCCAGTGCAATCACATACCTCCTTTAATGTGGATTCCAGAGGTGCACGTAAGACTGTAGCCGTGTCCTGACCAATGTTTTATACAGTTCGAGCACAACCTCCCTGTTCTTAAACTCCATGCCTCGCTATAAGGGCAAATATCCTATAGGCCTTCTTAATCTTTATTTACCTATCCTGTTACCTTAATGGACTTGGGGACATGCACATCAAGGTCGCTCTGATCCTTTGTGCTTCCCTGGGTTCAACACAAATGTAATCCTTCTTCTTTTATTTTTAAATGTGCTACTGTGTTATACCAAGATAATTATTAGTTATTAAGGCTTAAAACATACCTAATTAGGCTGCTGATGCTGTCATTGTAGGGAGGAATTCATACATTGCACTAACTTCTAAGGTGGACTGAAAATTGTTAAACCACAGAAAACAAATAAGAGCTTGTGAATGGAGCTGTGTGGACCCAAAAACAATCACTTGTGGATACTAGAGAGTGGGATCATTTGCTAAGAGGCAAAAGTGTCCTACATTGTAAGTGAAGGAAAAATATCATGTATGACTTGAAATATTAACTGCTTCTCGCCACACAAACACTATCAGACCTGCTGAGTTTTGTAGCACTTATTGATATTTCAGATGTCTAGCACCTGCAGTATTTTGTTTCATTGTAACTATAACATTACCTTCTTAAATTGGGAAGATGAGCTGATAAATGGCAAGTTACATTTAATGCGGATAACTACAAGATAATAAAATTAGAGAGGGAAATAAACAATGGGAGCAAAAACTAAATAGCTTGGAAACAACACAGTAGAGTGATGTGGGTTTTGGGGAATAATTCATTGGAACATTTCAATCTGTGCAGCTGTAAAATATAATTGGATCTTGGTATGGATGTATAGATGGATAAAGTTGAGATTCCCATGAAGTGATGAGCGTGTACAAGGCACTGGTATTGTCATGCTAGGGAATTGTGTACAATTCAGTTTGCCATACCATGTCGAAACTATGCAGAAGTTAGAAGCAAGCAAGGAAGTGAAACTAAATTGAAACCTAGCATATGACATTGCAGGGCAGATTTTCTTTACATTCTCTTTAATATAAAGGAAAAAATTCCTACCAATGCTTTCATGAAGATTGGACAGAGAGAACTATATTTACAATAAATTCCACATTCTTTGCCCTGTGTTATATCAGGTTAAGACAAATTTTAATGACAGGGGCAAGAACATAAAAATTATCCCTTTCACTACAAGAAATGGTTTAAGAGCCTATAATTGGTTAGAGCAGAAAACTTATGGCAGCTTGGGGGCGGAAGAGAGGAGAGTTACATAGACCATTTACATTTAACTGCTTTACACAGATGTTAGTGAATTTGTAAAACCAAATGCCTAGAATGCCAAGGAGGGCAAGATCTGAAAAAGTCTAAAGAAGATTTGAAACAATATTTGATTCAGGCTTTTAGGATCACTGTGTTCTGCGTCTATTTTGGATCTATGTTATGTTCTTGCACTCTCTTGTGCTCATTTCTGGATGGTTTACAACAGTGGATTTTGCAAAAGTTCTTTTAAAATTCAGCAACAGAATAAGCACAAATTATGATTCAATTAAGTCAAAATATAAATCAGGAATCTGAGAAAAATCTGTGGCTAAACATATGCTGTTTTTCAAACTAGACGATGAACTCTTATGGGCTTCAAATGGACTTTGTTTAAGAAAAAATGTAAACCAACCAGTTTAATTGGTTCAAGGTCAACAACACTGGCAATGTTGTTTACAATTTATTGACTCAGTACTGTTGTTGGTGATTATGGGCTAGAAAAGAAACGGAGGTAAAAAAAAATTCCCTCTTCCATCCCACTGAATCATTACATTAAACAAGATCATGGTGGCTGGCAATCCTGTGTATTACCAACGTTACTGGCATAGAAATCCTACCTTGTGGAAATTAATGAGCCTAACTTTTCTAGTTGCACTTCACAAAATAGAAACTATATACAACAACCTGCTAAAAGCTGCTGCCTATTTGGTCACCAGAAGGCGGGTACAAGGACTTCAAATGGTTTTTTTGACATTAACAACTATCGCTGAAGGAACAGATTTCACAGCAAAACTTTTCCAGCTTTCCCTTGATTAATGGTCTTCATAAAGTGCACTGAAGCTTCAGTGACCACAATCAAGAATACATGTTTCCACTTATGGCTCAATAAGCTTTACAATGTTTGGGTAGCATAACAACACACACCTCATTGTATTTATATATATTTTACATATTCTTCTGTATAACTATTTTTCAATCAAATGAAGAAATGAATTTTAAGTATCTGGAGAAATGTAACATTTACAAAAAGAATGTAAAATGGCAGCATAAATTACTAGAAAAAAAGTTACATTTCACCTAATTCTTTGTGACATCATATATACATATTAATTTGGCAGACAAACATTTAATGGCAAGTCCACTACTTCTTTGAAGCAGTATACTTCCACCGCTAGTAGTATACTTTCACTTGGAGAAGTGTTACATTCATAGCTCCATTTGTCACATTTTTCTGAGCCTTCAGAATTGTGCCTTAGTATTTACAAAGTACTAAAACCAACCAACCGAGAAGGCTTTGAAGTGCAATCCAAATGTTCTATATTGGATGTATTCATTTGGCAGCTTTGAGAGATTTTTGAGTGGTTGTATCCTGGTGAAAGTGAGCAACTTGATCTCCAGCTCCAGTTTCAACACTTTCTTTTTCAGGTATTGCCTCTAGGCTTCGTCTTGTCTTGGCTGGTTCTGTATTTCCAGTGCCTGGTTTGTTCAAACCACAAGATACTGCAGCATAATGGATTTGCTTCAGGTTGTCCAATGCTTCAATTTTAGCATGTTTCAATAGATCAGCTTGTCCCTATTGTGAATTAATAATTAATTAATTTTAAAGTAAATAACTTGTTTGAATAGGTACAACATGTACAAACCAGAGATAGAGAAGAGACAAAATATTTAGCACTGTGACTCATTCCTTGCGCTACCAGTCAACAACAATACAATCAAGGTGGACACGTTGGAGGTAAGACCACAATATTGAAGACCCATTTCTCCAAACAGTGTCCCCTGTGATAGCAGCTTCCCACTGGGAATAGTACATCATGGAACCATTCTTCAATGTTGATGTTGTGAAAACCTCCAAATTATATTGACTTTTCATTGATATCAGCTCCATCTAATTATCCGGAAGAACTGGTATCATTGCAGTTTCTAACTTACATCACTGATTTGGATTTGAAAACATGGCAAACCAAACAAACATGCACACCACTCCATACTGGCAAGGTCAGTGGAGTAAATGGAGCCAGTTCAATGGTTAAGAAGTAAGTTTAAAAAATACTTGAACATACAAAAAAAAAGCAGATGGAATTTAAGGCTGACAAGTATAAAGTATTGCACATGAGAAAGAAAATGAAAAGCATAGAGACTCCATGAACGGCACTGAAATAGGTTTGGACGAAGTTAAAGAGACATAGGTAAGTGGATTCAACTTGTAATATTTCCAAACAGCACAGATTAACAAAGCTAATAGATTGTCAATCTAAATACCCAAAATAGTTTAATATAAGTCAGAAATTATCAAACAAATATCATGAATTGCATTTAATTCTGGTCAGGAAGCAAGAGAACAATTCAATTGTTTGATTGTGCAAAGAAGAACTAATCACTTCGGCTACAGGTTTAAATTATGAGGAGGAGAAAACGGAGTTAATGTTTCGGGTCCTGTGACCCTTCCTCAGAACTGATGGTGGCTGGGAAAACGTCAGTTTATATGCAGAAAATAGGGCGGTGGGTGGGGGAGGGAGTAAACGATAGGATAGAGCCCAAGGAGAGAGAAAGACAGTTGGACAGATAGAGGAGTTGCTAACGATAGCAACAACTCCTCTGTCTGTCCAACTGTCTCTCTCTCACTTTGGGCCCTATCCTCTCATTTACTCCCTCCCCCACCCACCTCCCTATTTTCTGCCTATAAACTGACGTTTTCCCAGCCACCATCAGTTCTGAGGAAGGGTCACAGGACCTGAAACGTTAATTCTGTTTTCTCCTCCACAGATGCTGCCAGACCTGCTGAGCTTTTCCAGCAACTTTGATTTTGTTCCTGATTTACAGCATCTGCAGTTCTTTTGGTTTTTAAATTATGAGGAGCTTGAGAAAGATGGGCTTTTTAGCTCGGACAGGTGGTGTTCCTGAGGAAATCTTATGGAGACACCAGATTTATATGACATAGAGAAAGTTGAATGTCCAATAATATAAAAATCAGAAGTAGTTCATGAGCACAAATGTTAAAGCTAATCTTTTAATGGATGTCAGGGTGTTCTACTCTCAGGGTGATCACTGCTTAGAATATGAAAACATAAGCTTTTGCATCATTTAAGAAATAATTTTGGGGTGGGGAGGGTTTGAGTATTGTGCAGTGTCTAAGGTTTATTGGATAGGTGAATCAAAATGGGTCACAGCTGTAATTATCATGTTAGTATTACAAGTTGACCAAATCAGCTAATTGACTAGCGAAAAAAATGTTAGAATTCATACAAATAGTGGTAACTGCCGATGCTGGAGAATCTGAGATAACAAGCAGCTCTAGAGGGGACATTAGCACCCAGCCCTGCCGGGTCTTCACCATCCCCCCAGACCTCCCCCTTACTGAGGACAAATGGTCAGTCCTCAGTAAAGGGCTCACATTTATCCCCTTCCACCCTAACATCAACGAATACCGCTCACGCTTGGACGTTGAACAGTTTTTCCACCGCCTCCACGTCCGCGCTTACTTCTTTAACCGTGAAACTAACCCTCCCCCTACTGACCCTTTCTCCCGCCTCCAACATCCCCTCCTCCTGGACACCACCCCAAGGCCTCCTACCCTCCCTCGACCTCTTCATCCCCAACTGCCGTTGAGACATCAATCGCTTCAATCTCTCCACCCCTCTCACCCACTCCAACCTCTCCCCCACAGAACGTGCAGCCCTCTGCTCCCTCCGCTCCAATCCCAACCTCACCATAAAACCCGCGGACAAGGGAGGCGCAGTTGTAGTATGGCGCACTGACCTCTACATCGCCAAGGCCAGGTGCCAACTCTCCGACACCTCCTCCTACTGCCCCCTTGATCATGACCCCACCCCCGAGCACTAAACCATCATCTCCCAAACCATCCACAACCTCATCGCTTCAGGTGACCTCCCACCCACAGCCACCAACCTCATCGTTCCTCAAACCCGCACCGCCCGCTTCTATCTCCTTCCCAAAATCCACAAACCTGACTGCCTTGGTCAACCCATTGTCTCCGCCTGCTCCTGCCCCACTGAACCTATCCCCAATTATCTTGACACCATTTTCTCCCCCTTGCTCCAGGAACTCCCCACCTACGTCCATGACACCACCCACGCCCTCCACCTCCTTCAAAACTTCCGATTCCCTGATCCCCAACACGTCATCATTACCATGAACGTCCAGTCCCTATATCCTTGCAGTCCCCATGTAGATGGCCTAAAGGCCCTCCGCTTCTTCCTGTCCCGCAGGCTCGACCAGTATCCCTCCACTGCACCCTCATCCGCTTAGCTAAACTCGTCCTCACCCTTAACAACTTCTCTTTCAATTCCTCCCACTTCCTACAGACTAAGGGGGTGGCCATGGGTACCCGCATGGGCCCAGGCTATGCCTGCCTCTTTGTAGGTTACGTGGAACAATTCCTCTTCCGAAGCTACACTGGCCCTACCCCGCACCTTTTCCTCCATTACATCGATGACTGTATCAGCACTGCCTCGTTCTCCCACGAGGAGCTCAAACAGTTCATCCACTTTACAAACATCTTCCACCCCAACCGTAAGTTCACCTGGACCATCTCCGATACCTGTCTCTCCTTCCTGGACCTCTCTGTTTCCATCTCTGGCAACCACCTGGAAACTGATATCCATTTCAAGCCTACCGACTCCTACAGCTACCTAGAATACACCTCCTCTCACCCACCTTCCTGCAAAAATGCCATCCCCTATTCCCAATTCCTTCACCTCCGCTGCATCTGCTCCCGAGATGAGGCATTCCACTCCCGGACATCCCAGATGTCCTCGTTTTTCAAGGACCACAACTTCCCCTCCACAGTGGTCGAAAACGCCCTCGACCGTGTCTCTTGCATTTCCCACAACTCATCCCTCACACCCCCTTCCAGCAATAACAACCAAAACAGAATCCCCCTCGTCCTCACGTACCACCCCACCAACCTCCGGATCCAATGCATCATCCTCCGACACTTCTGCCATCTGCTATCTGACCACACTACCAAAGACATTTTTCCCTCCCCACCCTTATCTGCCTTCCGGAGGGACCACTCTCTCCATGAATCCCTTGTCCGCTCCACACTCTCCACCAGCCCCACCACCCCCGGTACTTTTCCCTGCACCCGCAGGAAGTGCTACACCTGTCCTACACCTCCCCCCTCACCCCCATCCCAGGCCCCAAGAAGACCTTCCACATTAAACAGATGTTCACCTGCACATCTGCTAATGTGGTATACTGTATCCGCTGTTCCCAATGTGGCCTCCTCTACATCAGGGAAACCAAGCGGAGGCTCGGGGACCGCTTTGTGGAACACCTACGCTCATTTTGCGACAAATGACAGCACCTCCCAGTCGCGAACCATTTCAACTCCCCCTCCCACTCCTTGGACAACATGTCCATCCTGGGCCTCCTGTAGTGCCACAACGATGCCACCCGAAGGTTGCAGCAACAGCATCTCATATTTCACTTGGGACCCCTGCAGCCCAATGGTATCAATGTGGACTTCACAAGCTTCAAAATCTCCCCTCTCCTGACCGCATCCCAAAACCAGCCCAGCTCGTCCCCGCCTCCCTAACCTGTCCTTCCTCCCACCTATTCACTCCTCCCACCTCAAGCCCCACTCCCATCTCCTACCTACCAGCCTCATCCTGCCTCCTTGACCTGTCCGTCCTCCCTGGACTGACCTATCCCCTCCCTAACTCCCCACCTACGCTCACCTTTACTGGCTCCAACCCCGCCTCTTTGACCTGTCTCTCCCCTCCCCACCTATCTTCTCCTTTATCCATCTTCTATCTACCTCCCCCTCTCTCCCTATTTATTTCAGAATCCCCTTCCCCTCCCCCATTTCTGAAGAAGGGTCTAGACCCGAAATGTCAGCTTTCCTGCTCCTCTGATGCTGCTTGGCCTGCTGTGTTCATCCAGCTCTGTACCTTGTTATCTTAAAATTCATAGAATAGTTACAGAAGGAGGTCATGTTGTATCCAGGAACAAAAACAAAGTTGCTGGAAAACCTCAGCAAGTCTGGCAGCATCCGTGAAAGAGCAAACAGAATTAACGTTTCGGGTTTGGTGACCCTTCCTCAGAACACATTGTATCCATGTTGACGCTCTGTAGGTGCAACTTAACTAGGGCACTCCACTGCCTTTACTCCTACAAAAGCTTGAGCTTCCAGCCTCCACTGTCAATGTGGGCAGATTGGAAACAAGGCAACAACATGGATTTAACAAATGGTGTAAAGTTTGCATCCTGTGAATACAAAATTTGTATTTTCTATCCATTGTAGATTTGTGCAGGGTGTCTACAGTAGCTGGATACAATTTTATTGTTCTCAGTCCTGAGAAAAAAACCAAGAAATGAAGTGATAGATTTTACTCTGAAATATCATTAGGCCAAGTAAATTGTCAAAGTTTATCCATCTCAATTTGGTGTGAATGTCACTCAAATTTACAAGCAGATACAAATTGTATTCAGAACACCAAACCTGAAAGATCTATACTGAAACCTACAACTACATGTTCCATTTTATGTGATGAACATTTTGACAAGCTGTGTGGTTTGCTGTTATAAAAGTCATACCTGTGAAGGGAGAGGAAGGATAGAAAAGAACATGTATGGATTTCTACTCAAGTGAATATGTTTAGTGAACTGCACTGGAAAAATGGATCAGTGCAGTCAGTAATTCTGTGCATCCATTTTTTTACTTCATGGTTTAAAAGCAGAAACATACAAAAAAGAGGATGAGGTACCAACAAAACAACTCAAATTGAACATCTATGGGAAAGTTGCAGAGTTAAGCAAGTAGTCAGTAAATAGCAATAAAAACAGAAATTGCTGGAAAAACTCAGCAGGTCTGTGGAGAGAAATCAGAGTTAATGTTTTGGGTCCAGAAACATTCTTCAGAACTGATGGTAGCTTGGAGAAGGTTGGTATTTATGCAGAAGATGGGGGTGGGGGGGAAGGGAGAGAGTAAACAATAGGTGGAGATAGAGCCTAGAGAGAGAGAAAAGCAGTTGGACACACAAAGAAGTGGGTACAGCCTAAGGGAATGAATAATCTCAGAATAGGGGATCACATATTTAAGATAAAGATGAGGAGGAATGTCTTCTCTCAGAGGGTAGTCAATGTTTTGAGTGCTTTATCACAGAGGGTTATCAAGGCGGGGCATCCAGGATAATAATTCTGCAACAGCCAGATTTTTCTTCAGTAAGGGAATCAAGAGTTATAGGGAAAAGGCAGGCAAGTAGAGTCGAGGATAATCAGATCAACCATGATCTCATTGAATGGCAGAGCAGACTCGATGGGATGAATGGCCTACTTCTGCTGCTACGCCTTATAGGAAAGATGTGATATCACTGGAGAGGGTGCAGAGGAGATTTATCAGGATGTTGCCTGGGCTCAAGAGTTTCAGTTATGAAGAGAGATTGGACAGACTGGGGTTGTTTTCCTTGAAGCACAGGAGATTGAGAGGAATCATGATTGAAATGTATGAATTATGGGGGGCACTGATAGGAAGAAACCTTTGCCTTTGATGGAGGGATCTACGACCATGGGGCCTAGATTTAAGGCAACGGGCAGAAGGTTTAGAGGAGATGTGAGGAAAAGCTTTTTCACTAGAGGGTGGTGGGAATCTGGAACTCCCTGCATGTAGGGTGCTAGAGGCAGAAACCCTCATTACATTTAAGAAGTATTCAGATATACACTTGCGATGCTAATGTACACAAGGCCATGGGCTAAGGGCTGGAAAATGGGATTAGAACAGTTAGGTGGTTGCTTTTGACCAGCACGGACAGGATGGGCTGAACAGCCTTTTTCTGTGCTGTAGAACTCAGTGACTCTGACTTTAGGAATCAGTAGATGGATTAGTTCCGAACACTTCTGTGTTTTTCAGGGTCAATGAATGACATAATTTGTATTATGTTTTGTACATGCTGGTGTTCACTCTAAATAAAGAACAATGTTCTGATCTCAAGCTGACAAATTACTTGGCATCTAGGCAACTGTTAACCACCATACATTGCAAATTAACATCAGATTTCTCAATGAACCAGAACATCATACTTTTGAGTAATGAGATTTCTCAAAACTTACTTCTGGTTGGCTGGAATGGCAGAAATATGTTTTGGCTGCTGCACATGTTGAACAGGAGTATGTACCTCCCTTTTCAATTATAGGTATGTCAGGCTAAGCAGGCATAGAAATGTGAAGACTTACAGGAAAATAGAGAAAATATATTGGAAATATGACCATGAAAACAAAAATTCTATTTTCTGACAAATGTATTGCATGAGTCAGATTATTTAAAAAAATTTATTGGAAAATGTCCCAGAAGATAACTTGCAGAAAATAAGCACCCAGTAAAATGTAAAATGGGTGTTTATAATGGGTTGGGCAGCAGCCTGCATGGGGACTCTGGCATTGTGGTGACAATTCAGAAATAAAGATTAAAACATAAATCATTCCTTTTGCTCTTGCCCCTCATTCTTCATATTGCTCTAAGCCAACGCATGCCATCTAATGCCACGTACCCTCCCATGGTCCCTGATGCCCTTGTACTAAGCTATGATCATCTCATTATCCTATTTACCCCCAATCATCCCCATCTCCCTTTTTAGATCTTATCCTAAATTAGTGCCGACACATAGCTCCCACCCATTAGCCTTTCTCATAGAACACTGAACCGTACAGCACAGGAACAGGCCCTTTGGCAGCCTTCATGATGTCAAATTAAACCAACCCCTTCTGCCTGTTTTTGGTCCATATTCCTCCATTCCTTGCATATTCATGTACTTATCTAAAAGTCTCTTAAACACCGCTGTTGTATCTGCCTCCACCACCATCCCTGGCAGCATGTTCCACACTCTGTGTAAAAAACCTGCCCCTCGCATCTCCTTTGAACTTTTCCCCTCTCGCCTTAAATGCATGCCCTGTAGTATTAGACTTTTCAACTCTGGGAAAAAGATTCTGACCATCAACGCTATCTGTGCAGTCCCAATCATCATCATCCACCTCATCAGCAATGTGATTGAAGGGATTATCAACAGTGTGATTAAGTGACATTCCTCCCACCTCAAGCCCCAACCCCTCCTCCTACCCACTAACCTCATCCCGCCCCCTTGATCTGTCCGTCCTCCCTGGACTGACCTATCCCCTCCCTAACTCCCCACCTACATTCACCTTTACTGGCTCCAATCCCGCCTCTTTGACCTGTCTGTCTCCTCTCCACCTATCTTCTCCTTTATCCATCTTCTATCTGTCTCCCCCTCTCTCCCTATTTATTTCAGAATTCCCTTCCCCTCCCCCATTTCTGAAGAAAGGTCTCGACCCGAAACGTCAGCTTTCCTGCTCCTCTGATGCTGCTTGGCCTGCTGTGTTCATCCAGCTCTACACCTTGTTATCTCAGATTCTCCAGCATCGGCAGTTCCTACTACCTCTGATTAAGTGACATTCGCTTCGTGATAATCACCTCACTGATGAACCCTTCCTGTTCTGAGGAAGAGTCACCGGACCCGAAACATTAACTCTGATGTTTCTTTTCTTCACAGTTGCTGCCAGACCTGCTGAGCATTTCCAGCAACTTCTGTTTTTCTTCCTGTTTTATCACCTCACTGATACTCAGTTTGGGATCCATCTGCTGTCGTTTCAGCTTTGGTTCAAACATGGAAGAGAAAGCTGAACTCCAGAGGTGAGGTGAGAAAGAGAGATTGTCCTTGATATCAAAGCAGCATTTGACTGAGTGTGGCATCAAGAAGCCTGAGTAAAACTTGGAGTCAAAGAGAATCAGGGTAAAACCTTTCACTGATTGGAGTCGTACCTAACACAAAGGAAGACAGCTGTATTTGTTAAAAGTCAATAATCTCAGCCACAGGTTATCACTCCAGGTGTTCTTCAGTTTAGTGGTATTACGATCTTCAGCTGCTTTATCATGAGATCAGAAGTGGGGGTATTCACTGATGACTGCATAATGTTCAGCATCATTTGCGACTGCTTAGATACTGAGGCTGCCTGTGCCCATGCGTAGCAAGACCTGGACGACATCCAGGCATAGGCTGCTAAGTGGCGCGTAACATTTGTGCCACACAAGTGCCAAGTAATGACCATTTCCAATAAAAAATAACCTAACAATCGCTGCTTGACATTCACTGTCGTTACCATTGCTGAATCCTCAACTACCAACAAGCTCAGCATTTCCATTATCTAGAAACTGAATTAAGCCAGGCATAGATCTGTAGCTACAAGAGCAGGTCAGAGGACAGGAATTCTGCAGGCTGAAATTCACCTCCTGTACTCTTAAAGCCTGTCCACCATCTAGAAGGCGCAAGTGAGGAGTGTGATGGAATACTCTACTTGCTAGGATAGGTGCAGTTCCTACTATGCTTGAGAAGCTCAACTCCACCTAGGATAAAGCAATCTGTTTAATTGGCACTAGAGTGGCAGCAGTGTCTACCTTCCTCAAGATATAATGCATTAACTCACAAGGCTCTGCGAACAACACATTCTAAATCTGCAACCTCTGCCACCTAGAATGGTGAAGTCCTTGGATGCATGAGAACACCATCACCTGAAAGCTCTCTGCCAAGTCACAAAACTGACCTAACAAGTGATGCCCAAATCCCATGAACAAATAATAAAAATGTTTTTGTGCCCATCTTATGCACAATCATGCCTCCTTTTCATAATCCCAAATGTTGCGTTAACTTTCCCAACTGGTGCCTGACCCCCTTTGAAGGATACCTTACCTCCCCAGAAAGATGCCTTACCTCATCCAAAGATGGCCCTGGAACAGACCCAAAGGAGTACTTTACCTTTCCAAAAGCAGCCCTCAAAATCCAAATGAATTGCATTGAGAACAGACCTGCACTTGCTTGGTCTAAAACCCACATGATGGATTTGACCTCCTCCACTATAATCTGACAACAACTCCTCCAAAATAATCCTCATCACCGGTGCCCTGCAAGGCTGCGTACTCACCCTCTGACTCTACTCCTGATACCCCACGACTGTGTGGCCAATTTCAGTTCTAACTCCTTTTACAAATTTGCTGATGATACCACCATAGTGAGTTGGATCTCAAACAATGAGTGCAGGAAGAAGATAGACAGCTTAGTGTCATGTTGTAAAGACAACAATCTCTCCCTCAATGTCAGCAAAATGAAGGTGCTGGTCATCGACTTCACGAAGCAGTGTGGAGGACACACCCCTGTCTGTATCAATGGTGCTGACGTGGAGGTGGGTGAGTGCTTCAAGTTCCTGGGAATAAATATCACCAATGGTCTGTCCTAGTCCATCCATGTTGACACTACGTTTAACAAAGCACACCAACTCCTCTGCTTCCTCAGAAGGCTAAGGAACAATGACGCTTACCAATTTTTATAGATGCCCCACAGAAAGCATCCTATCCGAATGCATCACAGCATGATATGGCAACTGCTCTTCCCAAGACTGCAAGATATTACAGAAAGTTGCGAATGCAGCCCAGTCCATCACACAAAACAGCCTTCCTTTCATTGACTCCATCAACACTTTCCACTGCCTTGGAAAAGTAGCCAACATAATCAAAGACCCCCACCTGCCCCATGCCACACCCTACTCTGGTAATACTCTCTTCCACCCAATTCCATTGGGCAGAAGATACAAAAGTTTGAAAACAGGTACCAACAGATTTAAAAACAGCTTCATCCCCACTGTTATCGGACTTATGAACGGGCCTCTCATATATTTGAGTTCTTCTTTCTCTGTATCTTCTCTGTATCTCTAACACTATACTCTGCATTCTGTTCTACTACCTTGATATACTTATGGAAGGTATGAGTTGTTTGGTTAGCACACAATATAATACTTTTCCATGTATCTCAGTACATATGATAATAATAAATCAAAACAAATCCACACTCCAGGGATCCCACAATCCGATTTCATTGAAGGCAGTCAATCATTTAAATAGCCAGCTGTCTCATGTCTGTGAGTGTGTGCACGTGCGCAAGTACGGACCACCCACAATATCCCCCCCAACCTGATAAAAATGAGAAATTCCAGGTTTGGGGCAGGATTTAGAGTTCCCGAGTTCTTATGGCATTTTTGCTGCAACAGAGATGCTCTCTGTTGTGGCAAAAGCCTGGGCCTTAGTCTGTGCTGAGTTGGATGATTTCAGTTGAGGCAGCAGAGGCAGTGGTGTGAATTCTCTGAGATAGGGAGAAAAGAAAAAATCAGATTTTTCATTCTTGCCTGGTGACTCCATTTAGAATACTGCACCATTTTGGTACAAGGTGCGAATATTTTGGGCTACATTATCATGTACTCCAAAATCAAATAGCTTGCTAACAATATTTGAGTTCATTCATTAAAAATATGGCTCTTGCTAAGGTACTGCCGTATCCCTGGAATCACATACTAGCACCTTTCAGAATAAAGCAAAAATCCGAATGTTAAAAAAATGCTCGTCTCTAAATATAGTTAATGGAAGTAAAAATAAAGATCAATTTTAAAATATTTTAACTAATGATTGATACAACAGAAATTAAAATCTTTGGCCTTATGACAGCAATTATCATTAACAATGGATGTGGTTTTCACTTGAGGAAAGGACATGATTCAAACCTGTGGATCATTGTGCATTCATCACAACAGATATTCTGGAAGATCCTTCAGGCAACCTACATTAAGCCAGGCTACAAAAGAAAACAATGCATTTCCCAGGTCACAAATTACTTTCATTTTTCTCTCAAGGACAATATAATTGTATGGAAAGCTCCAAATGCTATCAGATATGAAATAAGATAACAAACTGTAGAGCTGGATGAATACAGCAGGCCAGGCAGCATCAGAGGAGCAGGAAAGCTGATGTTTTGGGTCTGGACCCTGCTTCAGAAATGGGGAGGGGAAGGGGGCTCTGAAATAAATAAAGAGAGAGGGGGAGGCGATGATAGAAGGTGGATAGAGGAGCAGATAGGTGGAAAGAAGACGGATAGGTCAAGGAGGTGGGGATGAGGCTAGTAGGTAGGAGGTGGGGGTGGGGGTTGGTCAGTGAGGTGGGAGGAGCGGATAGGTGGGAGAAAAGACGGACAGGTCAAGGAGGCGGGAATGAGGTTGATGGTTTTGGGATGAGGTCGGGGGTGGGGAGATTTTGAAGCTTGTGAAGTCCACATTGAGACCATTGGGCTGCAGGGTTCCCAAGCGGAATATGAGGTGATGTTCCTCCAGCCTTTGGGTGGCATCGTTGTGGCACTAGAAGAGGCCCAGGATGGACATGTCATCCAAGGAGTGGGAGGGGGAGTTGAAGTGGTTCGTGACTGTGAGGTGTTGTCGTTTGTCACGAACCAAGCGTAGGTGTTCCACAAAGCCTCTGCTTAGTTTCCCCGATGTAGAGGAGGCCACATTGGGAACAGCAGATACAATATACCACATTAGCAGATGTGCAGGTGAACATCTGTTTAATGTGAAAGGTTTTCTTGGGGCCTGGGATGGAGGTGAGGGGGGAGGTGTAGGGGCAGGTGTAGCACTTCCTGCGGTTGCAGGGAAAAGTGCCGCGGGTGGTGGGGCTAGTGGGGAGTGTGGAGCGGTCAAGGGAGTCACGGAGAGAGCGGTCCCTCCGGAAGGCAGATAAGAGTGGGGAGGGAAATACATCCTTAGTAGTGGGGTCAGATTACAGGTGGCGGAAGTGGCAGAGAATGATGCGTTGAATCCGGAGGTTGATGGGGTGATACGTGAGGACAAGGGGAATTCTGTCTTTGTTGTTATTGCGGGGAGGGGATGTGAGGGCTGAGGTGCAGTAAATACAAGAGATGCGGTCGAGGGTGTTTTCGACCACTGTGGAGGGGAAATTGCGGTCCTTGAAAAACGAGCACGTCTGGGATGTCCCGGAGTGGAATGCCTCATCTTGGGAGCAGATGCGACGGAGCAAAGGAATTGGGAATAGGAGATGGCATTCTTGCAGGAGGGTGGGTGAGAGGAGGTGTATTCTAGGTAGCTGTGGGAGTCGTTGGGCTTGGAATAGATTTCAGTTTCTAGGCGGTCACCAGAGATGGAGACAGAGAGGTCCAGGAAGGAGAGAGAGGTACTGGAGATGGTCCAGGTGAACTTAAGGTTGGGGTGAAAGGTGTTAGTGAAGTGGATGAACTGTTCGAGCTCCTCGTGGGAGCATGAGGCGGCGCCAATACAGTCATTGATGTAACGGAGAAAGAGGTGGGGGATGAGGCCAGTGTAGCTGCGGAAGAGGGACTGTTCCATGTATCCTACAAAGAGGCAGGCAGAGCTTGGGCCCATGCGGGGACACATGGCTACCCCTTTTGTCTGTAGGAAGTGGGAGGAGTTGAAGGAGAAGTTGTTAAGGGTGAGGACGAGTTCGGCTAAGCGGATAAGGGTGTCGGTGGAGGAGGGCTGGTTGGACCTGTGGGAGAGGAAGAAGCGGAGGGCTTTTAGGCCATCTGCATGGGGAATGCAAGTGTATAGGGACTGGACGTCCATGGTGAAGATGAGGTGTTGAGGACATCAGATATGAATCCTTTTTCTATCACATTGTTATGGTTAGTTGTTTTAATCTCTGGGATCCTTTACGAAATGCAATTGTTTCTACAAATACCACTAAATGTTTTCATCGTAATTACAGGTTTGTAGTTCTATTATGCTAAATGACAATAGAAATTAAATTTAGTGTGACCTCTGAAATAAGCAAGCAGCAGCAGCTTTTAACTCTCTGGTCTGGGGCCACTTTTCTAAAATTTAGTTCCAACAGATCTGGTCAATAACTATCATTGTACTTTCATTACTATTTTCAACTCTCTGTGTTCTACAGGCTAAATAAATGTAAAGGGATTTCAATGGAAAATTGTAACCTTTAAGGGTTCTTGAGATTATTCATCATAATGCTAACGTGTTGTTTTTAGTAGAAGCTTGCAGTTTGTTTTAACTGCAATTGTTCTGAAAAAGGGGTATCTCATCATCATCAAAGTCATGAACATTGTGAACAACTGACATTTACAATACAGTAGGCCACTTAGCCTATTGTTTTTGCATTGACTTTTTGCTAAAGCAAATCAGAAATAATTCCTAGCTTTAATCTCTATAACCTTATACCTGCAAATATGCTTCAAATATCTAACAGTTAGAATGATATCGACCTCAACCCAATCCTTACAGCAAATAAAACTCTGTTCTGTCATGCCTCTGTGCAAATACTTTTCTCCTATCATCTCTTCTCACCCTCTTAGTGATAATTTTACATTGATACTTCCTTGTCAACAACTCTTCAATCTTTCCCTATTCAATCTGTCAAAACCCTTCATCATTTTGAAAGGCTCTACTGAAACACTTCTTGATGTGTCTTCATTGGAAATGGTTCCAGTATTCAATTTACCTTCCCATAAATAGTTTCCCATCTCTGGTATCTTGCTGGTAGATTTATGCTGAAAGTAATTTATGGTTTTAAAGATCTTTTTATACAAATACACCACTAATTAGCCTAAAAAAAGTCTTGTATTTTGTTACTCCTATTTTCACACTGGAACAATGTTATAGTGGAGTTACACAGGAATTCAGTGTTAGGATGCTTATACTTCCTGATATATTAATGAACTAGCCCTTGGTGTACAGGGCACAGTTTTAAAATTTGAAGGCAACACAAACCTTGGACATTTGTGAAATGTGTGATGGATAATGCAGAACTTCAAGGGGACTTAGGTTGATGGAATGGGTGGACAAGTGGAAAATTAAATTTAATGTAGAAGTGTATGAAGCTATCCATTTTTGGAAGATGAACACAGAAACAACGTAAAATAAATGGTATGATTCTAAAGAGGATACATGAGCAGAGACACATGGGTGTAAACGTGCAAAAATTATTGAAAGAGGCAGGAAAGCTTGAGAGAGTGGTTAATAAAGCGCACATTATCCTGGGTTTTTAAAGTAGAGGCTCAGAATACAAAGGCAAGAAAGCTATGTTAAACCTGTATAAAACACTAGTTTGGCCTTCAATGGAGTACTGCATCCATAAGACCATAAGACATAGGAGCAGAAATTAGGCCATTCGGCCCATCGACTCTGCTCCGCCATTCAATCATAGCTGATAAGTTCCTCAACCCCATTCTCCCGATTTCTCCCGTAACCTTTGATCCCCTTGATAATCAAGAACCTATCTATCTCAGTCTTAAATGTACTCAATGACCTGGCCTCCTCAGCCTTCTGTGGCAGTGAATTCCATAGATTCACCACTCTCTGGCTGAAGAAGTTTCTCCTTATCTCTGTTCTAAAAGATCTTCCCTTTACTCTAAGGCTGTGCCCTCGGGTCCTAGTCTCTCCGACCAATGGAATCATCTTCCCAACATCCACTCTGTCCAAGCCATTCAGTATTCTGTAAGTTTCAATTAGACCCTCCTCATCCTTCTAAATTCCAATGAGTACAGACCCAGAGTCCTCAAACGTTCCTCATATGTTAAGCTTCTCATTCCCAGGACCATTTTTGTGAACCTCCTCTGTACCCGCTCCAGGGCCTGTACTTCCTTCCTGAGATACAGGGCCCAAAACTGCACACAATACTCCAAATGTGGCCTGTTCCCACAATTTAGAAAGGATGTGAGACATTATTCAGAGTGCAGAAATGATTTGTGAGAAAGGTTACGGGGACTTCAGTTGTGAAATAGATCTGAGAAGTTGGCACTGTTCCTCTTGAAGAAAAGGTTCAAAGGAGATTTAACAGGACTATTCAAAACAATGAGGGGTCTGGAGAAAGTAGTTAGGGAGAAACTGTTCTTATTGGTGGAAGGAACACAACTAAAGAACACATATCGATTGTAAGTGGCAAAAAAATAATGACAATATGTTAAATCTTAATTATGTAATGAGTAGTTAGGAGCTGAAATGCAATGTCTGAAAGAATGGCAGAGATAGATGCAATTGAATCTTTCAGAAGGGGATTAAGATCATTATCTGACAAAGAAAAATATGCAGGGCTATACCTGCAGAAAACTCGCACAAACATGACAAGCTGAATGGCCTCCTTTGTGCGGTGACCATTCTATGATTCTATGTTTAAAAATTGTAATATTCTATGAACACATTTTATGCCTTGATATGCCTGTCGAATGAAAATTTTATTGCTGATCAGGTATGTCTTATATTAACAGTATTCTTAGCAATTAATTACCTTAAGAATAGTGATGTTCCAAGTAAAATTCTCAACAGCTTTATGCAGTTTTCTTCCTTTAAGGCCTTCTTTGACTCCAACATTGTTCAGATTTTCGTGGAATTCCATTGCTGGAAACAAGAAGTACTTATTAATCTTAAGCATAACACAGTTACTAGGCATCAGTTACTGGAGGAAACTAAATAATTGAGTCGTACTGATCAACTGTGTTCGGAGGCAGGTTAATTATAGAAAAGCAAGGAATGAGAAAGGGGGATTGTGATGCATGATTAATTTATGCCGTTCCTTCCAACGCAAACATCATGCAAGCTTCATGCTGTCTACTAATTTTAACAATAGTAGTCCACATTCCTGAAGTAAAAGCAGTCTAGAATGGCTGTAAACTTCAAAAGGGGACTGAAATTTGTGTGAGATCAGCACTGCTTAAAGCTGGCCTACACACAGGAACATGGAAAATAGGAGCAGGAGTAGGCCATTCAGCCTTTCGAGCCTGTTCTGCAGGGAGTGCATTGAACATCTACCAAATCAATTCTTGGGATGGCAGGACTGATGTATGAGGAGAGATTGAGACAATTAGGATTGTATTCACAGGAGGGGGACTCACTTAGAAACCTATAAAATTCTAACAGGACTAGACAGGTTAGATTCAGGATGGAAGTTCCCAATTGTGGGGGAGACCAGAGGCAGGGCTAAGGAAAGGGGGCAAATATTTTAAGACTGAGGTGAGGAGATATATCTTCACCTGGAGAGTGGTGTATGTGGAATTCACTACCACAGAAGGAGGCAGATATAACTCTTGTGGCTAAAGGGATCAAAGGATATGGGGGGCAGGGGAGAAGGTGGGAAATTGAGCTTAATAATTAGCCATGATCATATTGATTGGCAGAAGAGGCTTGAGGGGTCAAATGGCCTACTTCTGCTCCTATCTTCTATGATTCTATATTCACTCATTGCCTGTCCGACATCATTCCTTTAAGTAATGCCCCCCCAACTCACACTTCATACCAACGTAATTTCCACTATACAGATTCAGGACCCTAGTCTCAGAATCAACTATGTCACTCTCCATCTTGAGGAATTCTATTGCATTGTGGTTGCTCATCATACACAACTTAAAGCCAGCCTCACCTCTAAAGGAGATGTACATTATGGTGGGAACAGGTACTAGAAACCTCCAAAGAGTTCTCCAAACTTAGCAACAGCCAGCAGAAATCAATCAGCAATTAACAAGGAGCAAGAATGGCAGGCATGGTGCTAATAAAACAAGTTCCACGAAATTGAATTTTGTGGCAAATGTTTCTTTGGAAGCAGGATACGTGAGGCAAAGATTTTGTTGAATCTGTTCTCTGCATGCTTTTTGTGGTGTTGGGTCCCTGAAAGGTTTTAAACTCTGTGATTGATGAAGCTGTTGAATTTATCAGTCAGAGCTATGCGGACATTGTCGATGACAATTTAGGGAGACTGTTGCAGAGTAATGTCATTCGACTAGTAATGCAGAGGCTCCGGCTTATTATCTGGGGTCACTGGTTCAAATCCCACAAAAGCAGCTGGAGGAATTTAAATATAAGTAATAAATCTAGAATTGAAAAGTAGTATCAGCATGGTAACAATGACAATTATCACTAATTGCTATAGAATCCAATATAGTTCACAAAATCCTTACTGCCATCCTTACCTGTCTGGCTTACATGTGACTCCAGACCCACAGCAATGTGGTTCACTCTTCACCGCCTAAGGAAATGCTCAGTTTAAGAGCAATTAGGGATGGGCAACAATGTTGGACTCGTCAATGTCACCCACAGCCATTTACATTATAAGAAATATTCTGGCTTGTAGAAACCCTACAATAGCTTTTTCCTGCTCTCTCGTCATGTCCATGAGGAACAAGAGGAACTAACCACTGCATCTGTGACTTGCTTTTACAGAAATGTACAGCAGCCTGGCTACATTGCATTGATCCAACTGTGGATCAAAATAACCTTAATCACTGTAACTCAAGGCTATGGTCTCCTGAACTGCCACAGGCAGTTCCAGCTGTGGTAATGGGGTAACTGTTGTTGCAGGTCTGAAATTGCCTCCCATGAGAATTATTATCTACTGTTACACTGGCCCTCACTGATGTTCAGTTGCTTATTCTATACTGATAGAGACCCTGGGCGTAGTAAGGTCACGTGCAAGCACCTTCATGAATACCTCACAGGGTCAAGAATGACATCCTGAAAGAACCCCATCTGTTGCTTAAGTTAATCCAATTAGTAAGAGTCTGTGGGGGATGGTGGTGGTGGACATGGCTGTGGTTTGCAATAGCACTCTTGTTCTTCCTTAGAGAATGTTTTTGCACTGAATATAATAGCTGAAATGCCAAGAATTGTAGAAAAAGCTTTTCTGAAAAGATGAATTCTTGCAGGTAGTTGGGCCTTAATGTTTTGGTCCTGTAATCTCTGATCTACTGAGTAAGTCTCGCACAGAGAATGTGCCATGTATCAAAGTCTTATTGGAGTCACAGGACCTGGGAGGCTACAACTTCAGCTCACTTCAGCCTTTGGCTGCTATGGTTAGGCCTTGATTGACAGGAGGCAAAATACAGAAATACACTCATTTTTCATTTCAGTACTGCCCTGTTTCTGCCCCAAAACAGGGATAAAAGTATGGTTTGCAGTCCAGGTCTACTTGTCTATTCCTATTATCCAGTAACTTGAGTAGGAACACAGCACCTTTTGAAAAAAAATCACAATTAAGAGATTTGAGGAAAGGCTATTAGAGGAGCACCAGAGGGAATGAGAGATGAAATCACAGGTCTTAGTGGATCAAACAATTTGATATTGAACTTTAGAATATAGTACTTATAGTACTTTTTTAATCTCCCAATAGGTATTGTGAATAGATATTTGAATATAAAGCTTTTCTCCGGACTTTCCTTCACACTTCAGCTTAAACATCTCTAGGGAATATGCTTAACACAGATAAAGTTGTATTTAATTAACTTTATTCCCTCTTAAATATGTTGAAAATGTTGAAGAGATAAATTTCTTTATACCTAATCCATCACTATTAATTTTAGCTCGGCATATAATGCCCTCCAGCAGCGAAGGTATCCTTATTAATAAAGTGGATACCACAATTCTGAACAATCTATTCTAGAACAACTATCTGTAATTAGTTTTAAAAAAAAAGTAGATGCTCTTTTTTGATAAGTTAATGAATGTTATTTGTTGAACCTAAATTATTGAGAAACTTGCAATTTTGTTTTCTGCTTTAATGCATGATTGTTCAATAATTTATTTTGCTTTCTGTGTGCAGATAAGTTCTCATCCACCTTGTGCCAATTGCTTATTAACAGAAACATTATCAGTACCAGTTACAATGACAAACTCCTACTTTATGTTTCGGAAGCTAATAGCCTGCAAAAGGACATGAGGCAGTTCAAGTTGCAATAGATGCACTGTGCTTGCCCACTATTACATCAATATCTGTAGACAGTATACCTGGTTTTAGCCAACAGTTAGTGTACTGGGAGGAATTATTTCCCAAAGGAAGTGAAAACAAGCGTTGCAATGGCTCCACCTCCAGCCGTGATTTGAACAACCCTGGTATTGGTTGCTTTTTAGAAAAGCTCCAGTTAAAGTATGTCAAATTTTCATTGGCAGTCAATGAAAGATGGCATGAAAAGGTGATCAAGTCCAATAGAACCTTAGAATATTACAGCACTGAAGGATGTCATTCAACACTTCCAGTGTGCATCAGCTCCTTTGAATGGAAATTCAGTTAGTTTCTAAGTCCAATTCTTTTCCTGTATCCTGCAATTTCTTCTCTCCCAAACAATATTACCTGCTTGGCAACATCTACCAAGGTGCTATCAATCATTTGCACACACCTTCCTAGCAATGATTAGTGGGAATTTCCTTCAAGGGATCTAAGGTCAGCAGTTTGTCAGCTACAAAGGTGTTTCATCAATTAAAATGTCACCATGAATGACCATAAAATGACAGGGTTGACGCAATCAATAATAGCAATGGTTAGCTGTAGCTGAAACTTGGCTCCAGCTTCTTGTAGAACGTTGGACTAATATTGTGGAGGGACATAGAAGATTATATGCACTTTACTATATATAGCACCACTTCAGCAACACCATACAAAGAATGGTTTTGTGAAGGGTAGGTCGTGCCTCACAAACCTTATTGAGTTCTTTCAGAAGGTGACCAAACAGGTGGATGAGGGTAAAGCGGTTGATCTGGTGTATATGGATTTCAGTAAAGCGTTTGATAAGGTTCCCCATGGTAGGCTATTGCAGAAAATATGGAGGCATGGGATTGAGGGTGATTTAGCGGTTTGGATCAGAAATTGGCTAGCTGTAAGAAGACAGAGGGTGGTGGTTGATGGGAAATGTTCATCCTGGAGTTCAGTTACTAGTGGTGTACCTCAAGGATCTGTTTTGGGGCCACTGCTGTTTGTCATTTTTATAAATGACCTGGATGAGGGCGTAGAAGGATGGGTTAGTAAATTTGCGGATGACACCAAAGTTGGTGGAGTTGTGGATAGTGCGGAAGGATGTTGCAGGTTACAGAGGGACATAGATAAGCTGCAGAGCTGGGCTGAGAGGTGGCGAATGGAGTTTAATGTGGAAAAGTGTGAGGTGATTCACTTTGGAAGGAGTAACAGGAATACAGAGTACTGGGCTAATGGTAAGATTCTTGGTAGTGTGGATGAGCAGAAAAATCTCGGTGTCCATGTGCATAGATCACTGAAAGTTGCCACCCAGGTTGATAGCGTTGTTAAGAAGGCGTACAGTATGTTAGGTTTTATTGGTAGAGGGATTGAGTTTCGGAGCCATGAGGTCATGTTGCAGCTGTACAAAACTCTGGTGCGGCCGCACTTGGGGTATTGCGTACAGTTCTGGTCACTGCATTATAGGAAGGATGTGGAAGCATTGGAAAGGGTGCAGAGGAGATTTATCAGGATGTTGCCTGATATGGAGGGAAGGTCTTATGAGGAAAGGCTGAGGGTCTTGAGGTTGTTTTCGTTAGAGAGAAGAAGGTTAAGAGGTGACTTGATAGAGACATACAAGATGATCAGAGGATTAGATAGGGTGGACAGTGGGAGCCTTTTTCCTCGGATGGTGATGGCTAGCACGAGGGGACATAGCTTTAAATTGAGGGGTGATAGATATAGGACAGATGTCAGAGGTAGGTTCTTTACTCAGAGAGTAGTAAGGGCGTGGAATGCCCTGCCTGCAAAAATAGTAGACTCGCCAACTTTAAGGGCATTTAAATGGTCATTGGATAAACATATGGATGATAATGGAATAGTTTAGGTTAGATGGGCTTCAGATTGGTTTCACAGGTCGGCGCAACATCGAGGGCCGAAGGGCCTGTACTGCGCTGTAATGTTCTAGGTTCTATGTAATTAGGTCCTGGATTGCTTCATTGTCTAACATCAGTGAATCCTGGAGTTTCTTTTTCTTTATTGTCTCTCCATTAACAGGTTGAGATGTCATTATTGTTTTTGCAAACCGGTTATAAAATTCTCTTTATTAATATTACATGCCTGGCTACATTTACCAAGGTGTCATAAATCACATTTGCACAAAACTACCAGGTAATTGAAGGGTGGTGAGAAGTTGCTTCACAGGATCTAAAGTCAGCCTTTCTTTTAAATTCCACTCATATTCAAAATTTCACTTCCACCACTTGTGTGCACCCTTCATTAGCCCAAATCTGCACCTGGGCAGGCTAATAAGGTGGTCGAGAAGAGTTGGGTACAAACAGTGGTATAAATGTGGTTCCATTTTTCAAGAAGGGTGGTAGAGATAAAACAAGGAATTACAGACCAGTGAGTCTCAGATCAATGGTAGGAAAAAATACTAGAGAAGATTCTGAAGAAGAGAATCGGTCTCCGCTTGGAGAGGCAAAGTTTGATCAGGGATAGTTAATATGGCTTTGTCAGAGGGAAGTCATGCCTGACACATTTGATTGAATTTTGCAAGGAGGTGACCAGGTGTGTAGATGAGATTAGTGCAGTTCATGTACTTTTTTTGGATTTCAGCAAAGCTTTTGACAAGGTCCCATATGAGAGACCAATAAAGCACATGGAATCCAGGATAATTTGACAAGATGTATTCAAAATTAGCTTAGTATTAGGAGACAGAGGGTGGTTGTAGAAGGCTGTTTATGTGACTGGAGGCTGGTATCTAAGGGGATCAGTGCTGAGTTCCTTATGGTTCATGATATATACAAGTGATATACAAGAAAATGTGGGGAATAATAAGTAAGTTTGCAGGTGACACAATGAATGGCTGGGAGGTTGACAGCAAGGAACAGGTCTTTGGTTACAGAAGGATATAAACTAATTGGTCAGATGGGCAGATCAGTAGCAGATGAAATTTAACCCTGATAAATGTAAGGTGATACATTTTGGAAGAGTAACACTCAATTAATGGAAATCCAGTTAGTTTCTAAGTGCAATTAATAGCAAGACACTAGGAAGCTCAGAGGATCAGAGGGATCTGGTGTGCTTATTAACAGGTCCCTGAAGGTGGCAGAACAGGTTGATGGTGTAACTGAGAGGGCATAGAGGACACTTGCCTTTATCAGTTGAGCTGCAAAAAAAACTTTGGTTAGGCCACAGCTGGAGTACTGTGTACAGATCTCGTCACCGCACTATAGGAAGGATGTGATTAGACTGGAGGGGGTGCAGAGGAGAATCATTAGGATGTTATCTTGGATGGAGCAGTTTAGCTATAAAGAGAGGCTGGATAAATTCATGTCGTTTTCTTCAGAGCAGAGAAGGCTAAGAAGAGATCTAAGTGAAGTGTATAGGATTATGGGGACATGGACATGGTGGATAGAAAGCAGCTGTTCATTTTTTGAAGGGTCAGTAACAGTAGCATAATTTTAAGGTGAAAGGCAGAAGGTTTAGAGGGTGGTGGAAATCTGGAATGCACTGACTGCAAGGTTAGTTGAGGCGACAACCTCACAATCTCTTAAAAAGTACTTGGACGAGTACTTGAAATGACATAACATTCAAGGTTATGGGTCAAATGCTGGAAAGTGGGGCCAGTGTAGATTTAGAATAGTTTTTGCAGGTGCAGACTCAATGGGCTGAAGGGCCTCTTCTGTACTGTATGATTCCATGAAACAACACATTCAAGTTGGTCTAAAACCCACTGATTGCCAATAGAGGAAAGTCTAGCCTTGACAGGTCAGGAGTAAAGGAGGTAAATGACAATAATCTTTAAACTTAAGCGTGGAAACAGCAATTTTTGTGCTGAGTTTTCCTTTTCTTACCAGCTGTGGCATTGAAGGTAATATTCATGGCAAGTACTCCAGCTTTTTCACCTCTGTCTCTACCACCCCACAGGTTTTCAGAATCAAAAACACTTTAGGAAAGAAATAGGCCTTCTGACCCATTAGGCTTGAGTTGGTACTAGTTCTTCAACTGAAGATATCCAATCTCATCTAATTTCTTTGCACTTTTCCTTGTATCATTCATTTTGTTATTCATTCTGCTCAAATATTATCCTGTTCCCATTTAGACTGCACTCACCCTTCATTACCCACTAATTCACTACCTGTGGATACACACATTTGTAAGGTTGGTCCCAGACCCACATTATTGTCTCTTTCGGTCTGATCGTGCGGTTCATAGGAGAGTGACAGGTTAATGATATTTGCGTTTTCTAATCCTTGTGGGAAGTCTGTGCCACTATCCCCATGGACAGACAGGATCTGGTATATATTATGTTCTTTTGCCTCAATGAAACTCAAATGTAACCATATTTATAAGTGTGGGGTAGTGGGGAAGGTACATCTCTGCACTATGTTAAGGGGTCACAGTCTTCCAGATATTGGACATTGTTATAACAAAGTGATTCAGGCATGGCGGTGGGAACTGGTTCTTTTGATGTGGAATCAGGAAACAAACTCCTGCTTTTTTTGGCTCCACATTCCAATAAGTTACTTATCTATTTTATCAGAACTAACAGGGAATCCTTGGATTCAGTTTCCATGAGTTCTGGCACTGGTTGCCCCAAGGCAAACCAATCTTGGAGAGCTGCTTCAAACAGTCTTTCAGCCCCCCAATTGCAAATACATAGAATATAGCACTTATTTAGATGTGGTTAACTGACCTCCATTTTGTGTTTTTATCTTAATATGCTAGACAGTGCACATCCAGCATGCAACACGTACATGCCTTTTACCTAACAAATTGTGGGTCATTTATTCTATTAACCCAATGTGTGAAAAAATTATAATGCTGCGATAATTCTGAGACAATGTCCTTTGATGTTAAATTGCCAACTATTGAAACAATCATACACTCTTAATTGAAAGAGTATGACCCTGTTACCTTCTCTGTTCTAGCTGATTCTGACAATATCCTTTCCTCACAGCTTTTCCCACAGCCCCAGTGTCCTACCCTAATAGGTACCAAAAATCTACACAACTCTGGTCTATTCAATTTCTTATCCAACTTCATTGTTACTTCCTTACTTTTATATTCAATACTCTTCTAGGTAAAGATGTAAAATTTAATTGAACATTTTCTGGTCTATTCTACCTCTCTGTCAGCTTTACGATACTCAAAACTCTGCTGCCTGCATCCTAATTGATACCAAGGCCTATTCACTCACTGTTATTGTTGTTTGCTCTTTATTCTTAATACAACTGGTTGTGGGATGGACGTTTACAGTAATTGACTCATATTAGAGGTCACATGACGACAATACTACCGTAAGTATTGATTATCGTTTACATTGAGTTAGTTAAGTGATCAACTATGCACACAACTGTTCTCATGTATTAGCAGTCCAGTATTTTCATCAGTCTCTGCACATACATTGCACACATAGGCTGAATCTTGGGCTTTTTTGGCTTAGAGTGAAGTTACATTAATTTTTGTGGAGGGTTTTTTTGGTGCAGGTTTTCTCACTGTATCTTCACAGACTCACCCTATTATCTATTCACCTATCATGCCCCTTTATGACACTCACACTTGATTCTAGCCCCATCTCAGTACACACCATTCCCAGAATAACTCACCACTCACTGGATATCCCGGAATTGACTGGCACTCCATGCGCAGGTACCATCCATTGTGCATTCAGATAAGCGGTGTCAGTTTGTAGCTGCCCTGCACAGTTCCTGGCTTTTGCCCCAGACATGGCAGACAGGGGGAAATTGGTGCACTGCTTTGCAGGCAGGGTCCTGGAGGTGCGCTAGAAGAGTGGTACAGACACAGACTTTCTCTTTCTCTCAGACCAACAGTGAAGGCCAGGACCCCAGACCCGAGACGAGGTTCCCACCTGGGTCACTGCAGTGTCAGCTGTGTGGAAGAATGGCCATAATTGTAGGAAGAAGGTCAATAACCTTCTGCACTTTGCCAGTGCAATTACCACCATGTACCCTCTGATATCTCATCTGTACTGACCTCCCACCAAGGCTCATGCTCTACCTTCTCACTATTGCCCGCAACATCTCCCCTCACTTGTTGTCACTCACTCCAATCTCCAACACTACTAACTCTGCATACCCTCTGTGCTCCCTCATCAATCACTTGGGACGCCTCCTGCTCTCAACAATAACAACTCTGCCACCCACTTTCATCTCCCTCAACACCTGTCTGTCTCTCTCTCTCTCTCATTCCAGGAAGGAAACAGAATTTAATAGGGAAAAAAAGAGTCAAGAGGCATGGTGTGCTGTCTGAACCTATTTGTGGGGAGCATTCTGACTGACCATATCCAAGCTCCTGCACTCATATAGGAGGTTTGCCTTGGCTTTTGTGCCAGGACCCTCCAAGTGAGAGCTTTCCACCGCTACTTGACTGAGACCTGCTGACAACAATGAAAATCATCCTTCCTTTGTGAACAAAGTCAGAAATTGCTGGAAAAACACAGCAGCTGTGGAGCGAAAGAAAGTTAATGTTTCAGGTCCAGTGACATTGCTTCAGAACACCTATGTTCTGATTGTAGAACTTCCACAAATATAGCCTAACCTGCCGAGTTTTTCCAGCAATTTCTGATTTTGTTTCTGATTGCCAGCGTCCACAATTTTTTTGTATGTTTAGTCCTTCTGTGCTAAATGGCAAGGCAAAGACAAAAAACTTGGGTGAATGTGGCCAATGCCCACGCAGACAGCCATGATCATGTTGTTGCCTGGTGTCCAACATACAGGTCTTTTAGAACAAATGGCAAGCTGAAGTTGCCAGGTACTCACTTTGATTTTCATAGCGAGACTGTCAACATCTTATTGGCATGTTTGGTAAAATAGAAAGCTGAATTTTAATAAGGCAATTTGGGTTGTAAACAAAACATTTAACAAACAGTAATCCCTAATTGGTAATTTGTTGCTGCTGATGAGAAACTTGCTATGCTGTGTGTCAAAAGCATAAAAGATGACAGGTGATGTCTCCCGATGTAGAGACGTGCCTATTGAATTTTTCAAGTGATTCTGACATAAACCTTACCAGGGTCCAAGTTGCTCAGACTCCTGTAAGATTCTGCCCATCGTCTCTTAATGGTATGTGAGTATTTTGTTATTGGCTGCTCTTTCCAACTGGAAGTATGGTTCCCATGTCACTTTTTGTTCCTGCCATAACTGTTGTTACTCCATTTCCATTGTTGGTTGCTGTGCACTGCCAGGGTGAAGGTTGCTCTGTGGTCTTTGCTTACTTAGTTTACTCATTATAAGCATGGCATTGGCTGATGTGATCCTTGATGTCATTGCTTATGTCTGTCTGTCCAGTACAGCACTTTTCTTATTATCCTCAGACATGACTCAATTCATTGGTGGCTTGTATTTAGTATTGCATCTCTCTGCTTCTCAGGGATAATGACTCTATTTCTTCTGTAGATAACGCCATCATGTGCTGTCAATTCCTCTCTGCGTGCCCATAACAAACTTGTATCTGTAGGATTGACCTTGATACTTCTAAGCGATCCTTTCGTCACTATTTCTTTCAACACTTGGAGAATTGTGTCTAGTTGGGTAATTCACTTCAGTTGAGCAAGGTGTTTGTTAAATTCAGTATCTTTACTGAGTTGATGGATTCCACAGCTGCTTTTGTTGTAGACTCCTCTATTTCTTCATAGGGAGTGCTGCTATCAACAGCATGTCAATGACGCATATCTGTTTCCTTTGCTTCCATGTCATGTCCAGATGATATCTCTCTAATTGCAGAAACACTTTTTGCAGATGCTTTGAAGCAGATAGTAATGGCGTGAGAATTTTTAAAAAGTGTTTTAAGGTCTGACTCGACTGTTAGTTTGTCTCTTTGAACGGGTATTGATGAAAATGTTCAAAAGCAGATTCCTTGCCCAGAACCTAGGCTGACTGATTGGCTTGGCACCTTATGAGATGTGGAATTCTTTAGAGATGGTTGCAGCCTAGAAGCAGGTAGGAAACTTGCTGCTGGGTTAACGGGAATAATGGGGTGTTTGGGTGGTGGTTGAGTGGAAGTGGGGGAATGGATGTGCTGGTTACAGATTTTGATTTTTGGGAATAATGGTCTGATGATCCTGGGATCACTGGGAAAGTGGACCGGTCACTGACCTGCAGGTGTCTAATCCCAGTGGGATACTTTGGATTGGGAAGCAGAGATAATGGTAAGCAAGAAAGCAGGTAAGTTTAGTGAGTGAAGCACTCCTTCAGCATTGAAAAGATACTTTTGTCTACAGTTACATGTTATACCACAATTGGGCAGTACTTGCTGAACAATGCTAAGAGTGTGCTAATTGCTAGCAAGCAATTTAAAAGAATCAGTTGAGCCTGTAATGTGATACAATTATATTTGTCAGAAGTGATAATACATTCAAAAGCAGAGACCCATTCACTGCAAATAAAACCAACATGTACAAGCCTTGTGCCTTTTTTGATTTACCTGGGAACTTGGGGAACCTAAAGTTCCCTGTTGCTTTCTCCATAGCAAAATCTTGGCCAATCAGAACCGACCTGCCAACCAATCAGCATCCTTCTGTCCTGTAGTATATATTGTGATTGTTTGAAAATTGGCATTCTTGCATTTGTGTTGATAAGTGCAAGATAAAAAGATTTGGCAACATGCCTCTCTGTTCAGCAATATTCAAATTCCGTATTAGCGGGCAATAATTTGCACTTACCTGCTCTTTGACACTGCATTAATTTTTCACACACTCCATCACCATTTTCTAACAGAGTTTTCGTTGTCTGGATCATCTGGGGAAAGGAAGAATAAAAAACAAAGTAGCTTAATATATTGTTATTTTTCTTTACCATAAAGCAACATTAGGGCTGATTTTAAATTATTGTTGCTTGGCAGAATCAGTAATTTTCTTTCCTTTTGTTAGCTGGGTCACAAAGATCGATGGCTACAACTTCTGGAGTCTGCATTGAACATATAATTGACCATGACTTTAGATTGGAGACAACGTAAAGCCAAATTAGCAAGTACAAAACCTCCAACACTAAATTTCTTTATTTTTACGTTTCAAAAATAAATTATGAAGGAGAAGAGTAAATTATAAAGAACATCAAACTCCCAGTTATTAACTGAAAACAGTACATCAGAAGATTTCACATTTAAAAAAGTTGTACCATATAAGAACTAAACAAAGCAAGCATGAACGCATTACATTTCATGGAAAGTTGCTCTTTAAGTAAGTCTGACCTACACTAAACAGAATTTTGTGTGTCTATTCACTTCTCCTAGGACACACCAAGGTGTGTCACAGCACTCAGCAATACACTGATTCTCCTCAATATTCTTCTCATTCTCCAAGTGGTATGATATTTATCAGGGTCTGGCTTGGCAACCTTCTAGCTCCCCTAACAGTTGAAGGCACCCTGCTTAAGCATGGGCCTAATGGCTTTCTTGTTCGGTGTCTCTACAATCTCTGAAGTCATTTGCTTCCAGTCTACAGATCCTGACAAACTCACTCAGCTTCTCAAAGCTGCTCCCAGGCTTCAACTGCCTGTTAGAAATCATTTGGATAAAACCCAAAAATGTCCTTGCAATCCATCCTCATGAAAATGTGGCATACCTAGGTAGTGTCAATCAATCATCTGCAACTTTCAATTCTTGAAAATTATATGAATAATTTAAACCCCTTATGATGATAACTATAGACATTTAATTTCCACAAGAAACATAGAAAGAGGACACTTATGTATAATGGTTTCTAACTTCAAACTGATTTTTAAAATAAATACAGGCCACCTTTTGAATGACAATTGCATTACGTCTGTACAACCATCCTCTGAAACAAGACATTCCTATTTTTAAATTTAAACCTTAAATTCCCAAAATAAAAATGGCATTCCTAAAATATGAATCAGGAAATTAAACATTTTCACAGCACACATTTATAGAATTCTTAACTTTGGGAAATTGTTAGAGTGGTGTTCAAAATTGGTAAGAATCACAAAGTAAGGTTGACCAGTTAAGACATTTTAGCCCATATTTGGGATGTTAATTCCTTCTTAAATCAAGCTATTACCCCAAAGTGCTAGATAATAGAACATAGGAATTGAGAGCTTGATCTCTTTGAGTCTGTCCTGCTATTTATTGAGATTGTGGCTGACCTGATTATGATCTCAACTCCACCTTCTTGGCTACTGTTCACAACATCTGACTTCCTGGTTACTCAAGAATCTATCTGCTTCAGTTTTAAAAATATTCAATAACCTTGCCTCCCTCGCTCTTTGGGGAAGAAAGCTCAAAAGACACATAACCTTCAGAGAGAAAAATCCTCTTCATCTCCATCTTAAATGAGAAATCCTTCACTTTTAAACTGTGTCGCTTAGTTCTAGGCTTTCCCAAAAGGGAAAACATCCTTTCAGCAGATACCCTGTTAAGTCCCTTCAGGATTTGGCATGTTTCAATACTCCGCATCACCCAGCCTATATAATGCCTTCTCACAAGGGACCACTCAAATAAACCTTCTCTGATTTGGTTCTGATACACTCACATCCTTTCTTAAATAAGGAAACAAAACTGTATACAAGTACTCCAGATGTGGCCTGATCAGTACTCTGTACAATGGTAGTAAAAAATGCCTACTTTAATATTCCATTTCCTTTGCAGTAAATGATAACATTTCATTTGCCTTCCTAATCACTTGCGGTATCTGCAAAGCAATCTGAGACATCTTTACCAGGATGCCCTGATACAGGATACCAGAATCTCACAGTTCTTCAACTCCTTTCCATTTAAATAATATGCCGCTTTTCTGTTCTTCCTGCCAAAGTGAATTTGTTCACATTTTTTCACAGATTACTTCATTTGCCAAATTTCTATCCACGCACTTAACCTATCTATATTCCTTTGCAGGCTCCTTATGTCCTCTTCACAATTTACCTTCCTACTTATCTTTGTTTAGCAACAATACAGTTGGTCTCTTTTTCCCAGTCCTTGTTATAAATTATAAATACTTGAGGTCTTAGCACTGATCCCTGTGGTACTTCACTTGTCACATCTTGCCAACCTGAAAATTATACATTTGTTTCAGAGATAGTAGAAACTGCAGATGCTGGAGAATCTGAGATAAGAAGGTGTAGAGCTGGATGAACACAGCAGGCCAAGCAGCATCAGAGGAGCAGGAAAGCTGATGTTTCAGGCCTAGGCCCTTCTTCAGAAATGATACATTTGTGCCAATTTCTGTTAGCTAACCAATCTCTATCCATGCTAAAATGTTACTAAAACCATGAGCTCTTGTTTTAATCTCTGATGTGGCACCTTGTCAGCCCTGAAAGCTCTTGTCATAGATAGCCATACTAAAAAACAACTAATCAACTCCCACTGTCTGTCTCATATCTGAAGAACAATGAGATATTAAAGCAGCAACTACAGAACTGTCTCCCAACAAGAAGGCAGCACCTTCAATGAGGTGGGTAAGATTTGGGAGAGAGTTAGAAAAAAGAAAATAGCTACTCATATATTAGGAATAATGCCATAAATCACTATCTAATCTACTAACACAGTTTTTGGGTGCTTATTTGTACAATCTGGTAACTTGTATTACGCATTTTAATGGAACAGTCAAACATTACAGGAGTGCTAAAACAAAGCATAAAACTACAAGACATTGATTCAAATGTATATTGCTTAAACTTGAGCACTGTTAAAGATGCATAATATAAAGTTTGGTTATTTTATGAAATACTATGGTTTGTTTCTTGTTGACAAAACATTCACCTTTAAGACTTTCAATTTTGTTCAGTGCAGTTAGGAGATTTGGGGAACAGCATGCTTAAGAATTTTGGAAAGAAAGGGACTGAAGATGAGATGGAATTCTGCTGGAATGGTGGGGATAAGCAATGGATGCTTAAGAGGGGTTATGATCATAGATTCAAAGAGAAGACAATATCTGAAAAGAGGAAACTGTTTACAACATTATGTATCATGTAACTTGGAGGATAAAAGCAGAAGCTGGACAATCAGCAGTTTATGGGAATGAGATCAAAGGAACGGGAGATGGTTTTCGTTGACAAGATGAATAAAGACAAGATATCAGGGAAGATAGGAAAGAAACTAGAGAAAGATTTAATTTAGGGCTAGGTCAGAGAGAAGCTTTAAAAGAAGTTTGGGTAGATGGGATAGTGGAAGGGAATGATGTGGTGAGGTAGATGAGTGAATTGTCTCAATGTCACTGAAAAGAAATCCAGTGATTTGGGTGTCATCTGTAAGGCTAATTGTCCCTGCGATGATGTTTGTGAACTGCCTTTCTGAATATGACAAAGTAGCTTGCTATTAAGAATCAACTACATTTCTGTGTGTCTGTAGCAACATGCAAGCCAGATCAGGTAAGGATGGCAGATGTTCTTCTCTAAATGAAAAGGAGAACCAGGTTTTATTTTACGTCACAGTACTGCTAATATTACCTTTATTATTCCAGATTTAATTAGTTGAATTTCATTTTCCCAGTTGCTGTGCTGGGATTTGAACTTATATCTCCAGATCCTTAGTCCAGGCATCTAACCCTCTGTAGTAGTCACAAATTCTCCCACACCTCTATGGAAATAACATTCCAGAGACAGAAAGCAAACTGGTTCTGTGGTTTTGGATCCATTTTTAAGTAAAGATTTATCCCTTTCTGGCACAACACCACAACTGATTTTCCAACGGGAAATGTTCTGGAAGAGGAAGGGCAAGACAACTGAGAGGATTCTAGCCAAGTCAGGTTACACGCTCACCTTCCAGCACCTGCATGTGCAGACAGAAATGACCAGACCCTGCTCTGAAAGAGGAGTATTAGATGAAGATGCCCCAACTTTGAAGATAGATACCCAAACCTGAGATTACCTGACTGAACTGTGTTACATATTTATTCTTCAGGAGCAATTACAGCATGTTTGTGCCGCACGAAAATATGATGCCAAGATAATAATCAAGCAACAAAGCCTCACGAGCTGCAACTGCAAAAAGACCTTCCCAGTCATATGCACATGTCCCAGCTACCTGACATTGTCTGTGGCAACTGTTTTTGCAGGGTTATCATCAGCTGGAAAACAAATTCCAAGTTATTATAATGTCAGCAGCTGCTAACATATACGATAGAACTAGCATGGCCAGTAACAAGCAGTTAGCTGTAGTTTCAAACCTAAAGAGGGAACTTATTTTCTCTGTGAACGTTTTTAATCGTCTACCGCAAGTAGCCTTGGAGAAAAGCTGCCAATGGACTGTAATGCCATTTGAAGCTTTCTGAAGGCTTTCAGGATTTTTGTCACCTTGTTATGGGCATTCCATTTTTTCTGATCATTTTAAATTTAATGTGTAAAACACTTTTTGTTTCATCACATGTGTTCATTACATCTGGTCAGCCGTGCACCTGGAGCTGTTAATAATTGTGTAAGTCAGTTAATCCATGAAGCTTGTCAGCTCTGAATCAGTTGTAAGGCTTTAACATTTAGAGGTTGGAGATTGTGAATTCGAGCTCCACTTTAGAGACTGGAGTGCAGAGTCTTGGTTGACATTCTGTTCCAGGTTTCAGGGAAGACTTCACTGCTGGAGATACCTTAAATGGGATAAGCCATTAAGCAGCAGATCTGTCTATCTCCTCAGATGGGCGTAAAAGAAAAACAACAGAGAAATTCTAACTTCAACCAGCATCACTAAAATAAATTAGTGATCATAACATTATTTCACAACTTGCTGCGCATAAATAGGCAACTTTCTTTTCCTGCTTTACAACAGTGCATTTCAAAAGTACTTCACTGGCTAAAAAATTACACAAGAAACTAGAGGCAGTGAAAGGTGCTTTACAGAAGCAAGTCTTGCCTTCATTTGAGTGATGTTAGCAATTTGGCGTTTATACAGGATTACTTTTCTACAAAACTCTCTGCATAAACAACAGTGACCTATGCAACCAAAATTCAAAGTTCAAGAACAGAACATATGCTAGTTCTGAACAAGGGTCATTGGACCCGAAACGTTAACTCTGCTTTGTCTCTACAGATGCTGCCAGACCTGCTGAGTTTTTCCAGCAATTTCTGTTTATGTTTCGGATTTCTAGCATTTGCAGTTCTTTGTGTTTCTTCTTGTTAATTTTTAAATATTTTCTAAAGCTAAAAAGACAAGACTAAATTTTAATAATTGTTTCTATTGAGAAACAGAGAATGATAAATTATTTACTGCTGGTGTAGTCACTTGCTCTTATGCCAATATTTTCCTTCTAGTTGTTCTAACAAGCCTGTCAATGTTTCTACAAACAGTAGATTTACAGAAGTGTTAAATTAATTCACTGAAGGAAACACTGGGGTCATTTACCAGAGGATAGGATCGGACATTAATGACTACTAACATTACAAATGTTCGTACAATATTTCAATATTACAATATTTCTTATTGAACCAATTAGTTTGGCCCCACAGCATCTCAACTAAATGCTGCGGAACCAGGCCTGATCGGCCAGATCAGAAATTAACCATCCTGGTCTGTAAGAGATATCTTTACTGAGCCACTCCAAGAGTATCTGATAATGTGAATATTTTTTCACGCTAATTGTACAGGAAACTTCCTTTCCTTATTAATCACGTGGATTAATTTCAAAATATTATACATATAATAGTAAACCGTAAACAGTTTGCAAATAATTTTATTTGGAAAATAACATCATTTTAGATTTTTTCTTTATTCATTCACGGGATGAAGGCACTGCTGGCTAGGCAGCATTTACTGTCCATCCCTAATTGCCCAGAGGGTACTATTGATGGTGCAGTGCTAGACCTAATCTCAGAGAATGAAACCAATCAAGTCACTGATTTATCAGTGGGCGAGGATTTTGGGGACAGTGGCCATAACTGTTCATTTCAAAGTTATTATGGAGAGGGATAAGGAGCCGTGGAGAAGGTACATGTCTAAATTGGGGGAAGGCGGGTTTCAGTACCATTGGATAAGATCCGGCAAACATAAACTGGGAGCAGCTACTTGCAGGTATGCCTACATTTGGAAAATGGTACTCTTTTAAAACTAGTAGAGTCAAAATTCAGGGCCAGTGTGTTCAACTAAGAGTGAAGGGCAAGGTCAACAAATGCAAAGAACTCTGGACGTCAAGGAATATCGTGAATTTCACAAAGAAAAAGAAGGAAGCATATGTCAGGTACAGTGCATTAAAAACAGGGAAGGCCCTTTAAAAGTACAGAGTGTTAGAGATTGCTTAAAAAGGAAATTAGGAGGGCAAAGAGGGGCCCTCTTTGGCAGAAAGGATCAAGGAAAACCCCAAGGTTTTTATAAGTACATTAAGAGTAAGAGGATTACCTTCGAAAGAGTAGGACCTATTAGAGACCAAAGGGGCAACCTGTGCGCGGATCGAGTGAATGTGGGTGAGATTTCTAAATGAATACTTCTCAGCTGTATTTACATAGGAGAAAGACATTGTGGCTGGGGATTTTAGTTGGCATGGTGAAGCTCTAGAACATGTTAAGATTAATAAAGAGGAGGTATTCGATGTTTTAGCAGGCATACAGATGCATAAATCCCCAGAGCCTGATACGATGTATCCCATGCAGCAGTGGGAGGCAAGGGAGGAGATTGTTGGGGCCTGATGGATATGTTTAATACTTCGCTGCCACAAGAGAAGTGCCAGATGACTGGAGGATAACTAATGTGGTTTCTTTGTTCAAGAAGGACAGCAGGAATAGACCAGTAATTACAGACCAGTTAGTCTTACATCAGTGGTATAAAAATTATTGGAAGAAGTTCTGAGAACAGGATTAATCAGTACTTGGAAAGGCAGGGATTGATCAGAGATAATCAACACTGATTTGGTAAAGACAGATTCTGTCTGACACATTTAATTAATCTTTTTGAAAAGGTGACGAAATACATTGATGATGGTAGTCTAGTTGATGTGGTTTACATGGAACCTACTTCAATAAAGTCTTTGATAAAGTCCCACATGGAAAGTCAGTCCAAAAGGCTAGAGCCAATGGGATCCAAGGCAATTTGGCAAACTGATTCCAAAATTGGCTTGCAAATAGGAGACAAAAGATGATGGCGGAGGGTTGTTTTTGTAATTGGAAGCTTGTGACCAATGGTGTACTACAGGGATTGGTGCTGGGACCCTTGCTGTTTGTTATGTACATTAATAACTTGGATGTGAATGTAAAAGGTAATTAGGTAATTAGTAATTTTGCAGATGAAATGAAAATTGGTAGTTTTGTTGATAGTGAGGAGGATGATCTCGGGCTGCAGTCTGGTATTGAACTTCTGGTAAATTGGCAAGGAAATGGCAGATAAAATTTAATTCTGATAGACGTGAGGTGATGCATTTTGGGAGGTCTAACAAGTGAAGTATATGCACAACAAACAGTAGGTCCCAAGGGAGTACTGAGGAACAAAGAGATCAAAGTCCATAGATCTCTGAAGGTGTCAGCAAAGGTAGATGGGATGGTGAAGAAGGATACTTGCTTCATTAGCTGGGGCAGAGAACATAGAAAGTAAGGAAGTCTTCTTACAACTTTGTAAAACATTGGTTAGGCCAGGGATGGAATCCTGTGTGCTGTTCTGGTCACCACACTATCAGAATGATGCAATTGCACTGGAGATGAGATGAGATTCACCAGGATGTTGCCTGGGATGAAAAGTCTCAGTTATGAGGTGAGACAAGAGAGGCTGGCTTTGTTTTCCTTGGAGCAGAGGAGGCTAATGAGGATCTGAGTGAGCCATATAAAATTATGACAGGCATAGGCAGAGTAAATTGTGAGAATCTTTTCGTCATGGCAGACGTGTCTTAAGACCAGAGGGCATAAGTTTCAGATGAGTAGCAAGTGGTTTAGAGGAGATGAGATTTTTTTTTCACCCAGAGAGTGGTAGAAATATGGAATGTGCTGCCTGAGAGGGTGGTAGAGGCCGGTACTCATGCAACATTTAAGAAGCTTCTGGATGAGCATTTAAAATGCCAGGTCACAGTAGGCTATGGACCAAATGCAGGTAAATGGGAGTGGTGTAGTTTGGTAACAAAAACAAAGTTGCTGGAAAAGCTCAGCATCTGTGAAGGTAAAAAAAAAGTTAATGTTTTGGGTCCGGTGACTCTTCCTCAGAACCTTCCTCAGTGCTGAGGAAGGGTCACCGGACCCAAAACGTTAACTTTTGAAGTGGAACTTCTGTTCTGGTCTTAATAGAATTGAAGACTGTACTTGGATGGCTAACTCCTGAGTTTTTCCCTGAGAATCCCTTTACGAAAATTGTTGGGGGTAATAGTGACCTTGTAAAACTAGTAATGTAGCATGATTAATTGACATCTCAGGTCAACGAACAAGTTCATCGTGGTCATTTTTGGCTCCTGTCCAGGTCATGCATTTTTGAAGGAAGTGGGGTTGGAGATAATCTTCTCGTTTTCCCTAGTTGCCGGTAAAGTGCCAAAGGATTAAAGCATGGCAAATGTGACAGCCATATTCAAGAAAGTCTGCAATATGTCAAAAAATAGACAGAACAGTAAAGGAGTAGGGGTAGCCATGATTGTAAAGTATGACATTGGGCTTTAGTGAGATAACATCTGGCCAGAGAAAATTATGAAGTAGAATCAGTATGGGAGGAACTGAAATTAACAAATTTATCCCCCAGGAGGAGTGAAAAGATCCTCATTTCATATCTAATTTGCACCACCATGATAACTTCACACATTGGAGATCAAATTATCGCCTACAATTATGAAGTGTGAAAAATGAAAACCTCCAGCAGATGGCATCTAAATAGTTATTTGGTAATACAGAACTTGAGTATTGTTAAAAAAAATAAACATTTTGTCAAAGCTTTCCACTTTGCACTCAGCAGGACAATTTGCAAGTTTTCTAATTTAATGGAAAATATTTATGTTGTATGAGAGGAGTGCTGATTTGTCAGCAGGTAGACTCTGATTGGTTTAAGCATTGCCATTGAGAATGCATCAGGTATTCATGATGGACAGTTAACTTTTTAAAACAATTTTAAACGAGGAAGGTTTATTTGGTCAAGTCATTGCGCCACGATATGAAATCAAATGGCTACCACCAATTCTGTTTCGTTCAAACATGCACAATATTTGTACATGTTCTCTCTGTCTGCAAGGAATATAGCTCTGTGTCTTAATAGATCTAGCTTCCAGTACATACAGGTTCACCACACTGCAATCCTGACTGACAATCCAAAATTGGTTGTCTATAATTCTTCACACAGTCTGGGTTATCAAGCAAATGCTGTCTACTTGCGATATTATATCCTTTGTTGTGCATTATGTTGCAAGCTTTGCAAGTGCAGGCTGGTTGCGTATGGTTAATACTTTGCTTGTTGTGAACAGTAGAAGGGATATATTGTTTGATGCAATTCACTAATCTTTGGCCAATGTTATTTGAACCAACATGTAAGATTTTCCTTACATATTTTAATCAGTCCCATCCTGCACTCAAATCCACCTTTGAAATTGGAAGTCAATTGAGCTTCCTTTGCTCGAAGTCCTAGCTGAGAAATCGGCCAGGGGGTTTCTTTACTACTGTCCACATCTGTGCAGTTTTGGTCACTATATTGAAAGGTGATACTTCCACTGGACACAGTATGCTGAATGTTCACAAAATTGATACCAGGGATGAGGACATTGTCCTATGATTGGGGTTTGAGTAAAATGGGCCTGCGTTCTCTAGCAGTTAGAAGAATGAGAGGCAATCTCATTGAAACTGCAGTAAAGAATTCAACAGATTCACAACCCTTTGAGTGAAGTAAATTTTCCTCATCTCAGCTCTGATTAATCTGCCCTTTATCCTAAGACTGTGTCACTGTGTTTTAGATTGCCTGACTAGTGTTTACCCTATCAAGCCCCCTCAGAATTTTGTACGTTCCAATGAGGTTGCCTTTCGTTCTTCTAAGATTCTGAAGGGGCTTGATAGGGTAGACACATTCAGGGTATCTAAAACATAGAAACAGCCTTAGAATACAGCGCCAATTAATTAGGGCTGAGATGAGGAAAATTCACGTTACTTTAAGTGTTGTGAATCTGCAGAATTCCTTACTCCAGAGGGCTGTGAATGCTCCATTCTTGAATGCATCTTATTCTGGGATAGGTAGATCAAAAATCTATCAGAGAATCAGGGATATGGGGAACAGACAGGAAGATGGAGTTGAAGCTCAAGAATAAGCCATGGTCATATTAAATGGTGGAAGAGACTTGAAGGGCTGAATATTCTATTCCTGCTCCTTTTGTCATTTTGTCACTACACATGTTGAACATTATGGGAGATAGAATAGTATATTAGTATTCTGATGATTAGCATGCACTTCCTAAAAGCATTATATTTACACACTGTGAGTCTCTTTTTCTGTCATACCTTGATGACAACATGAGTTTCACTATAAAAGAATTCATAATGAGCAAATTCAGAGGATATATACTTGAAGCAGAAATATTGTAAGAGCAGGAAAATGGAACTAATCTTTCAAAAACCCAGCATTGGGTATAACGGGTCATTTTATTTTAAAATCCACTTGTTATTCTATGATTCGCTAGTAACTACAAACTTTGTCTTTTTTCTATAAGTAACAGGTTTTGAGACAAATTCATTAGAGTGCAGCCCCAGGGATCTTACCAAGGCAAGGTAAGCTGGAACTTCCTGGAAATGATGTAGATCTAGCACAATCCTATCTCTAGTATTTTCCCAAGGGTCCTAATTGTCTCTTGCCAGTTACAGTAGACTGGATTTTACATCCCCCCACTTACAAGCTGGGGACTCTATAAATCCAGCTCCTACCCCCATTTGTAACCCTCAGGTTAAATGAGACTGCAGCCCTATGTCCTCTGGGACTATTGTGACTGTGATTATATCAGCAGAGGTGGTAGTGTAGATGACCCATCCACCAGTGGGAGATTGAGACCCTCACTCACATTAATAGCTACGTCAAATACCCAGCCTGGCAGGTTTTCCTGTTCACGTAGTAGTGGTGATGATGGGATAGTGTTACCTTAACAGGCCCTCCATGACCATCAGACAGCTTCCCCAAGGTGTCAAACCTTGCCGGGTTTTACTCCCTCTATGGCCTTTCAAGCACAAGCTCTTTGACCTGAAATAACTCCAGCGGGGCTGGTACCTCATCACCAAGTCACCCTTTATTTAGACATGGACAGTCCTTGACACTGGTCCGACTTCCTTACAGCCAGCACTCAGAATGAATAGAATCTCTGACACTCCTGTTTATCTCTGTGGGCCAAGGCTCCCTGATTGGACCAGATTAACAGCCTCAATCAGGGAACTCATATTCTATGAGGTCCACCTGGCTGACCTCATTAAGATCACTACATGACCCTCTCACCAGAGCTTGCCGGTTTGGCACCCAGCGATACCCCAAACACATATCCAAATACTTATCTAATACTCAAAGTGCTGAAGAGTTGCTAGCCTTTCATTGTTCAGCAGCTATGTGAGGTTGGGACCTCCTTATTCAGGAACCTGAAAGCAACCCTTAAATGGCTGTGGGACAGCTGGTTTTCCACTCAGTGGCTTCCCTCCCCAGAGAATCCTGCACCTTGTGTAATTCAGTCCAATGTAACACACAATTTTAGAAATTTTATCTCTAGCTACAGGGCACTGCTGGTGATGATAATTCTGAGAAAAACCGAAAGAACTGTGGATGCTGTAAATCAGGAACAAAAACAGAAGTTGCTGGAAAAGCTCAGCAGGTCTGGCAGCATCAGTGAAGAAAAAAATCAGAGTAAACGTTTCGGGACCCGAAACGTTAACTCTGATTTTTTCTTCACAGATGCTACCAGACCTGCTGAGATAATTCTGAGGAACGTCTTTGATTGGCTTAGTTTGAAATACATGGCAGCAAAATTTCATACTGGCCTCAGTGTAGCTCCAGAGTCACCTGACTCCAGAAAATCACATTTTATTTCATAATACAGAATTTTTGGGGCTCAAAAGGCTCCTTAGCTATGTTTCTTAATGTAATCTGCTTGAATTTCTACATCCCTCTGTTTGCAACAGAAGCATGATAGGACTCATGGGGGCATTCCATTTAATTGCTGACATCTGAGAAGTACAGTAGAATTACTGGTGTCAATGAAATTGATTTTAAATTATTTTAATGCAGTATTTAAAGTGTTCTACTCTACAGCTTTGCCTTAAGGTAATTTAATTAACTCAAAATTGAAACACAGCAAGCTGTACTTTCATATTCAGAA
>NC_063333.1:53367038-53436584 GCF_021869965.1 Rhincodon typus | reverse complement strand
ACATTAGCGTTCTTTCAGAAATGTTAGGATAATGAATATTGAGCTACTTTGTTCCTGGGGCTGTGATGTTCAAGAGCACCCATCTTCTAATCTACCAAAATTTACTGCACTTCAGTTTCAAGTACTCTATGGAATTAAAGAGAAATTATCAAATGGGAATGAAAATTTATAATGGAAAGCACAAAGTACGGTATATCAAAAGATATACATCCACTTGGAAAGACAGGGTTTGATTAGGAGTAGCCAGCATGGCTTCATGTGTGGGAGATCATGCCTTACAAATTTGTTAAGAGTTCTTTGAAGTGACCAGGAAAGTTGATGAGCGTAGGGCAGTAGATGTAGTCTATATGAATTTCAGTAAGGCCTTTGATAAGGTTCCACGTGGTAGGCGGTTCTGGATGGTTAGATCACATGGAATCCAGGGAGAGCTGGCAGATTGGATACATAATTGGCTTGATGGTAGGAAGCAGAGTGTAATAGTGGAAGGATGCTTGTCAGACTGGAGGCCTGTGACTAGGTGTGCCTCAGGGGTCAGTGCTGGGCCCATTGCTGTTTGTTGTCTATATCAATGACTTGGATGAGAATGTACAAGGCATGATTAGTAAGTTTGCGGATGACACTAAATTGGCAGTATCAATGAGGGAGGTTACCAGAAATTGCAGCAGGATCTTGATCATCTGGGGAAGTGGGCCGAGAAATGGCAAATGGAGTTTAATATAGGTAAGTGTGAGGTGTTGCATTTTGGAAAGTCAAATCAAGGCAGGAGTTTCATGGTGAATGGTGGGGCCTTAATGAGTGTAGCGGAGAAGAGGGACCTTGGAGTTCAGGTGTACGGTTCTCTGAAAGTGGAGTCACAGATAGACAGAGCAGTGAAGAAGGCTTTTGGCACACTGGCCTTCATCAGAAAGGGCATTGAGTCTAGAAGTTGGGAAGTTATGTTGCAGTTGTACAGGACGGTGGTGAGGCCGCACTTGGAGTATTGTGTTCAGTTTTGGTCACCTTGCTATAGGAAGGATGTTACTAAACTGGAAAGATTGCAGAAGAAATTTACAAGGATGTTGCTAGGACTCAAGGGACTGATATGAGTTATAGGAAGAGGTTGGAAAAGCTAGGACTTTTTTATTTAGAGTGTAGGAGACTGAGGGGGGATCTTATAGAAATGTATAAGATCATGCGAGGCATGGATAGGGTGAATGCACTCAGTTTTTTTCCCCAGGGCTGGAGAATTGAGGACTAGAGGGCATCAGTTTAAGGTATGGGCAGAAAGAATACATGGGAACCTGAGGGCCAGTGGAAGTGGTTGAGGCAGGTACATTGACAACATTTAAAAGGCATTTGGATGAATACATGGATAGGAAAGGTTTAAAAGGATATGGGCCAAGTGCAGGGAAATGGGGTTAACATGGATGGACATTTTGGACGGCATGGACCAGTTTGGGCTGAAGGGCCTGTCTCCGTGTTGTAGGACTCTATGACTCTTTGACTGTAGTGGTAGTCCTATGAATATCTAAAAATAAATGAATAGCAAAATTTCTTGATGATCCTACATTCATATCTGGAGTCAGATTATAGATTTCCAATTGATCAAAACAATTTAATTGTTTTAAGAATGGATCATGCCAGAAAAAGGGCATGCAGGTCATGTTATAGAAGGGTACGGTGTTTGTGGCATGGGTTGATGATAATGGTTTTGGTCTTCTTAATGTTTGACTTAGAAATTGTGGCTCATCCAGAACTGGATTTCAGAAGTAGGATGAAAGCATCAAGATAGTGAAGATATTGAGAGAGGTGGTGGAAAACTGGAGATTAATGCCACCAGGATACAAATGAAACCTGATGCCCTGTCTTTGGTTAATGCTGATGAAGGACATCATGTAAGTGAGGGACAGGAATAAGATGCTTGGGAGATTCCAGAAGAAAAAAAACAGTGTAGGGTGGAAGAAGAAGCCATTGTAGGAGATTTTATGGCTACTGTTGGATAGGTAAGAATGGAACCTGCTATGGAAAGTTGTTCAATGGAGGAGAGTCATTAGAGGGGGACAGTATGGTTGATCATGCCAAAGATGCCAGACAGATCGAGAAGACTGGGGACTCATTTGCAACTTAGTTGGGCTCTTTTTAGTACTGTAATGGTGTAGAAACTTCTTTAGAAAGCTTTTAGCATAGGGATGGGGGACAGGCTGTATTTAGTAAACAGCAATACATTTAAGTACTTTAAATACAAAAGAGAAATTAAAGATGGTAGTGGTTTTCAACAAGGGTTTCAAGCTTTTTTGATGATCTTGAAAGTAGGAGGGCTCAGTAACTAAGGAGAGGAACTATGTACAATGTCAATTATTCAATAACCAGGAAATTATTTTGGGAAGTTACACATCAATGGGAATGTGGTCATGGGAGCAGGGAATAAGTCTCATGGACAAGATGAGCTCTGACTGAGTGTGAGGGGAGATAGAGGCCTCAGAGCAGGTTTCTACCCTTCCCATGCTTCTAATATTACCTTATGTTTATATTTTATACGCTTTCTTTTATTTCTCATGTATACAAGCTCTTAAGGTTCTGCATTTGCATCCCTGGGTGTATTTTGTTTTGGAGAATAGATTTATATGATATTTCAGAAAAACATGCTTTAATTCAAGATTGAGAAAGGAAATTCATAAAGTGAATCCATTTGCTGGAATAGTTAATGGACATAATAGACTTTGGAGATAAAAGAATAATGGAAGATATTACTCTTGGCAATGGTAAGTGGGAAGAAGGTATGGTGCAAGAAAAGAATGATTCAACAGACCTCAATAGTAAGATTCTCAGGTTGTAGTTAAATTGCAGTTTTTCAAAACTTCCTAGTTTATTATTGCTGGAAATATTAAAAATATGATTTTTCTCAACCTTATTTTTTGATTGGGTTTATTGTAGATGTTGGGTTATTATGTGTACCCTGTGGATACTTAGACTTATTTTAATAACATTTGTGGTCTTGTCAGGATATACAAATACTACTCCCTTCAAGCTGTCTTTAGCTGATATATATTAAATTGACTTTATTGCATATTAGTGACTACGAAGAAGAAACATAGATACATAATAACCTGAGTCATAATTATTGTAAAAGAAGTAACAAAATGCTGTCCCTGTAATAAGGAGAACATTAGAAAATAAAGACATAAGAATAGAAGCTAGAGTAGACCACATGGCCTGCAGAGCCCCTTCTGCCATTCAGTATAATCATACTGATCTTGGACATTAACTCTGCATTCCCACCTGCTATCTACACAACAAATTCCCTTAGAGACCAAAAATATGTTTGTCTCAGTGTTAAAATTTTCAGTGATGCCACATCCACAAATATGTGAGGTAGAGAGTTATAAAGATTTATTATTTTGAGAGAAGAAATTTCACTGAATCTCAGTTCTAAATGATTGACTCCTTATCGGAGACTCTGTGCCTTTGTTTGAGATAACCCAGCCAGTGGAAACAACCTCTCAAAATGTACACTGTCAAAGGTCTTTATAATATTGAATGTTTCAATGACAGCACTTCTAATACTTCTAAACTCCACAGAGTTTATAGATCTAATTTACTTAGCCTCCCGCCACAGAATAACCTTCTCATCCCAGGCATCAAGCTAGTGAACCTGTCTTGTCTCTAAAAAAGCTTATTTTTTTTTTAAGTAACCTGCTCAAATGCAATATGATGCGCCTCAATCACAGGTAGAACATGAACCCAGACCTATTGCCTCAGAGGTAGAGACACTACAGCAATGCTGTAAGATCCTCTCCAATGCAAGTTTATCCATCTGTTTATATGGAGACCAAAATGACAGACAGCATTGCAGATGTGGATTCTCCAAAACTCCACACAACTGTAGCATGACTTAGTTATTCCTGTACAACAGTCTTCTTGCATTGAGGCCAGCATTTTATTTCCTTTCCAAAATGCTTGCCATACCTGGATGGTAATATCCCATATATCTTGTACACACAAGTTTTTTTGCGCGTTTGCTAGTTTTGTGACTTTTTTTAAAAAAGGCTCTGCTTTTTTGTTCTTACAACCAAAATAAGAGGAAATCATGCTTGACAAATCTGTTGGAATTCTATGAATGTGTAACAAGTAGAGTTGACCGGAGGGTGGTCAGTCGATGCAGTATATTTAGACCGTCAGAAAGCGTTTGACAAAGTCCCACATAAGAAATTATTGTGCAAGATTAAAGCACATGGGAGTGGGGCAAGTGTATTGAGATGGATAGAAAACTGGTTGGCAGGCAGGTAACAAAGAGTAGGAATTAATAAGTCCTTTTCAGATTGGCACACAGTAACTTGTGGTGCCACAGGGATAGGTGCTGGGATCCCAGATATTCACAATATATATTAATGATTTGGATGAGGGAACAAAATGTAACATCTTAAAATTTACAGATGATGCCAAGTTGGGTGGGAAACTGAACTATGCCGAGGATGCAGAAGTACTTCACCATGATCTGGACAGGTTGGGTGAGTGGGCAAATCAATGGCTGATGCAGTATAATTTGGATAAATGTGAGGTTATTCACTTTGGAAGCAAAAACAGGAAGGCAGATTACTACCTGAATGGCTGTAAATTGGGAGAGGGGAGTTTGCAGTGGGACCGGGGCGTCCTTGTGCACCAGTTGCTGAAGATAAGCATGCAGGTTCAGCAGGGGGTAAAGAAGGCAAATGGTATGTTGGCCTTCATTGCGAGAGAGCAGTGATTTGTTGTTGCAGTTATACAGGGCCTTGGTGAATGGGATCAAAGGTTATGAGGAGAAAGCAGGATTAGGCTATTGAGTTGGACGATCAACCCTGATCGTGATGAATGGCAAAGCAGGCTTCAAGGGCCAAATGGCTTCCTCCTGCTCCTATCTTCTGTGTATCTATGTATCTGGAACGTCTCACTTCTTCACATTATACTCCATTTGTCACCTTGGTGCCTACACTGTTAACCTACCGATATTTCTTTGCAGTGTCTCTAAATCCACCTCATAGCTTACATTCTAATCTAGCTATGTATTACTGGAAAACTTAGATACATTATTCTCTGTCATTGTTTCCAGTCATTAATATAGATTGTAAGGCTGAGGCCTCAGAATTGATTCTTCTGGCACTCTACTAGTCACAGCCTGCTACCTTGAAAATTCCCCCTTTAACCATACTTTCTGTTTCCAGTCATTTAACTAGTCATTCATGCATGATTATATATTACCCCCAATTATTTGAGTCCTTCCATTTTGTATTTTGTGTGGCATCAAATGCCTTATGGAAATGCAAGTACATTGAATCTACTGGTACCCCTTTATCTACCTTACTAGTTACATTCTCAGAAAAAAACTCTAAGTTTGTCTAACAGCATATAACTTGTAAAAAGCAGTTTAGCTTATTGTAATCATTCTAAGAACTTTGTTGAGACTTCCTTAATAATAAATTTGTGTATGCCCGATGCATTTAATTGAAGTACCTTTAATTTGATTTTTTAAAATTACGTATTCAGTACATGGACCTTGCTCTCTGAAACACTGTTGCCCTTAAACTCCCTGTCTCTTCCATTCCCACTCAGTTTGTATTTGTCTACATCAATATACTTTTCTATTACCTCAACTTTTATCTTGGGATTTCCAATTCTCCCTTCACTTGAACTGTTGACTTCCCTCTGTTAATTTAGTACAATTCTTTCCGGATTCTGAACTTATTTATGGATGCACTCTTCTACTTAAAAGTTCTGCCCTTCTCTGTCACACTCCGGTTACCATTTACCTGTTTCCTACCACTGTTCCCTTGCCCTTCCTCTTTAACTTTCAAAACCTCCCGTCATGTGAACCTCCACCCCATTATTTAATTCAGAACTCTTTCTATAATTCTAGTTACTAAATTCACCAGTACACCAGTCTCTGAAGGGTTTTGGTGAAGGCAGTGCCAACAGTACAGCATCTTCTTTCCCCACTACTGTTGTCAATGTCAATTGAGCTGAAACATATTTCTCTCACACTGTTTAGCAGTTTAATGGAAATGGGCCAAGGGAGCAGAATGTACGGCTCACAAACTAAATGAGCTCACTGAGGTGTTACAGGAAGTGCATACTTGGAATTTTCCTCACTGTGGGGTAACAAGGTCACAAAGCCACAGGTTGAAACAGGAGGAGAAATCAAAGACTAAAAAAGATAAGGAAGCTGAAGTTCAATTATCAGAAACTATAGACTTTACACATCTTTTTCCAAGTGGCAGGCAGTGACTATTGGGGTACCGTAGGGATCAGTGCTTCGACCCCAGCTACTCACAATATATTTTAATGATTTAGTTGAGAGAACCAAATACGGTATCTTCAAGCAAGCAACACAAAGTTGGGTGGGAGGGTGAGCTGTGAGGAGGATGCAGAGGTACATCAGTTTGATTTGAGCAAACTAAGTGAGTGGGTAAATGAATGGCAAGTGAAGTACAATGTATCTATGTGAGATTATCCACTTCGGTAGCAAAAACAGGAAGGCAGATTATTACCTGAATGGTGATGGACTGGGAAAGGGGGAGGTGCAACAAGAGTACAGGAGCACAGATGTCTTGCTGCAATTGTACAGGACCAAATGAGACTGCACCTGGACTATTGTGTGCAATTTTGGTCTCATCTGAGGAAGGTTGTTCTGGCTATGGAGAGAATGCAAAAAGGATTACCAGATTGATTCCTGCAATGGCAGGACTGACATATGAAGAGAGGCTGAATCAGTTAGGACTATATGATGATGGGAGATGATGGGAGATGATGGGAGAATCTCCTAGAAATGTTTAAAATTCTAGTAGGACTAGACAGGGTATATGCAAGAAGAATGTTTAATTGCTGAATAATTTTTTTTCTTTTGCAGTGATTGTAAGTGTGTTTAGTGACTTCTGAGATTGTGGTGCATCTATGGCATTCTTTGCCACAGAAATCAATGAGGTCAAAACATTGAATGTTTTCAAGAAGGAATTATATATTGTTCTTAGGGCTGAAGCGATGAAAGGGTATGGGAGAAAATGGGAACAGGATACTGAGTTTTAAGATCTGCCATGATCACATTGAATGGCAAAGTAGGCTGAAAGGGCTGAATGGCCTACTCCTCCTATTTTCTATGCCTGTGTAACTGAAATCCCTCATCCTTAGTGAGGTCCCTCATTGAAGTAAAACTCCTCTACATCATGTATAAATCTGAGTCTTTATAAAGCCGTAGATTAACTGGGAGATGTTGCAGATGTCTCTAGGTTCAGGCTGGAAGGAAGTAAATGCATAACAATTCATTGACACATCACTTTTGGAGCCACTGACAATTCTGCCCTTATTCTGCTCTGAATCTGCAATTGTGACAGAAAATAGTAGCATATTCAATTGAGGATCTTCTTAATTAAATTGAGATATCTGATGTACTGTTGTTGACCGAGGTTTAGGTTGGTTAATTGGTCCCTGAACTCTTTCAATTAAAGTCTGCTGCTCAGGGCCTGCATCCGCCTCCTTTTTCTCCCTCTTCCAGCAACTTGCCCTACTCTTTGTTGCCTTTGCTGATCCTTCCTGTCTAAGGGGAAAGCAAGCTTATGCGCCCATGTCTGGGAGTATGTTATTTTTGCAGAAGCCTTGAAGCCTGGGCAAGTTCTTCACATGCAACTCCATTCCCTGTGGATTTCAATAACTTTAAACAATTTTGAAAGTCACCAAACACTCAATCATTGCAACTGTAAAAATTATTCAGCAACTAAACTTGAAAGTAGCTGTTGAACTCCTTATATATTATTGGTGTTCGGGTCCTTCCTGCTGCTGAATTCATACTCAAGTGTGTGACTTTAAGTGAGAGTGTTGACTAGTTTGTTGAGCTCAAAAGTTTTTCTGTTTCTGCGCTCCCTTTAAAATGGTAACATGAAGTTTATATTGCTTCTCTTCATCCTACCAACATACATCACTTCATTTTTCTCGGCATTAAATTTCATCTGTTATACATTTCTTACTTCAGTGGTCTGTCTGAACATTCCTGCAGTCTGTTAATAATTTCTTCATTGTACATTTTCAAGCTTTGTGTCATCCACGCATTTGACATTTTATCTCCTGTGCCCAAGGTCATCAGTCGTCTCAAAAAGAATCATGACCACGATGCTGAGCCTTGAGGGGTATTAGTATATATTTCTCTCCAGCTTGATAAGGAACTAAACATTTTGTTTTAAATTCACTCATTAGATGTGGGCATCACTGGCTGGGCTAGTATTTCTAACCCATCCCTAGTTGCCCTTGAGAAAGTCATAGTAAGCTGCCGTCTTATCCATGTGTTTTACATAATGCCATTAGGGAGAAAATTCCAAGATGAAGGCAGAAACTCTCTTTCTAGTTATCCATTAACTCCTTTCACCAGGTTTACACCTAGAGATTAAATTAGGCCTCTAAGTGATCAGTAGGTTACATCTGAGATTTTACCTATCCGACTCAAACTCCACTGGTAGTACCAGATTGGGAATCTTGCCAGAGTTTTACTTAGCCACACCTTTCACCAGAACTTCTGAGATCATTTATCACAACCCTTGTTTGGATCAGTTAACACAGCCCAGACCAATAAGAGATCCAGCCGTTCCTGTTCTTCGAAGCTGAATAACATAATGCAATGCATTTGCAAATTGAGCTATAGAATTCCCAAACTGCGGAGATCTGAAATATGTTGAGACCTAAAATGAACAGAAACATTTTGGAATAGAGGATTAAAATGCAAGATGTAAAGAGCAGATCCATTATAAGGTATAAAGCAAAAAAATATAGATTACCGTCTTGTCAGAAATGAGTTAAAACATAGTTGATCCAGTTCTTGAAAAGTTGTTTCATTTTCACTATAGATGCAGAAGGCTGGCAATTGATTGACTTGGAAACTAAAGCAAGGAGAGAAGCAATTCAGGAAACAAGCAGATGTTGGTACGAGTTCATCTTGGAGCAGTTGTAGATGTATTGTTAATGCATGTAGGAGGAATAAATTATATATTTATGTTCAAGAAGTGAAATTTATGGTATATTCTGAGGCAATTTGTGTTTAACAGTGTATTTTCCAATACATTAATGGTGACGATGAGAACAGTAAATCCCATTGTCGATGTGTCAACGGATATTTCTGGCAGCAAGTTACCATAAACAGGCTTTTTAAAGAGCTGAGACACAGGCTATTATGAAAATCTAAACTAATTGTCTTTTTTTCAAGAAAACAAGCAGTTACAAGGCAAATCCAATGACACAGAAGCTTATTGTAACTTCAAATGTATGTACATCCAATATATTCCTTATTTATATGGCAGAGCAAAAGGAGTAAAAGTATGTCATAGGTCATGGTGAATTGAAAATTTTATAAATGGTGCTGTAAGCATCACAAGCAAAAGATCTATTTCGTGTTGTGATTTGCTACATACCAGCCACCTCCCTGACAATTCTGACATATTTGGAGTGCAATTTCCAGATCTTGGAATCAACTGTTCTTCTACCTTTGAAGCCCAAATCTGATATAGCTTGGATGAGTTACAGATATTTCATTTGAAGCTGATGTCGTTGTTCCAAATTATGCCTGACTGAAGTGGTGACCTTTGGTGGGAACTTCTACTCAGCTACTGTAACTTTGCTGCAACAGTTGTAGAAATTAAATTAATACAATTTTCCAGTTTTTCTGCCATTGTGATCAGATTTTTGCAGTTGTTATAGCTGACAGGCAGCAGATTTCCCATTGAACTTGATTGCCATAGATTTTTTTTAATGCATGGTTGCTTTGATTAGGGTTCCAAATATAGATTTTGTTTTTAAGTAAAAATTGCGCCATTTGTTATGATGGGATTTGAACCTGGGTCTCCAGACCATAAAATCGTTGTTGATTGTCATCAAAATCTATCTGGTTCACTAATGTCCTTTAGGAAAGAAACTGCTGTCCTTACCTTGTCTGGCCTACAGGTGACTAGGTTGTCTAGGTTAGCCCAGTGATAATACCCATACTCCATCATGTCCCTTGTTGATTTAACGTAACCTCTCCCACCTCTCCCTGAACATGGGTTCAGGTTTGGTTCCCCAGTTGGAACCTATGAAATTTTTGATGCTCATTGTCTCTTAGAACAAGTTATTTGATATTACATTTCCCTATTCTATCCCTTTGGAAATATTATGCCCAAGTTTAGCCAGGCTTTTCCTCCATTCTATTACCCATGTGAGGCATTCTTGAACTAAGTGTTGAATGCTGACTGTTTTGTCCTTGGCAGCAGCCTTCCTGCCAATTTACTGAGTAACTAATATATTTTCCAAATAATTCTGTAATTTATAATATTGTAATTTGTAATAAGCCTTCCTTCTGCCTAAGGTGGCATGGTGGCTCAATGGTTAGCACTGCTGCCTCACAGCACCAGGAACCCAGTTTTGATTCTAGCCATGGGTGACTGTCTGTGTGGCTCTTTCCCATTGTCTCCATGTCTGTGTGGATTTACTCCAGGTGCTGTGGTTTTCTCCTGCAGTCCAAAGATACGTGGCTGACATGGATTGGCCATGCTAAATTGTCCATAATGTCCAGGGTTGTGCAGGCTAGGTGGGTTAGCCATGGGAAATACAGGGTTACAGGGATAGGGTAGGGAGGTGGGTCTGGGTGGGATGTTGTTTGGATGGGGAGAGTGCACTCAATGGGCTGAATGATCTGCTTCCATACCGTAGGGCTTCTATGATTTCTGTGATTCCTGATTGTTCCTGCCAATGACTTCTGGGTGCTTTGAGAACTGACATTGGATGCTGAGGCTGGTGAAAATGACATGAAGCAGCAAACTTTCATCTGCATGTATTGAATGGCCAACTATCCTTTTGAAATGCATGTCCTCAAGGAGGCTTAACCAAAATGGAACTGGACGCACTTCCAGCGTTGAACAATAGGACATGCCTGCAATCCAGCCTTCAAAGGCTACTGGCTGCAATTTTATCAATGTAAAATGGACAGGTATCTGTTGCGATTTGACCCATTAAATCTGCTGTAATTGAAGAGGCATTTGCACAGAAATTGCTTTACTAAATTGCAATCTCAGATAGCACAGGAAGCTGATTTTTCTCTGAAATATTGGCAAACAGAAAACAGTGTTTGTGTGAAATGTGGACTGTTGGCTTGTGTGCTGAGATTTGTGCTTTTTGAAGAAATTCTGCTGATGTTATGGCCTGAGCAGCTATGAAGAGTTTGCATCATAGAACTTCACTGTTGACTGTTCCCCACGCTGAATGGAATTTAATTGGACTGTTCCAGATGAGATGTACAGCTGACACTAGCAAAGATTTGTGAACAACTTGTTTGCTTGCTCTCTTGACCAAGCAGTATTATGGGATGTGGCATACCAGGGGTAGAGGCAGTTGTAAAATAGATTGAAGCTCAATTTCTAAAGCTGTTATTAATACATCCATCAGTTATAGTAATCCACTTCACGATACAACTGTAAACATTGGAACATCCTTCCAATTTTTTCCAACTTTCCTGACTGTTGCAACAGTCTAAACTAAGCTAGTTTGTCTGGCATTGTTAGTGGAACCTGACTATTCTGTTTCGTTACTGATTGTTTAAATAATAATTTAAGTAAGATAATTTAAGTAATTAATTAAATAAGATAATTTATGTGGTGACAAGAATCTAGAACTCTATAAATCAAAAATCTGTTCTGAGCCAAGAGGTCGTGCATTTTTCAGTATTTCTTATAAATTGCATTTAAACTTGCATTTGGTATCAAATAGCTTTTTAGAGACTAGATGTTAAAATGCAGTAATAATGAATGTATTAATGTATGTAATGTATTCATTACTAATGCAACTATGAGATTCATGTCTTAATACAGTCATTACTAATATTGTGCTTCTTGATTTTAACTTTTTCTTTCCTAGTGTTTAACTTGTGGAGATATACACATTGTTTGATTGTTTTATTTAGATAAAATGAAGATGACCATACCATTTCTTAGTAAAATGGTTAAAACACAATGAAATTCTATAAAATAACAATATAGAATCAACATAGAATCATTGTATAATGTGTATTCGGGTAAAATTGTGTAATATGTATAAGGGTAAAAATTTTGTTCCACAGCATTTTCAATAAATCATACAAGTATAGACCAAGTAGCTCCTGTCTCCAGGTATCTATATAAGCAAGGCAGAGGAGTGAATCTGCTTCTGCTTAACGTTAGACTAGTTCTACTGGCATAATGGCTTTGCTAAAGGTTGGAATTTGCACACAGTTTGGCAATTGATTGGTCATATGCAAATTTTGAAGATGCTTTGAACTGATATGACAATAGATATGAATTGATATACCTGCAAAGAATTTAAATGTCCATGTCATATTTCTGTTAACTAGCTTAGTATTTCAGCTGACAACACTTGTCTATATTTTGCACATGATCTCATGGATACCCATGCTTATTTTAGTTATTTCACAGAATAATACATTTTAATGATAGTCAGATAGGAAGTTGGCTTATTTGTATTCAACTTATACAATTTATTTTTCATTAATGGGATGTGGGCATTGCTGGCTGGGATTTAATGCTCATTTCTAATTGCCCTTGTGGAGGTGGTGATGATGAGCTGACTTCTTGAACTGCTGCAGTCCATTTGGTGTAGGTACACCCATAATGATGCCTTGAGGGAGCTCAACTAGTGACAGTGAACAAACAGTGATATTTTTCCAAGTCAGGATGGTGACTGGCTTGAAGGGGAACTTACAGGTAGTGATGTATCCATGTATCTGTCACCTTTTTTCTCCTTGATAGTACAGGTCATGAGTTTGGAAGCTCCTGTCTGTAGAACCTTGGTGAGTTGCAGCAGCACATCTTGTAGATGGTACACACTGTTCAGCCTGAGCATCAGTGGTGGAAAGAATGGACGTTTGTGGATGTGGTGCCAAACAAGTAGGCTGTTTATTCCTGAATGGTGTTGAGCTTCTTGAACATTGTTGATACTGCAGTCATCTGGGCAAGTGTAGAGTGTTCTTTCACACTCCTGATTTTTGCCTTGTAGATAGTGGATAGGATTTGAGGATTCAGGAGGTAACACACCACAGGGTTCACTGTGTAACCTGCTTTTGTAGTCACAGTATTTACATGTCTTGTCCAATCAGTTTCTGGTCAATGATCATCTCCAGGATGTTAATAGGCGGGTATTCAGCAATGATAATGCCATTCAATATTAAGGGGTGATGGTTAGATTCAATCCTGTTGGAGATGGTCATTGTTAGGCATTTGAATAGTGTGAATGTTACTTGCCATTTGTCAACACCTGTCAAAATATTGCTCTGATGTTGCTTCAGTTTAGACATGGTGACTCCTCGGTATCTGAGGAGTTGCAAACAGTGCTGAATATTGTGCAATCATCAGTGAATGTTCCCACTTCTGACTTCATGATGGTCATTAATACAATTCACAATTTGTGATAGTAAATTGCACTACTGGAATAAAAGTATTATGAATACATTATAAAAATTCATGTAGTGCAAGGTTGTAGTAAAATAATTTTTAAAAATGGCTTTTTTGTGTCCTGAGCTTTGTAGGTTTCATTATGGTAACAAACAATGAGATTTTGTTACTGCCAAATACAGCCCCAGTTTGAAATTTGCACCCATAAGTATCATGACTATAGTTTCATTTATCTTTCTTGTCTCACATGTTCATTGATTTTTGTCGGCTGATATCACCATCATATAAAGATTGCATATTCTTGGATGTTTTGAACATGCTGTATGTTTACAGGTACTGCAACTGCTAAGGCATTTTGTTTACACCTCGCTAAAACAGAGACTTGTCTCTAGGTATGTTGGAGGAGAACCTCTGCCTCCTCTGTTTCACAATACAGGGTATACAGAAACATTATAGTGATTTGCACACAACAAGCACCCATATATCTTCCCACAGAAGTTAAAGTTACAATGGCAGAGAACTTTCAAATTTATTCTTCCCAATGGCTCAGTTGGATTTATATCTTCCACATTAGGCAGTCTGTTATGTACTTAAGGAAGTAACAACCTCATCACTTTTCATGTAGAAAAAAGGTGTCAACTGGGCAGGTGTTATACCTTACACCAAATGATGGGTTTCCTTCATACATGCTTCCCTGCGGTTGTATTACATTAATGTTCAGATACTATCAGACCACAGGAATAGAGCTGTTTACTTATAATAACTGTTGTTCATGGAGAAAACCACGATTATATGGCAGTCAGCAATACCTGCATCATGGGTGTACTTTGTTCTTAGGAAATCAGAGTCATCTTTTACATGCAGGGAAGTTGCTGCATTGAGGAAGCTACTTTTGTGTACCAATTTTTAATGAATAGTTGAGACACTCTTACCTGGACTTGTTGATTGGGGTGCCTGTCTAATGGGGTTGCGTTTCTGCTATCGAGATGTCTTCTTGTACCTGGCTGGCTTTCATGCCCTAGAGTCATTAGCGTCCTGCAGGTGAGGCCCACAAGCTTCAACTTGGAGGAGAGAAACCAGCTGTAATTGACTTTGAATGTCTGATACAATGTGGAGAGGAAAGCAGAAGTGATGTGTACTTAAGTGTAGGGGTCATGACTAAGAGGTTTGCAGCTGATATGAAAATTAGCTCTGTGGTTGATAGTGAATTTGCCAAAGAACCTAAACTTCTCCAGTTTCTAATAACTCACTAGGTAGATTTTTCCATGAGATGGTACAGGATTAACAGTCATAAAGGTATGAAGTGGAAAATAAATGCTGTTGTGAATTTGGAACTAAGATGTATGGCCTGCAGCAGAGGAAAGGAAACATCTGTAGAAAACAAAAAGCAGAAAACATTCTGCAGCACTGACTTTGAAATTCTCTCTTTTCCATCTCCAAAGGGAAATGCTGCTGTTAAATTTAATTGAATCCTAAAAATCCTTATGTTTAGTCCATGGTCATCACTTCGCTTTGAACACATCACACCTGAAAATGAGATCTTAAACACAATACCTCAAAGTCCTAGACTTAAGGCATGAATCTTGGTCAGATATTAGTGATTTCTTGAAATAATCCGAAAAATTGCAATCCAACTATCTGATTAATTGAATGTAGTTTACGCAATCTGTAAGTGGCAGCGTTCAGAGGAGGAGAGAGAGAATGCTTCAGAGTTGCTGAAGCACTGCTTGAGCATTTACATTAAAGACTGCGAAAGGCTTTTCATAAATTGTTCAAAATGGCAACAACTTGTCCACGAAACTCTTATCATGCTTTGAGTCCAAATGCCTTAATGATGAGGTGGAAGGGCAGCAGAAGAGGAAAAATAAGGAAGCCAGTCCTGTATTCTGGGTCGCACAACCTCATGGGATGACCAGCCCGAAAGATCGACAATTGAAAAGCAGCCTGTTCAGTCACATTAAGGCCCAAAGCACAAATTTGGGATCCTGAGTCATGGAATTGAGGTACAGCTGATAACGATTGAGGATTAATCAAGAAAACTGAACAATAAGCTGTAAAGATGGCATCTTTTTATTGCCTTTCTTTTTGGACTAAAAAATGTTAGTGCTTAGTACAGTCTCTTTGGTTTAAAGCAACAGTTGTAAAAATCATATTTACTGGAGCATATTGTGAATTGCACACAATACATTGCATTTTTCTGGAACAATGAGAGGAAAAGCAGGTACCATGCAGCTGATGTGTTCTGTACAGAGGGAAGCCTGTTCAATGACAGTGTTCCGATTGGCCCTGGACCAGGTGACTATGACCTGTGTGGGACCAATGCAGCAGAGAAGCACCTAGCCTGCAAGGAGGAAGCAAAAAGAAAATCTCTTTCCTGGCCTCTGTGGAGGTATTGGAATGTATATCCAGTAATAGCTAACTGTCATCTACTCACTTTTCTCTGCAAATCCCCTACTGAAGGAGGAATGAAACATCTTTAAAGTCAGTGAAAGGACAAGTTTTCACCCTGTGAATGAGAGAGATGATTGGTGTGGAAACAACCTTTTGACAACAGCAAAGAACTGAAAGGGAATTGAAAGGAAAAGAAAGAAAACAAGTCATTGAATCCTGTGTCCAGACTGATGCTATCTAACTGCGTTTCCATGATTTACTTGTCTTTTACCACCCTTAATATCCATGTCTTGACTGTCTTTGTGTATCTGTCTATATGTGAAGGGGGAGTTTAAGACGGAATTGACTTTAAGTTATTCAGTAATAAGTCAGCAATTCCTGATCAGCATTGGTCAAAGACAATCTGTTCATCATAAAGTTATTTACTTGTTAAGTACAGAAACCTGGTGAGCATCCTCTTTTACCGCGAATTTGCCAGTTAGGCAAATTGGGGACTTGGGATAGTTTGACTAAATCTTTTCACACTTGTGACAAATTCAGTAATAATGGGGTTATATTTCCAAAGTACTACCCCAGTGAGTTGTGACACAAGTCAATTCTTGTTAATGCTGCAAATTCTGATATAATGGGCGGTAGAAAAGTTCTGTGCCTATAATCTAGCCTGGGAGGTTTGATCCTGCAGCCTGGTGGTTAGTTAAAGGGGGCATCCCATATGCCAATTGAAGGCACACTGAATAGTTATTCTTCCCTTGTATATCCTCCTCTGACCTGTCACTGTATACATCAGTGAGGTCTGCCAGCCTGTTTTTCTGATATCTCAGACTTGGCTGTACATCTGAGTTCTTTGCTGAACATATCCTTAGTTTCCTTTATGCAGTACTGACAGTGGCAACTCTTGTGAGGTGGGACTTAGTGATCCAGAAGGACAGAAGTTTTATCTCTAACCTGCTGGTCTTTGAAGGATTGTGGAGCAACTAGTGTTCCCCTTGGTGGTTACTCAGCAACCTCTTGCACTGGGATGGTGCAATGGCGGTATGGAATCTGGCAACAATATAATTCCGTTCAGTATATCCATTAACTTATGAATGCAGTGGGAAATCCTTTCATTATTACAATGGTCAGCATCTTAGATGAGTTCTTCTGTGGGATGACTGTTATTAAACAGAAAATCAGAAATATTAAGAGGTTATTGTTCTTCAAACTTCTTTAGAGCACTTTTGGTTTGAGTCTGGATACATTTTCAGATTTACAATAAAACTAACATATGTGATCGTTATCGTAGAATCTGATTTTTATTGAACTTAAATCTAGGTCAATGGGGCACACTGTTTCTGAGTAAGAGGTCAAGTGTTATAAGCAATGATCATGTTTTTTTTACTTGCTGGTTTTGGAAGAAAATAACAAGAAAGAGGGACTGCACATTAGTGACTACCTAATAGTAGCCTAGACCTGCAATTTAACTGATGTGATCACCACAGAGCTGTTCCAATTAACAGCTTAACTTCACTGTTAAGTTGTCCAAGTTTGTAAAAGCAATGTTGGTTTGAAGCAAAACCTTTGTACAACATTAGGTTATTTTAGCTAAGAACAATTATTGTGTTGAATATTGTAACTTAAATCTTAGTGGGATCATATATTTCTGGTACATTTTATTGTGACCTGATGTATAGCGAAAACATTAAAACATATAGGTTCCAGGTAGCATTTGTGAAAAAAAATTATGAACAAAGGAACTTTTGAAGATGTATTTGTACTTTTAAAACAATTCTAATTTGTGCTTTTTGTATTAGTTGGTTGTAGTGGAGTCATCTGGAGAGCATCTTACAGATGTGTTGGAATTTTGGGGGAAGAAAAATATTGTTTCGAGTTACTTTAGAGTTGAGTAGAGCTGTGACATGTAAAGTGAGATTAACAGTCTGACAAATTCTTGGTAAACAGTCACGTGAAACAATACAGCCACACATAAACCACATAATTCTATTTCAGTAGATAGAATCCCTACAGTGCAGATAAAGGTAATTTAGGCCTATCAAATCTGCAACAACTGTCCAAAGAGAATCCCACCTGGACCAACCCCCTCTGCCCTGTCCCTGTATGGAGGTTTTTACCCCATGGCTAATCCACCTAACCTGCACATTCTTGGAAACTACGGGACAATTTAGTAAGCCCAACCTATCTAACCTGCACATCTTTGGACTGTGGGAGGAAACCCACGCAGACACAGGGTGAACGTGCAAACTCTAAACAGACGGTTGCCTGAGGCTGGAATCAAACCAGGGTCCGTGGCATTGTGAGGCAGCACTGCTAACCACTGTACAGATACAATAAATGTTGTGCTTTCTTGGCTCAGCACTCTTCCCTAATATCACTCTAGCATTTGAGCGCATGATTTGAACTGATTCATATGATATTGAGGGAATATTACAGAAGTGCTATCCTGCTTGATGAGACTAACGGAGAGGTCTGCCCTCTCAGGTGCATGTAAAAGACTGCAGTTCTGTTCTAAGTAGAGCAGGGAAATAGTTCCACTTACTTAATTTTCCCTAAATCAACACCACAAAAACTGACATTTATCTCATTGAAATAAAACCAAAAGAACTGCGGATGCTGTAAATCAAGAACAAAAACGGAAGTTGCTGGAAAAGTTCAGTGGGTCTGCCAGCATCTATGAAGAAAAAATCAGAGTTTATGTTTCAGGTCCAGTGACCCTTCCTCAGAACTCAGGAGGAAGGGTCACCGGACCTGAAATGTTAACTCTATTTTTTTCTTCACAGATGGTGCCAGACCTGCTGAGCTTTTCCAGCAACTTTTGTTTCTATTCATCTCATTGCTGTTTGTGAGATACTTCTGTCAGCAGATTTATTACCATGTTTGTTACAAAACAACACTTCAAAAGTAATTTAAAAATAAGATGCAGATGTTAGAAATCTGAAATAAGAACAGAACTGGAAATACTCAGCAGGTCTGGTGAAGAATCATCGTGCCCTTAAAATGTTAACTCTGTTTCTCTGTCTGCAGATGCTACCAGGTCTGCTAAGTATTTTAGCACTTCTGTTACATTGTATTTAACACATGCTGAAGAAATGAGAGTTTCTAAATGAATGCAAATACTTTTTTTGTCCATACTTATGTGCATTTAGCTTCGGTTTTAAGAATCAGAATTATGGAAACTTGTGATTCGCAATCCAATCTACCAGAACTCCAACCAGAACTAGTGTCCACAAACTTACTTGTTTCTTTTGAAGTAAAATTTGAATCAGGACAAAGCAACAAAATTTAATATTTTTTAAACTGCTAGCTGCAAAGAGTTGCTTCTGCCATTTTTTATATGTTTGAATACAGAACACTCCACCAGATTTTAAATTGCAATGAGAATTTGTCTGACTTTGTAATTATTGTCTTTGCCAATCAAATTGTGAACACGTTTTGTGAACGAGTGAATGGGTTGTTTTGTTGTCTCCTATCAGACAGGTATGGCCACTCAGAACTGATTTATGTATAATGCCTTCCATTTGGTGGAAGATGCAAAGTCAAACCAGGCATTAGAGCTAGTTAATATGGATTGTTGAGTTGTTGATTCTCAAATGAAAGTCCATTCTCTAGACCTCTGTAAAGTTAAATACTGATGTATCTGCAGTCACATCAGTAGCTGCTGACAGTTTGGCAGGTGGGTAAGCCATTACCTGTAATTAACATCCTGCTGGTGCCGTCAGGCTAAAATGATGATTGCAGTTTTTCCTTGGCCTGAAATTATGTGAATTCTTTGAGGCATATATCTGAGAAGCCAATCTTAGAGCTATGAAAGCAAAACAATTTGATAACTCTACAGCTGCTGGAATTTGGAGTTGAGTTCATTCATATCATATATATTTACAGACCATTGTGGTAAGAAAGAGTTCTGAGATTGAAAACTCAGGTACTTGTGTATAAAATAAAACTGTAAATGATTAGTTTTTTGTTCCAGAAGTAACATTGCTGTCTAATCTACTAATTTGTTATTTCTTCAATATAATTTAGACTTCTCACATTTAATTTGACTTCGTAATTTAGCCTGAGGTACACTAATTGTCAGGATAGTATCTTTACACTGCTTCAGAAATATCAAGTGTCATGATCACTGGGTAGTGCACTGGAAAACAAGCCTACTGTTCCTGGACTTGCCACAAATATGAAAATTTGATAAAACCACTGTAAAGTCCAATTCTACCTAACTGTCTGCTTCAGGCTAAAAGAATATGCATGCCAGGTTTTTCTCAATAACAAGAAAATCACTATTTATTGTAATCAAACTGCTTTTAACCGATTGCAAGAGAGGACCATGAATTGCTAACTAATAACTCTATAACTTGAACTCTACCCTTGTTTTAAGGTCCCATGCACATACAAACAGACACACAAAGAGACAACACAAGACATAAATAGGATGGTTGGAGAAGGAAAAAATGTCAGAGATGCACATGAGGGATTATTTACACTTTCTATGAAGTCCTTCTGAATTCTTGTTAATAACTCAAGTTAGTGGATACAATCCTCAGACTTTCATTCACTGCTTGAGGATTTGCCCTTTCAGTTTTCTGAAGGTTTTTTTTCCCTTTTCCCTTTCAGCAGAGAATTTGCAGAGAGAATAGTTTTGAGAAAAATAGTGAGTGCGTACAGCTACCAGGAGATATTCTGTTCATCAAATATGAGGGGGGCAAAGAGAGAGATTTAGGGGCTTTTTCTTTGCAGGTTAGAAGCCTTTGTAACTTAACACTCACAAGCAGTGCCATTCTGTCTAGAATTCCCCTTTGCTGCTTGAAAAAAGGCAGCACTGTAGATAGAACTTACAATGTGTTTCAGTAACTTGTTTTTAAAACTACAAACCTTTTCTTCCACTTTTTAGACTGCGTCCAGAAACACAAATGTTGTCCTTACACAGGAGCATATTGGGACCACAGAATGTTAGAATTAGGGTATGCTGTAATATTTCTGGTGAACTCAATGACACAAGGCTTCCTTGTATTATGATCCCAGCTGATGTAAATACTGGACAAGTCAAATCCCAGAGTGAAACCTGGCAGGAAGAATATAAATTATATTACATGAAAATAAAGTATATTTTGAAAAGATTTCACAATAAATATCAGAAAAGGATTCAAATTCACGCTATTCTTTTTATCCCAACACTATCCTTACAAACACCAAAACCTGAGTGAAAAGTTACCAATATCTCCAAACAAAGGCTTCATGCTTAGATTCAGGTTGGTACAGTTGCTACCAATTTTGTTTTGATGAATTTCTGTAGGTAGTTTTTCCTTCATTCGATGTCTCTTCCTGGGACGCTTAGAATAAACTGAAACTAAACTTACTTTTACTTTAATTTCAGGGCAATTCCATGAGTTCCCTAAACCCAGTGTCCAGCAGCCCTTTGCACTCTGGCATACACTACACTGACAGCCTTTCTTTGTCATTGGATTCTTGGCACATATTTCGATCCTTTTTCCTAATGCATTGAATTGTTCATCTCAAGTGTTAAAATGCACCAAAACACAAGAACATTCAAACATGAAACTAAACCATATTCCCCTCTTAATGAACAAAATAAGAAATATAAATTCAACTGAAAGTTATACATTGTTTTTAATCACTTGATCAACCTGTGAACTTGTTTTGGAAATATTTTGTGGATAATCTTGGAACTCCCTCCCCGACAGCATTGTGGATCTACTTATAGCAAATGGTTTGCAGCAGCTCAAGAAGGCAGCTCACCACGACCTTCTCAAAGGCATCCAGGAATGGGTAATAAATACTGGCCCGGCCAGTGACCCTCACATCCTATACATAGATTATCACATTCGTTAATGTATGTTCACTTTTCATCATCTGCCATGTGAACGAATGTTATTATAACTATAACTACAGGAGAAAAATGGAGACACTAGCCATCTCAGCAACATATGATGTTCCAACCTTGTCTAAGCAATAACTATTTTGTCTATAATGCCCATATTAGCCTAAAAATGTCAAGACTGAATGAGAGATGTTGTTAAGGTTTCCATCTGTTTGCAACTTTACTTCTACAAAATAACTTGAACTGCTTACAAGGATCATAGCATTGAGCTGCACTTGCACCTGCAGCTGGGAAGAAGGGTCACTGGACTCAAAATGTTAATTCTGCTTTCTCTCCATAGGTGATGACATACCAGCTGAGTTTCTCCGGCAATTTTTGTTTTTGTTTCAGATCTGCAGCATCCACAGTTCTTTGTTTTATTAAACAGGGGATTTTGGCCTTACTGACATTTGCAGTCCACTGGAGGAGGAGGCTTCATGAATATCCCATCCTTAATGAAGGGGGAGCCCAGCACATCAGAGTAAAAGATAAGGCTGAAGCAATCGCATCAATCTTCCGTCAGAAGTGCCAAGTGAATGAACCATCTTGGCCTCCTCCAGTGGTCCTCAGCATCACATATGATATTCTTAAGCCAATTTGATTCACTTCACATGATATCAAGAAACAGGGGCACTGGAAGCTGCAAAGGCTATGTGCCCTGACAACTTTGCAGCAATGGTTCTGAAAACTTGTGCTACAAAACTTGCTGCACCCCTAGCCAAGCAATTTCAGCATAGCAACAACACTATCATCTACATGACAATGTGGACAATTGAATAAGTATTTTGCCCTGCTTAGACAAAAAGGACAAATACATCCTGGCCAATTTCTGTCCCATCAGTCTACTCTCGATCATCAGTAAAATAATGGAAGGTGTCAACAGCAGTGCTACCAAGCAGCATCTAATCAGCAATAAGCTGTTTAGTATTGCCCAGTTTGGGTTCCACCAGGGCCACTCAGCTCTTGACCTCAATACAACATTAGTTCAAATGTAGATAAAAGAGTTGAATTCCAGAGGTGAGGTGAGAGAGACAGCTCTTGTCAGTAAGGCTGCATTTGATGGTGAGTACCATCAAGAAGTCCTACCAAAACTGTAGTCAATGAAAGTTTGGGAAACTTTCCACTGTTTGGAGTCACACAAAGGAAGATGGTTCTGTTTGTTGGAGGTGAATCATCTCAGTACCAGGATGTCTCTGAAGTTCCTCAGGTTGATGTCCTAGGACCAAATCTTTAGCTGCTTTATCAATGACCTTCACTCCGTCATAAGGTCAAAAGTGGGAATGTTTGCCAATGATTGCACAATGTTCAGCACCGTTCATGACTCCTCAGATACTGAAGCCGTCCATGTCCAAATGCAGCAAGACCTAGACAATGTACAGGCTTGGACTGAGTTGTGACAAGTAATATACGTGCCTCACAAATGTCAGGTAATGACCATGTCCAATAAGATGTAATTTAACCTCCATCCCTTGACATTCAATGGCGTTACGATCACTGAATCCCCCACTGTCAGCATCCTTGGGTTACCATTGACCAGAAACTCAATTAGACTATTCATATAAAACAGTGGCTACAAGTGCAGGTCAAGCAGCGAATAACTCACCTCCTGACTCCCCAGAACCTGCCCACCATTTACATGGTACAAGCCAGGAGCGTAATGAAATACCCACCACTTGTCTGGATGGGTGTAGCTCTAACAACAATCCAGAAGCTTGACACAATCCAGGACAAAGCAGCTTACTTGATTGTACCACATCCACAAACATTCACTCCCTCCACTACTGATGCTCTGTAGCAACAATCTGTACCATCTACAACATTCACCACAGATCCTTAAATAGAACTTTGCAATCCCATGACCACTTCTATCTCGAAGGACAAGGGCAGCAGATATGTAGGAGCACTACCATTGACAAGTTTCCTTCCAAATCACTCACCATTTGACTTGGAAATGTATCACCACTCATTCAGTGTCATAGAGTCATACAGCACAGACTGTTGGATCAAAATCCTGGAACTTCCTCCCTAACTACATTGTGGGTCCATCTACAGTAAATAGACAACAGCGGTTCAAGAAGGCAGGTCCTCACCACCATCTCAATGGTAGCTCGGGATAGGTAGTAAATACTGGCCTAGCCAGCAATGCCCACATCCCATGAGTGAATTAAGAAAGAAAAAGTTTGTGAAAGTTGATTTCATGCAACTTAATTCTGTTGAATGAGATTTGTCAAGAAATCCAGCCGGCATTGCTGTAGCCAATGTTGTTACACTGTCAGATGCTAAAGTTGCTGTTTGTTTTGAAGAATGACCTCATGTTCATACTTGGCACAATACTGTAGCCTCATAGATCTGCATTGCCCATCCCATAGCCTCGGTGCATTTTTCAGTTGTTCAGAGTGGAAATTCTGAGGATCATTGAGTTTGAACTGTACTGGTACAGAGCCCCAGAAACAATCTGATGTGGAAGGCCAATTTTGTGGCCCTAGTTTGGGACAGTATTGCATTGCAGATACACTGGCAGCATGAGATGGCAATCTGATGGCCACCTCTGGACAGAGTATCATGCCACTACCCCTTTCTCATCGGCAAGGCATTCCATGGAAGTTGAGCAACTGGCAATCCTGCATTTTTATCACAGCATGAGAGCCTCTATGGTTGCAAGCTCCACAGGAAGGAGTGACTCCACATTCACTGGAAGTTGATGCTGGTCCTGGGCTTCCAGATATGTGGACCATGTTTGTAGAAGCCCTTCATGTAGCCATCACAGGGATGGCCACTGCTTCTGTGTCTGAATCCACTGGGGACAGTTCCAATGAGCCTGTGTGGGCAATATCAGAAACAAAGTAGCTCCTCAGTAACGTGATCATTCGGCAGTCACAGCAAACACAAAAATTTTATACACCGTCCTCCAAATGTGGGGGCATGAAGGGCCCCAACAAGAGGACCAGTGAAATGCCTCCATATGGATTTTGTACATCATTGCCCTGATACACATGTCTGTTGCATAACCTTTTTGGAGCATGTAGAGTCACAAAATGTATGTGTTGCTGCAATGATGAGAACCTCTTCTCCCACCCTAACACTCATCTGCAATGATTATGTCAGTTGTGCATTTGTGTGTGTCAAAGGCATTTTTTTTTGTGTGGATCACTTCTGGAGTGTGATGCACCAAAATGATTGTTATGACCTCCTGAGTTGATTAGGCTAATTAAAATGCAGTTACCAAAAGTTGTTTTGGTGCAGGAGTACAGGGCTTTATTGGGGCTTTCCGAAGGAGAATGTGAGAAATCAAACTGATCACCATGAGTTCCTACATTGATCAGACCAATGAAAATTTAGCTACCGTACCGTCCCATTTAAAAGAACTTTGCATCAATTTCTTAGTACTACATTAGCTAATACTATCCTATCACAGAACTGCAGGAATAGCTTAGGGAGTCAAAAATCAAACTGAGACCTAATTCCTGCTGCAGTAGCCTGATTCACTTGGCATTTTTTAACTGGCCTGCACTTTGCTGTGGCCATCATGGGAGCAGCTTTCACTGGAGCATCACTGGATACTGATCGCAGTAAATGATCCCTGACACCCATCTGACCAACAGTGCTAATATCTCTCATTTAATGTAAAAATCAACACCACAACTTTGGTTCCAAAGGAACAAATCTAATAATGTACCCAAGAAAGGCAGTATTGCAAATAGGATAATGTTGTGGAAGGGTTGGTCTGAAGCGTGAAGTGAGCAGCTCCTGCACTATGTGCAGGCTATGTAACCTTGCAAAGTGATTGATACTTTGGCAAGTAAGTGAATCTTGCAACCATAAGACATTGCTTGTGCCTCACAGCCATTAGTGGAATTGAGTTGTAATGTTGAAAGATGTGATCAAGAATTATGTTGGTCAGGAATTTTATTCAGTATAGGAGGTCAACGAGTAAGGTTCACACCGAGCATTTCAATATATGACCAGCTCTCTTTTAAACCTCCTATGAAATCTACCTTCACCATTTTCCCAGGCAGCTCATTCCAAATCCTGGCAACTACTAGAGCAAAGATGTTTCTCTCATCCCATTCCTAGGTTTCTTGCTGACAATTTTGAAATTGTAAGATTTATGTTTGTGATTCAATCACCGTAGTTGTTATGGTTAATATTGAACATATTCGTATGAGGCTGCCAGTATTCTTTAACTAAAAAACACAAGTTTGTTATACGATAGGTAAATAAAGCTATATACAATGATAGTTAAGAAAGATCTTAACATAGACAGTAAAAATAAAAATTCAATCCCTTTTACAGTAATATATTTTACAGTTACTGAATCCCAGTGAAGTATCACTCCTGTATCTTTACTTGAAGGTTTTTTTAACTCAGCTGACCCTTTCTGGCTCTCCTCCTTCGACTTCTGAAAAAGCTTAAGACTTCTTTCCAGTGCTCATGGCCAAGAAACATATTTCCAGTTCTGAGTGTGAGAAGATGTCTATAACTCTTGTAACATGGAAATTCTACAAACTAACAAACTGCCCGGCCACAGGGATGGAAATGTTCTTTGAACTGAAACCTGATTCTTCTGAATTGGAACTACTATTAGTGGACCTGACCATTAGACTCAGCATTCTAAATATTTTATCAGTTAAATCTCCAGGTGTCATTGCAAGGCAAATTAACTTAAACCCCATGCTTTCTTGGAATTGATGGTTTCAGGTCACTCTTCTAAATGACTTTGTGACTTGTTAAAAAAATTACCTGCATAGAACTGAAACCAAAAGCACATTTACTTATAAATTAAGATCTAAATTCTTAAATGATAATTATATAATATTCAGATTAATCACAGGAGTTAAACATGGAATTGAAGGATATGGGTAGATTATGAAAGTGGAGTTGGAGCCTAGACTCGGTCACGATTGTACTGACTAACAAAGTAGGCTTGACTGGTCGTGTAATCTTCTCCCGCTCCTGTTTCTTGTATTCTGTATTGGTTTTGTTTTGCATCAAGTACAATTCCTCCATTCTTGATCAGAGAGACAAAGCACCTTTTCCTCGGCCTTTGCGAATGATTTCCTGGAAATAATAGCAGAATTGTTGTTGTAGTGCTTTGGTGGCTGTTGTTTTAAACCAGTTATAGTTTTCTTTTAATAGTTGATTAAAATTCTTGTACCATTGTTATTGCAACATGATCATGCAGGTTTTACTAATTACAGTGAGAAAGCAATCAAATGACTATGTTTTAGGTTCAGTACATGGGTGACTGACCATTCTATGGTTTCAATTTGAGCGGTAAGATATCCATACCTCAGGAGTTCTTGACGGCTTTTTTACTGGCAGATCAAATAACATTTTATTTCAATTAGGTGCCATTTGGACAGATTGTCAGCTAATAAACTGTTCGTTTTTTAACTTTCTGAGAATGAGTGTAGTTAGGAAAATTGGTTTGAAACTTCCAAGATATAATTTAGAATTAGATTTCCAGACATTTAGAAGAAATAACTGTAATATGTAAAACTTACCAAGGCTTAACTATGCATTTAGAATTAAGACACTTCAGTGTGTTTCAGTTGAAGTTAGATGGAAAAATCTTCATAGTAAATGCATCTTTATAACGCATGACTGTTACTGATTTAGACATTTGCCTTTTGTTAAGTAAATTGGCTTAATGAACTTAAATGTAAACTGTAGATGCGCACACATTGAAGACAAGTGAAACAGTACAGGGTACGGCTTGGATCTAGCAGCAAGTTTCAGAAATTAATAGAATGTTTGTGTTTATTGACAGACCTGCACATGCTTCTATTTTGTATATTTCATTATCCCTGACTGTAAATGGAATTTTAATTATATCTAGGGCTTCCATATTTGTGGGGAGGAGGTGAGAGAGCAAGTGTGTCTGTCAACAGTCAATACCCCTGGTAACATAACCTCATCAAAATTGATTTATAGTTTTCCTGTCTGGCAGCTGGAATGGCCCACAGCAATTAAAATATTTGGGGGCCATGGTAAGGGAGAATTCAGAACATGGTGGTGATGATGGAAGGAAAGAGATTGCTTTGTGGCATCAAGAGGTCACAGAGATGGAGAAGGATCCTGGCAGGTTTGTTTGAAGGAGCTGAAGAATCATTGCTGCTCCTCTTGGAACACAAGCTGTTCGGGAGAAAATGTTTCCCTGTTTCAATTGTGACTCCCTTTAATTGCTAAAAGTCCAAAACTAAACTGTTGTTTGCAAAACAGTAACAAATTCTGAGCTATGGAGCCCTATTTAAATAGCATGATTGCTGTTCTGTCTCTGGGTTGGTCAACTGATCCCAAGCACATGTCAGTGAAACCAGAAGTAGACATTTTGTGGAAGGTTGCGGGTTTGGGGGGGTGGTCAAGTTTTTATTTTTAATGATATAAACCCTAACACCTTGTTGCCAACACCCTTTCACACCTGTCCCTGCAATGCCCATCATGTGAAACAGCCCTCCCTCGCTACTTACTGGTGGCCATGCAATCCTGGGTGGCTGGTGTCCATCCTTCCAGCAGCATTCACAGCTTCCCTCGTGGTGCTGCTGTTCATAAGAGCTGCTAGCCTCTGATTGGCTGTGTAAACCTCGGGGTCTAGATTGTCCTTGGTGGTCTCACGACCGCCTGAATCACATGTGGTTCACTCGGCCTTTCTGAAAAGAGGTAGCATTGGTCACTCATTGGCTCTCCAGCTGGCAAGCAAGATCCCCAAAACCTCAACAAGATTCTGCCCTTGGAATTACAATAATGTGGCATTAGTTGTCCCCTAATCTGGCTTCCTTTTTTGTTCTGTCAGATAATCATCCGTCTTGTCACTGTGATTGGGACTTTACCATTGAGACTGTGTCATACTGCACTGTGGTACAGTGTATTAATCATTAAGTAATTAGCTGTCCAATTTTTCACCATTAAACTTAAATGAAAAAAATCAATTTATATTTTTAATTAAGACTTCTTATCAGAGTCATGTTGGTTGAGAATAAAATGTGGAGCGCCTGCCAATGAAATTGCGAGGTGTCAATCTGAGTAGCTCTCAACTGACAAATTGTTTTGAAAATCAAGGTTTAATGGTGTTTTCTGAAGCAGTGTTTCTCTTCAAGATGTCGCACTGATGTGATTTTGAAAAAATGTCCTTTTATGATAAAGTTTATTTTTACCCACAAAGTTAAAATGATGTAAATGTATGAATGTTTTCTTGGACAGTTTTGTAAATAAAAAAAGTTCATCGTTTTGACAGCAGCTATTGTGGAACATTTACCTTTTCTATTCTCGGAAGACTTACTGAATCATGTTCAAGTTAACCACAGTTTCCTGTTGTTTTAAACGTCTTTGTATTGACAGAGAGCAAATTGCATTTTTCAATTAAGCACTTGCTGTAGGGTACAGCGTTCTTTAATGGACTGTTAGAAATTGTCTTCATATCTTTTTCTGTTGATTCACACAGCAAATAATTAAAAGGGTAACGCGACAAGAATCCTTTTTGACAATGTCTGCTACATAAGCATCATCAAGTGAAGTCACCATAGTCTTACCAGACCATAGAGCTACTCTCTCATTAGAGAGAGATGACTAGTGGTGATTTAACCTGAGGGCCACCACACCTTAGGTGAAGGGTGAGGTTGAGAAGGATAGTCCTTCTAGGTAACCTCAGTCAGTACAGGAATTGCTTCCACGCTGTCGGCATCACACTGCTTTGCAAACCAACTGTCCAGCCTATAAGCAGCATCACCTCCTGCATTACTCATTTATTGTATTTTCTGATAGGCTAAAGCTGGAACTCTTGCAACCTAAATTATGCAGGATCAGGTTGATTGGTAAATAGATTATGACTTAGTAATTAATTGCTATCAACATTCTGACATTCCGTGAATGGTGATCAAAATATATTGTCATTACACAGCACTTTGCATTCATGGATTTCAATCTGGTATCTGAACAACAACGCAACTGTTAAAGTTACACAGGCAGTAAGAGAGATGAGGTCTTGCAAAGGGAGTTTGGGGAGTTAGGTGGGAATGTGAAAAGTATGTGTAGGGTTGTAATCTCCAGGTCATTTCCTGTGCCGCGTGCCAGTGAGGCTCGGAATAGGAAGATAGTACAGTTATGTACGTGGCTAAATAGCTGGTGGAGGACTTCAGGTACGTAGATCATTGGGATGTCTTCTGGGGCAGGTGGCACCTGTACAGGAAGGACGGGTTGCAACTAAATTGGAGAGGCACCAATATTCTGGCAGGGAGTTTTGCTAGTACCACTTGGAAGAGTTTAAATTAGTGTGGCGAGAGAGTGGGAACAAGAGCAGTGGGTCAGCAAGTAAAATGATGGAGGAGGAGTCAGAGATGTAGGCCAGTAAAACTGAGAGGAAAACAGACAGGGAGAGGTTACCGAACACGGTGGGACTGGCAGTCTGAGGTGTATTTGTTTTAATGTGAGGACTACGATAGGTAAGGCAGATGAATTTAGAACTTGATTTAATATAGATAACTATGATGTTGTAGCTATTACAGAGACTTGATTGAGAGAGTGATAACATTGGCAGTTTAACATTCTGAGATTTAGATGTTTTGGGCGAAATAGAGATGGATGTAAAAATGGTGGGGGAGTTAGTCGATTAGGGAGAATATCACAGCTGTACTGTGGGACGACTGTGGAGGGCTCATCCAGTGAGGCCATATGGGTCGAGCTCAGGAGTAGGAAGGGTGCAGTTACTTTGATGGGATTGTACTATAGGCCTCATAATAGCCAACGGGTAACAGAGGAACAGATATGTGGATGGATTATAGAAAAATGTAAAAACAGCATGGTTGTTGTGGTGGGTGATTTTAACTTCCCCTATATTGACTGGGACTCATTTAGTGCCAGGGGCTTGGATAGGGATAAATTAGTTAGGTGGCTCCAGGTCAGGTTTTTGAAGCAATTTGTAAATAGTCCCAACTAGGGAAGAGGCCATACAAGACCTTGTGATCAAAGTTTCAGTGGGGGAGCATTTTGGAAACAATGACCATAATTCTATAAGTTTTAAGTTACTTGTGGATAAAAGTATTCCTTGGGGGAAGGCTAACTATGGAAATATTAGGCATGAGCTGGTGAATGTGGATTTGGGGCAGCTGTTTGAAGGTAAATCCACATCTGTCATGTGGGAATCTTTTAAAGGTCAATTGATATGAGTTCAGGACCAGCATGTTTTTCTTGTGAAAATCAAGGATAAGGATGGCAATATTCAGGAAGATTGGATGACAAGAGAAAAAGACAGACGCAGCCCTCTAAGAATGCAACAATAGCAATAAAGAACTCAAACAAAGAATTAGGAAGGCTAAAAAATGTCTTTAGCAACCAGGATTAAGGAAAATCCCAAAGTGTTTTTTATATATATATATACATGTATATATATGTAAAAGGAGCAAAAGGGTAGGTCTACTTAAGGACAAAGGAGGGATTTTGCGCATGGACCTGGAGGATGAGGGCCTCAATAAATTCTTGACATCAGTATTCACAAAGGAGAAGGACATGGTGGATGGTGAGTCTTGGGATGGATATGCTGAAATTCTAGGGCATGTCAGTATAAAATAGAAGGAGGTAATAGGTGCTTTGAAAAGTATTAAGGTAGACAGGTCTCTAAGACGTGATGGGATCCATCTCAGAATGCTGAGGGAGGCCGGTAAGGAAATTGCTGGGATCTCAAATGAAATCTTTGTATCCTGTTTAGTCACAGGAGAAAGACCAATGTTGTTCCTTTGTTTAAGAAAGGCAACAGGGATAATCCAGAAATCACAGGCCAGTGAGCCTTACGTAAGTGGTAGGGAAATTATTGGAGAATATTCTTAGGGACAGTATTAACTCAAATTTTGAAAAATATGGACTTATTAGCAATAGTAAGCATGGATTTGCCAGGGGAATGTCATGTGTCACGAATTTGACTCTGTTCTTTGAAAAAGTGTCAAAGATGATTGATGAGGGAAGCAATAGATATTGTCTATATGGACCTAGCAAGGCCTTTAACAAGGTCCCTTATGGCAGGCTGATACAAAAGGTGAAGTCACGTGAGATCCACAGTGAGCTGGTAAGACAGATACAGAACTGGCTTAGTCAAAGAAGTCAAAGAGTAATGGTGGAAGAGTGTTTTTTTGACTGGAAATCTGTGACCAGTGGTGTTCCGCAAGGATCAGTACTGGGACTGCTGTTGTTTGTAATGCATATAAAAATGATTTGGAGAAGAATGCAGGTGACCTGATAAGCAAGTTTGTGGATGACACCAAGACTGGGAGAGATGCGGATAGTGAGGTGTATTGCCAGAAGATACAACAGGATATAAATAGGCTGGAGACTTGTGAAGAAATGGCAGTTGGAAGTTAATCTGGACAAATGCAAAGTGACGCATCTAGCAAGATCTAATGCAGGAGGGGATTATACAGTCAGTGGCAGAACTCTTATTAGCAGCAACATATAGAAGGGTCTAGGCATATAAGTCCATAGTTCCCTGAAAGTGGCAGCACATTGGATAAGGTGGTCATAAAAGTTGTATGCATGCTTGGCATTCATTGGTCGAGGCACAGAGTATGAAAATTGGCAAGTCATATTGCAACTGTATAGAACTTCATTTCAGCTACTTTTGAAATATTGAAATGTTATGGTCACCACACTACCAGGATGTGAAGGCTTTGGAAAGGGTATAGAAATGGTTTACCAGGATGTAGCCTCATTTTGGGGGTATTAGCTGTGTGGAGAGATTGGACAAACTGGGTTTGTGTTCACTTGAATGTCGAAGGATGAGTAGTGAACTGGTAGAAGTTTACAAATGTTGAGAAGCAAGGATATAATGGATAGGCAAAATCATTTTCCCAGGGTAGAAATGTCATTTACTAGGGGGCGTAGGCTTAAGGTAAAAGGGGGTAAGTTTAGAAGAGACTTGAGAGGCACATTTTTTACACAGAGGAGGGTAAGTGCCTGGAATATATTGCCAGAGGGAGTGGTGAAGACAGATACAATACCAATATTTAAAAAGCACCTTGACAGAAATATGAATAAGTAGGGAATAGAGGGATATGGACTACGTAGAGGCCAAAGGTTTTTAGTTTAAACAGGCATCAGGCTTGGTGGGCCGAAGGGCAGGTTCCTGTGCTGTTCTATTCTTTGTTCTGAATAAATTTATTAGTGTCTACACATTCAGCTTAACCATATTCAGAGTTTTATATGTGTAGTCTATAAATAAAATTACATAGTCTACTTAAAACTTTACTTGAAACCTGAATTGTAAATAACCAGTTTTCTGCTAAGAAATGTTTTGTGAGCTGGATTTTGCCTGAAGTGGGTTGATCAACCACATTAAGGAAGATTGACTGTCGTGTTCACAAACTGTCGTGAGCATCTAACTGTCTTTAGGCCATTAACCTGATGTCATTGGTCTGGGCTTAAGATTGGAAAATAGCAAGTTTAGTTCCTGTACTCAATAAAAGATGGAGACAGAAAGAAGGAAATTGGAGGTTAATTAGCTTAACATCTATCATAGGGAAAATGCTGAAATCTAATATTATGGAAGTTATAGTGGGGCGCTTTGAAAATTTCAGTGCAATTCCATGGAGTCAGCATGGTTTTGTGAAAGGGAAATCACATTTAACTAATTTATTGGAGTTCTTTGTAGAAGTGATGAGCAACGTGGATAAAGAAGAACCATTTGATGTGCTGTGCATAGATTTACAGAAGGCATTTGATAAGGTGCAACATCAAAGATTACTGCATAAAATAAGGATTCATGGTGTAGAGGGTAACATATTAGCATGGATAAAGGTTGGTTTGCTAAGAAGGAGCAGAGGGTAGATATTAATGGGTCATTTTCATGTTGACAAGATGTTACGAGTGCCATGCAAGACAGACCAGTGGTAGGACTTCAACTGTTTACAATTTATGTCTAAATTTTCTAATGATGTAAAAGTAATTTGACAGGTCATGGAGTCATAGAGATGTACAGCATGGAAACAGACCCTCTGGTCCAACTCACCCATGCGAACCAGCTATCCTAAATTAATCTTGTCCCATTTGCTAGCATTTTGCCCATATCCCTCTAAACCCTTCCTATTCATGTATGCACCCAGATGCCTTTTAAATGTTATAATTGTTCCAGCCTCTACCACTTCCTCTGGCACTCATTCCATACACACACCACCCTCTGCGTGAAAATGTTGCCCCTGCGGTCCCTTTTAAATCTTTCCCCTCTCACCTAAAACCCATGCCCTGTAGTTTTTGACTCCTGTACCTTGGGGAAAAGACCTTGTCTGTTCACCCTATTCATGCCCCTCATGATTTTATAAACTTCTATAAGGACACCCCTCAGCCTCCAAAACAAGAATAGAAAAGCAAAATTGAAATAATGGAAAGAGAATGCAAAACTCTGAGGAACAGAGTAATCTTGATGTCCTGGCAAGAATCACAAATAGCTAATACGCAGGCACAATATGTGATTAAGAAGGCAAATGAAATGTTATTGATTGCAAGGTCAGTGGAATATAAGGGAGGGATACCTTGCCAGAGTTGTACAGATCATTTGTGAGATCACATCTGGAATACTATACACAGTTTTGGTTTTCCTATTTAATAAAGAATATTAATGCATTAGCAGTAGTTGAATGAAGTTCACTCGACAGACATCTGGGATAGAGGGGTAATCTTACAGGGATAGGTTGGACAGGCTAGGCCAGGCCTACATCCATTGGAGTTCCCAAGAAGTGGGATCTTCTCAAAACATGTAATTGCTTTTCTCTTGGAGGATGGTAAGCGTTTGGGACTCTCTTGCCTAGAGAACAGCAAAGGCAGTGTCAGCGACTATTTTTAGGACAGAGGTAGATAGAGTCTTGATGAATGTGGAATCAAAGAGCAGGAGGTGGGTTGGAATATGGACTTGAGATCACAAGCATATCAGCCGTAATCTTATTGCATGGTGGAGCAGGCTAGACGGGCTATAGGTGTACTCCTATTAGTATGTTCTTCCAAAATTGTGGGTTACTAACCCACAATGTGGCTGCAAGATGAGGTCTTTGGATTGCAACCTAAAAGTTAATAAATGCTGCCATGGACCTTTGACTGAGTTTTTAACAGCTTTGCGACCCTCTTAAAACCCCCTCACTTGTTTTTAATGGTGGATGTGAGACCTAATTCTGCTGCAAAAAAGCCAATGTAAAGTCAGTTTCTTATCGTTTCCGCCCCCACAATTCTCACTGTGTGGTCATAACAATTATACCAATTGTCAAGTCTTGAGTGTAGGGCGAGGCAGTGGCCTAGTGGTTTTATCGCTCGATTGTTAATCCAGAGACCCAGGTAATGTGCTGGGGACTCGGGTTTGAATCGCACCATGGCAGATGGTGGAATTTGGATTCAAAATAAATCTGGCATTAAGAATCTAATATTGACTGTGAGCCCACTGTTGATTGTCAGAGAAAAAAACTGGTTCACTAATGTCCTTACCTGGTCTGGCCCACATGTGACTCCAGACCCACAGCAATGTGGTTGACCCTTAACTGTCCTCTGGGCAAATAGGGATGGGCAATAAATTATAGCTTACCCAATGATACCCTGATCCTGTGAATGAATAAAACTAAATGGGATCACAGTGGAAAAATGTTTAGGAAACATTGCTACTGTTGCCAGTCAGAGCTACTGATCTGAAATAGACATTACCTGGAATAGCTCAGGCCGAATTGAATAGAGTGACCTGATACAAAAGTAATCCCTGCACGTTTAGAACCAACAGTTCTTGGTTATGTCACGTGTGTCGTTGCTGCATTTTGAAATAACAAGAGACAGTGGCAATGTTCAGCTAGAAAGACCTGATTGATGCAAACTGGAATTGTGGAAACAGCAGCTATGGTGTGAAAACTGATGCTTCCCACCTAGGTATTGTACAGATTTGTCAATGAAGAGATACCATATTAACGTGGGATGGTGTAATCAGACAGGGGATGTAGGAACATTGAGAGTTTATTCACTTTATATATATTTTCCAATCAACTTGTTCTGAGATGTTATTAAATGCCTCTGGAGTGGGTGGGACTTGAATCCAGGACTCATAGCTCCAAGGCAGGGACATTACTGCTGTGCCACAATCACCCTCTTTTATTCACTTTTTATGCTCCTTATTAACAGAAATAAGTTAGGTTGCAAAAGTTTTTAAAGGCTGTAATGTGAATGCAGGCAACTACTTATTCAGCACAACAGTCAAAGTTTCTTACAAGTTGCCTCCCATTCTTGTGTTACATTTTATGATTCATCTGTCAGGGAGAGTAATCTTATCCATGCATATTTGCTTGGACCTCAAATTTGAGATTTTCTTAGCAGGCAGCTGTTTGTCGCTAGTTGTGAGAGATTCTGATGTTACTTTATTTCTGTACCTGCTGCTAAGTCTGTTTTCATGTAATTTGACCGCCATATGTGGTGCAGGATGAGTTCTAGATGAAGAGAATGTAGAGTGGTTTTATTTTAAGATATTACCTGGCAGTTTTATCTTTTTCATACTTATTTTGAAAATATCCATGTTATGGCCATTGGAAGATGTTGGTACTTTTTCTTTCAATCTGTGAGAGTTGTGGTGTTCACAGCAGTGTCATAGAAGAAAGACAAAACCAATATACTGCACGCAGGCACATGGAGAAGAACTCTTACAAAGCGTTTTAGCCACATGTTGCAAATATTTTGTCATTTTTTTGCATTGTAAAATGAAATTGAAAATCTGAATTGTCAAAACAACTGAGCTTGTTTTTATTCATTTGTGGGATGCGGGGCATCACTGGCTGGCCGGCATTTACAACCTGTCCCTAGTTGCTCGAGAAGGTGATGGCGAGCTGCCACTCTGAACCGCTGCTGTCCACCTGCTATGGGTTGACCCACAATGCTATTAAGGAGAGAATTCCAGTATGAGTATGGGAATTTACTGTTGAGTAAAATCTGCATATTCACCTTGGAGAAATTTTGCAAATGTCTGTACCAATGACTTTTGAGCTGGGCACTGGAACAACTGTAATTTTAAGGTAATATTTTTAATGCCTTTACTGAGAAATGATAAAATTCTTCTCTATTGAAGGATGCAGATTTCATTGATCAGAGTCCAGCAATCTAAGATGATTAAAATCCACTGACATCAACACAGATAGATTGCTTAAAACCATGTCTTCAAAGAAAAATATTCTGCTGTCCTTAATAAAGCAATTAGGTTTTGTGTGTTGGTGTTAAAAATGTTTGTATTTCATTCACAATTCCTTTCTTGACAAAATGGGCACATTTTGTGAGTGTATGCTTAGTTTTGCGATATGAGTTGACAGCAAGAAAGGAATCATTCCAATGCATCTTCAGAAAGGTTAAGCAAATGTCCATATTTATTTCTTATTTATCTTTATTACTATTGCCTCATGAGAGCTACATATCATTTAGACTTTTATACAGTGCAGTATGCACGCATTAAAAACCAACTGTTTATTTTCTCCAAAGGAATGTTTCAGCAAGCTTGCAGTTCCCTTTGTGAGTTGAATAATTGCTAGTAATTATGCTTACCTGCAGCTTTCATGTTGTTAATATAGCTGCCCAGTTTATTGTTTTTTCTAAATACATAATATATTACCAATCTGAAATCCATCAAAACATTTCTGAACCCGCAGATGAACTAATATGTTACAAATTTTAAAACTACATGGTTTATAATGTCCTACAAAATAATCTACATTGCATTGAGTTTGTTAATGAAGCAATTATCTGTTACAGACTTTTGTTAATATTACAGGTCATTCTACTGTAAATTAAAATGGCTTATGTAAATTGCTTACTAGAGCTTATTTGCAACATATACAAACACTGAAGAATAAATTTATGGAACAATAACTTCAGGCACAATTAGGCTTATGTAGTCAGATGGATTAGTGCATTCCTGTGGCAAGTATGGCTTGCATTGAATTTACCTCTAATTTTGCTAAGCAACTGATAGGATAAATCTAGCTTAGAGAGCTCTACCTAAAGGTAAGAAATGTAAAGTTCTACAAAATGGCAGCTATTAATTTGGTGGAGCTTGACATTAAAGAAACTGTTGCAGTAGAGGCTGAATACTGGACTAAACACTGACAGTAGCACAGTGAAAATTTGGGCAATACTGCTTCTTTTGTGGCTCAATAATTGGGAACTTCAGGAAATACACAAAGGGAGGGTCCCCTCTTTTGGGCCAAGAGCTGTTTTTCATTGAAAACCATAGGCTGGTTACAAATAAGGAAGAGGTTTTAGGGTGTGGTAGTATTGAGGTAAGTATCAGCAGAAAGGGGAAAGCAAGTATGCTCCTCTATCAAGCTTGGCATAAAATTAGGTTAGGAACTGCTGCAGTCATGTGGAAGGAACATCTAGAACACTGTACAAAGCCCTTTCACGTGTTTTTAGGATACCCAAAACACCTTCTCCTTCTTATTATCTCCATGCTTCACAGTATTATTAAATCCCTTTCTAAACATACCATCATCCATGAATTTCTCCTTGATGAATACCAATGCAAAGTATTCATTAAGTCCATCACCCATGTCCTTTGGCATTACCGCATTTTTCCTTGGGTGGGCCTCTCTTTCCATAGTTACCTCCTTGCTCCTAATATACATGTAAAATGTCTTGTGTTTCTCCTTAATCCCACTTGCTAAGGACATCTCATTATCCCTTCTCCCCTCCTAATTTCTTCTTTCAGTTCTTGTCTGCATCCTTCAAGGGCGTTATTTGATTTCTGTTTCCCAAACCTTTCCTTTTCTTTTCAACTAAATTTACAACATTGCTCATCATCCAAGGTTCCCAAATCTTGCAGTCCTTATGTTTTATCCTCACAGAATCATGCTGATCCTGAACTCTTGTTCAGTTGGCTTTTATAAGATTCCCACATATCAGATGTGGATTACCTTCAAACAGCTGGTTCAAATCCTATTTTTCTAGTTCCTGCCTAATACTGTTCTAATTAGCCTTCCACCAATTTAGCACTTTCACCTGAGGAGCAGTCTTATCCTTTTCCATAACTACCTTAAAACATACAGTGTTACGATCTATTTGACTTGACCCCTTTAATTCTTTATATTTTAGAATTATTTTCTTTTTGGTTTTGGGATTTTAGGTAGAAAACTTGTGGGCAATTAACACGATCCAATGATCCTTACCCATACTGATCTGTAGCCGTCCCGCATGACCCAACCTGAATCTGGTTTTCTTTACAAATGTAAATTGGGCTCTATTGGATTCATCAAGGTCCCATTGCAGGACTGCAGTTAAAATTGTGTGTACAAATTGATATAGCTGCTTCACTAGAAAGGTAAGTGCACTTTATGCTGGATCAAGAAGCACATGTCTATTGTCCTGGAAAGCCTTCGTCACAGTGCTACTACCTCAATGGTGGAAACTGTTCTTGCAGTAGAGCTAAGAAATCCTGCAGTTTGGGGGAAATTTCTTCTTTGTACACAGAGATTATGTCAACAGACATCCTTGGTGGATCAGAGGAAAAATCACGATGGGAAGTGGAAAGACAAGGTGAAGCCCAACCACTGTTTTCTGCATCCATGTTTTTTCATCCTTTATTCTTTCTTGGATGTTGGCATTGCTGGTAAAACCAGTATTTGTTGCCCATTCCTAATTGCCTTGAACTGAATGGTTTAAAAGGCCCATTTCAGAGGGCAGTTAAAAGTTAAAAGTTAACCACATTGTTGTGGCTGTGTCTAAGCTAACAACATTAGAGAATTAGCTGGGTTTATATGACCATCACCATGACTAAAGAATAGATTTCAATTCCAGATTTTATTATTTGAATCTAGATTCACCTGGGATTTAAAACCTCCTGAGCCTTACAATCATGAGGTCTTGACATTTACCATATGCTTGGCCTCTGCTTGCATGATGTCCAGGCCCAGGTATTTCCCTTACCTTTCCTTTCAATCCTTCTCACTGTGAAATGTTGACTTTCCTGCTCCTCAGATGATGCCTGACCTGCTGTGCTTTTCCTGCCTCACCCCTATAGACTGTGGCTTCTAGTCTCTGCAGTCCTTATTATCTGCAAGTAGATTCATTAGGTCAGCTTTTACAATTCAGTTCAGGCTTCTTTGCTAGTCAGAAAATTCTCTCTATATATATGTTTCCATGCTGTTATCAACCCTTTGATTCTTGAATGGCTTCATGAACACATCAGTTGCAAGCATTAAAAAAAATCCTGTTCTTCATACCTTGGCTCATAATTTCCTTTCATTGATAATGTTATTGATAAAGTGTAAACAGTTTCACATTGGCAGATAATGTTAAACACATTATTTAGAGCCAAATGTTTAGATTTGTGTAATGTCATGGAGTTTTGCTGATGGGAACTGAATACCAGAAATTTGAACACATTTGGCACATGATGTTTTGATCTTTCTCGCTTTTTGTCTAATTCATTTTTATTTCTTTAAAATTTTCATATTCCATTACATAAAACCTCAGACTGTCACCCAACCACCAGAATTTCTACCATTCATTGCCTCCAACATTATAGCTCCCCAGCCTCAAATATTCTGTTTTACCTCCTTATCAAAGACTATAAATGGGACTGCTTTGGTAGACTGATAATTTCGGTCTGTTGCACAGAACTGATTTCTTCCTTTCTTTACTGTTTTATTTTCTCTCCTCATCCATACTGTTTCTACTTACATCTGTGACTCTTCAATTGTCCTCCCACACTCTTAACAGTTCCTAATTTCCAGACCTAATCATTTCCTCTTCACTTCAGATATTCTTCTAGACTTATATTGCTCACTTGGACTATTTTGAGGTTCTTTGTTAAGCAAAAGTCTAAAAAGTCCTGATCTACCACCATCCTCTTCTTCCGCTCAGTGTCCTCCAAATAAAAGTTATTGCTGCGATGGCTGAGTAGATCCTAGCTCTGCTTACCACTTTATGGGATATTTGAAGTACACTTGATTGCAGTTCCACTCGGGCTCTGTCCCTTACCTCTTTTCTAGTGTATTGATGACTGTATCAATGCAATTTCCTGTTCTTTCCCTGAATTGGAAATATTCTTCATTTCTAACGTCCATCTTTTTCTCAAATTTACCTGGCCCATCTTCCCTTATTTGACTTCACAATATCCATTTCTGGGGATAGGCTATCAACAAATTGACTATAAACGCACAGCTACTTTGACTACACTTCCTTATACTCCATCTCCTATAAGTACTTTATTCCATTCCCCCAATTTTTCTGTCTACATTTCATTTGTTATGATAATACAAACTTCAGTCATGGTACTTCTGATATGTCTTCCTATTACTTCAATTGAAGATTCTCCTCCACCTTGTTTGAAAGAGCCTTTAATCATGTCTGTGCCATTTCCCGCAATTCTGCTTTCAACTCTTTCCCTTTCTCCTATAAATATTATAACATTCCACTTCCCCTCATCTTCCATGCCACTAAACTCTGTATTCAATAGGCCATTGTCAAACATTTTTACCAGCTTCATGTGATGCCACCTACCAAACGTAACTTCCCCTCCTTTTTACTTTCTTTCAGCGTTCCGATGGAACGTTTCCTCTATGGTGCGCTCCTCAATCACACTGTACACCCTCTCCCTCTCCCATTGCCCTGACAACTTTCTGTGCAAATGCAGAAGATGTAACATTTGGTTTTTTGTTATCTTCAATCCTAGTGCTACAGAGATCAGTGCTGGAGCCACAATTATTTACAATGTCTATTAATGACTTGGTTGAGCAAAGTGAATGTACTATAGCAGAGGGATATAGACAGATTAAGTGAATGGGAAAAAGCTTGGCAGATGGAATGTAACATGGAAAAAATGTGATGTATGCACTTTGGCAGGAAGAATAGAGGAGCTGAATATTATTTAAATGGAGATGGACTACAGAAAGCTACGGAACAGGGGGATTTGGGAGTCTTGGTGCATGAATTGCAAAAAGCTATCATCCAAGTTCGGAGGGTAACATGAAAAGCAAATAGATTGTAGCTGTTTATTTCAAAGGGAATGGAGTGCAAAAGTAAGGAGGTTTTGCTAAAAATATACAAGGCACTAGCCAGACCACACCTGGAATAAGTTTTGAGCCCTTTATCTAAGTAAACATGTACTGGATTTGGATGCAGCCAAAGAAGGTTCATTGGAGTGATACCAAGTATGGAAGAACTGTCTTATGAATAGAGGTTGAGTAAATTGGGCCTGTACTCATTTGAATATAGAAGAATGAGAGGCAACCTATTGAAACATACAAAATTCTTAGAGGACTTGAAAAAGTGGATCTAGAACTGTTGTTTCTCCTTGTGAGAAAGTTTTAAGACCAGAGTGCATAATCTCAGAGTAAGAGGTCATCCATTAAAGACAGACAGAGATGAGGAGAATTTCTCCTCTGAGGATAGTCAGTCTGTGGAATTCTTTACCGTAGAGGGCTGTCAGGGCTGGGTCATGAAGAGAGAGATTTTTAAGCAGTATGGGAATCAAGGCTTATAGGTAAAAGACAGGAAAGTGGAATTGAGGACTACCAGGTCAGCCATGATCTCACTGAAGGCAGAGCAGACTTGATGGGCTGAATGGTCCGCATTTGCCCTTGCATCTTCCAGTTGAAACAGCAACTTATGTTTGCTTTTTTCAGTTTGCATACTGTGTTCTTTGCTCTCAATGCAATCTGCTCTACATTGGGAAGTGTTAGGTACATGAGGTTTATAAAATTATTATATTTTGCTACAGTAGTTTTAAATTTATTGTAAATGAGGGGGTAGAGTGACCTGTTCTAAAGTCTTTATGATAGTAAACCTCTATGCTTTGGTTGTTGGAGATCAAAGGGAAGCTTTGATTATTTTGATGAGAAGAAGATACAATGTATTTGTGTTTGGAGATAATGAAAGAAATGTGAGTTTGCAGTGATTCATCTCGAGTTTCCCAAACTACTAGAAAGGTGTTCATGGTTCTGTGTTGTATATAGTTGTATTGTAAGTAGTCTATTTGTTCCTAAAATGAAAGGGAGTTGAGGTCAAGTATTGCTAACTAGTATTTCTGCTTGGATACAGTTCAATGTATTTGACATTGTATGGAGAAGAGGGCAGAGGAAGCCATTTTGTAATCACGTTATAGGCTTCCCTATAAATCAGTAAGTATGCCAGGCAGAGGGAAGAAGGCTTCTTGACTTTGTTAGCTACCATAAGAGATGCAGGAGGGAGAAGATTTTTAGCTGAAGAGATGCATACTGCAGCCATCTAAGGATTCTGGAGGATTGTTCTGTTATGCCAGGAAATTGAAGAATAATAGAACAGGCTTCACTGCTGCTTGCAGTGGATTTAAGAAACTCTCTGAAACGGAGGAATGCACCTGGAAATGGTCGGTTGAGGCTTCTACTTGAAGAAATGGGTGTACAGGAAGCCATTGGAAGTTGGGAGCAATTGTGAATTATTTGCTGGAAGGATTGTAATTCCATAGAGAGTGTGATGGGTTGTAAGTATGTAAGGGAACTGTACCTTTCCACAATTAAAGCATAAATTGTCCAAAAAGATAGTAGTGTTTGGTCATTGGTGTTTTGAGTTATTTGTTGCAGTAAATTTTAAAACATGAAGTCTCGCCTTGTAATTATTTGAGCTATCAATGTAAGTTAGAATTTCTTTTAAAATGACATTGGATCTGTACAGGGCTTGTAATAGAAAACCAAATGGGGATTGGGACCACTTTGTGAAAATTACTCTTTTCTTCACAGGCCTGTTCCTAACCTTTTGATCACCTGTAATTTCATTCTCTACCTTATTTGCTCTCTGACATTTCTGCCCTTGGCCTTCTAAATATTCCAGTGAAGTTCAACATGAGCTTGAGAAACAGTAGCTCATGTTTCGATTGGCATTTTACAGTCTCTGGACTCAACCTTGAATTCAATAATTTCATACCATGACTTGTGCCACCACTTTGTTTCGTCTTTCTTTGCTGGCCTTGGTTTTACATCTCTACTTTCCTCTTTCCCATTCTTTTCGTTTGTTTTCACATAGCAGCTTATGATTCTGACGTTCATACATGCTCTAGAGACATATTTTCTTTCTTTATTTGGCCCTGTACCAAGAAGCTTTCTGCCATGTAATCATTCCTGCCCTCCACCCTATCACATGGTTTTTTTGTTTCTTTTCCCATCTTTGACTTTATTGTTTGTTTAAAATATACTGTTTTTTGAACTTTTCCCACTTTAGCTGAAAGGTACCAACCTGAAATGTTGCAGAGATAATAGGAACTGCCGATGCTGGAGAATCTGAGATAACAAGGTGTAGAGCTGGATGAACACGGCAGGCCAAGGTTGAGACCCGAAATGTCAGCTTTCCTGCTCCTCTGATGTTGCTTGGCCTGCTGTGTTCATCCAGCTCTACACCTTGTTATCTTAACCGAAATGTTAACTCTGTTCTTCTCTCCATACATGCTGCCTGGGCTGTTCAGTATTTCCAGCATTTTGTTACCTTATTTCATACTTTAAGCTGTATTTCTTCTTGGAGATTTTTTTCTCTCATCTGTTGTACTTCCTCAGAAATTTTGTTTTGGCTTCTTTAACATGCTTTTCACTTCCCCAATTGTTGTCAGTAGTTCTATTGAGGCATTGAACAAAAAAACTCTACTGGTGAGGCAGAACATTAGAGATTGGTGATTTGTCAGTGATCTGTAATTTCTTTTTATCCTTGACTTCTCCTTTTTCCGGGTGTGCTCACTCACCAACTTTTAGAGACCCTTTCAGATGTAAGCAAGGCTGCATTTATTGCCCGACTGAACTTACTAAGAATGCGGTGGATCCTTTCCCTGTGTTGTTAAAGTCATGTATGTGCTGTTCACCTGCAAGCGTTTCCAAGATTCTGACAGTGACAATGAAGGAATGGTGGTTTATGCCCGTGTCAGGCTGGTTTATGAGTGAGGAAGTCGTGGCAGTGATGGTGTTCTGAGAGAACTGTTGTTCCTGTTCTTAGTGGCAGTGATTTAGGGGAGGGGAGGTATTGTCAGAATAATCTTAATGAGATCTGAATTGCATCCAGCAAATCATGCATGCCATAGCTGCTGTACATCATTGATAGATTTTGTGTCCTTTGGCTGGGGCACCAATCAGGTGAACTGCTCTTTCCTGGATGCGTTTACGCTTATTCAATGTCATTGTGTTCTGTGAAGGGGTGAACATTCTGTTATATTTTTGGCTGAAACCTTGCAGATAGTGGAGAGGCTTTGAGAAGTCAGCCACAAAAGGAGCGCTCAGATTCTGTCATGGTGTTGATATGACAATGAGCGTGATTTTAAAAAAATCATTGCTGTCTTGAGAATTTTCCCCTGCTTCCCTCCTACTGCAAATGTTCAACACTAAAATATAAAAACTTGTTTAAATAAATATTCCTTCGGTGCCAATGCTTCCTTGAGTTACCATTATCTTTAAAGTTTATCAAAAATGTTAGGCCTGTTGGGTCTATTGGCCTATCCATGTACCTAACAGAAAATAAATGGATTTGCTACAATGTGTTAATTGTGGAAAAAAAAAAGTTAATATGATTCCAGGCATGTGGGTACATTAGATCATTAAAAAGTAAGAATTGTTGTCGGCCATTTGGCCCATTGAGCCTGCTGTGCCATTCACTAAACTTCTGGTTGATCTGATTGTGCCTTTAACTCAATTTTTGTGCCTGTCCCTCATTAACCTTGATCTGTTAATGAAAAATCTGTCTAACTATATATTCAATGACTTAGCCTTCACTGCTTACTGGAGGAGATAATTTCAAAATAATTTCAAAGAAAATTCTCCTCAGTTTAGACTTAATTTGGAGACTGTTTATTTTCAAACTGTGATCCAGGATTCTAGATTCTCCCTTGAGCGGAAACATTCTCTCAGCATTCACCCTGTCAAGTCCCCTCAGAATCAGGCTAATGAACTTGCTCTGAACTGCTTTCAATGCAAGTATATCCTTAAATACGGAGACCAAAGCTATACATAGGAGTCCAGGTGCAGCCTCAGCATTTGTTTGTACCATTGTAACAAGACTTCCATAATTTTACATACTTTCCCTCTTACAATAAAGGACAATGTTCCATTTGCCTTCCTAATAATTTGTTGCACTTTAACTTACTATATTTCACATAAAATCACTCAAATCATCTGTGTCACAGCATTTGCAGACTTTCTCAATTAAAATTATATTCGGATTTTCCATTCTTTCTGACAGAGTAGACAATCTCACATAAAGCTACATCTGCAAAATTTTTTGTCCACCCACCTATCTATATCGCTTTGCAGATGTGCTGCATCTTCCTCACAACTTGCTGTCTTACCTCTTTGTATCATCAGCAGATTTCACTTCAACAAAATAGGTACCTTAATCTAAGTCATTCGTACACATTGTACATGGTTGAGGCCACAACACCGATCCCTGAGTCACTTGAATAAGTAAAGATTGTCAACCTGAAAATATCCTGACTGTGTTTTTCAGTACAATGTGGCACTTCACTTGGAGCTGGTTTTTGCCTTTGCTCCCTCTGATATGCCATACTTAGCCAGTTCCCCTGTCAGTAAGTAGCAGCACTCAGCAGTCTGAATCTCCCAGGTGTTGCGCTCTTTGTAATGGGCCAGGCGGGAAGCCTGCTCTGTGCTCAAAAATTTCATTGATGAACAAGTCCATAATGCTCATGATCCTGGAGGAGATTCCGGTGTCAGGGTGAACCTGCTTCATCACTTTGTAGATATAGGTGGCGCAACTTTCTTTCCTGGAATTTCTCCTCCTCTTGCCAGTTGTTGCTGATGGCCTCTTCACTGCTTTTGTAACACTCTTCTTTACAGCTTGTCCTTTTCCTTCTTCAACTTCAAACACAGACTGTATTAGATAGTAAATCCTGTATCCACATTAATATATCTCCCCAACATCATGAGTTCTTAATTGAGATACTGGACTTATACCCACTAAACTGTAGAAATTTATAATTTTGCATGCATTAAAACTTGGAATTGCCAATGTTCCTTTGGGTTCGGTTAGACATGCCAGTTGTTTGAAAAAAAACAAATATTTTAGAACTAAGTAAATGTGTGGTTAGCTGTGCAGCTGTCTTAGTTCAATTTTGCAGCTGGTGGCTGTACAAACAACTTCAAGGACAGCACAGTCAGGGAACTTCCTGCACTTCACTGTTACTACAGAGGTTCAATTTGTTGGTAGCACTGTAGAAATTGTAATCTTAATGATCATTATAGACTAGCAGCCACTCCTGACAGTCAGAAAAATGGTTGTTCTTCCTTTGTACTTTCTTCATGATAGCTGCAGTCAGGAAGCAGATTGCAGTTATTTTCAAGCTTCAAATACTGTATTGTCCTTTTGTCGTAGAGTATTTAATTTTACCTGTGTACTGTCAACCTAGCTTTCTCCCAAAAGTAATTTCTGTGATTCAGAAGTGAAATAAAAATCCCAAATGAAACTTAAAATGCTATTTAAAATTTATGCTGCCTTTAGTATTTTTCTTTGAACTTCTCCGAGCAGTTAGCCACGTGCATATGTCACTGCAGTTCAGTTCTAATAACTATTCTGTTTCCGTGGTTGTGGCCACCATCGGACTATCATTTCTTGCCTGGGTGGATAGGGAGTTGTGTGGGTGTGAATGATAAGAATTTTAAAAGTTAGTCTGTGTGGATGGGTAACTGTACACAAGTGACATTGCATGCTTGTGTAGCTTGTACATACTTGTATGGAGGTCATGTATAATAGTTTAAGTTTGGTTTCTTCCAACATGTTTTCAATGTGATTTAATGTACAAAGTGACAAATTTATATACACTTTTAAAGTGGTTATGTGAAGTAGCTGTAGTAACTGAAAATTAGATTTGCTTATTGTAGTAACTACGGAGACTGGTGTGAGGAAGAGATTCTATTGCGTTGGTTTGTAATTTTGTTGTTTTGTATTGAAAGCACATATTTTATCAACCTGTATTTGGTTTGAATGAAACTAAGATGTTCTTTAGCCAGAAATGCTGTACCGAAAAGGATTGTCTGCCTCCATAGCCAGCTACAATAGCCCAACCTGGTTATGTTGATGAGGCTTCTTAGTTTTGGCATGGTCTTTAAATGGGTCAAAATGGTAATACAAGAGAGTACACCTAGTCAAGATCTTCAATTACAGAACTTCTGGCAAAAACTCTGCACTTCTGACTGACCTGGCCAATTCTCATCATCGGTGCTGCACTATTATTTATGTTTCAAACCCCATGGTCTTGCATAACCTCCTTTGTCTTGCTCAGGTCTACTTTCTTTCTGGGGGGGATCACAGCCCATTCGGTAATGTTGTCCACAGACTCTGACGCTCTTACTAATCTTCTTCATCATGTTCTATCTGTCTGCTCCTCAAAGCCTAACTCCTTGTAAATGCTTTCAGTCTTGACCAATACTTTTAACATAGTCCATTGTTCTGTTCTCACTTTTATGATGTATTTTGGGATTTTTGCTCACATTCAGTCTTATCCCAGAGATCAAACTACAATGTGTTATCCCTTCTTATTTAGCTTAATGTATTAATTGTGTTTGTTACAATTACATACTCTGTTTTGCTATATTATTTTCCCTTGGTAGGACACTTCTGTGGATCCATATTCCTTGATTTCATGATTTACATTCCAGTGCATCTCCCACAGAGATTCCCCACTCCAATGTGGTTATCCTGGATCTGTTTCAAGATTTTATCTTTGGTCTCCTCCTTTTCCTTAGCTATCTGCTCACTGAGCTGACATTGGCCACAAAAATGAGGTCAGATTTCATTAATTTCATCCCGTTATCCCAGTCCTTGACTCTGCTGATACCCATAAATAAACACTTTCTTCAACTTAACAACATGGTTGAAACCACCCATTCAAAATCTGGCAAAAAAAAACTTTGCTGTTCTGGCAGAACTTGTCAAACCTCAACATCAGTGTCCTGTTCGACCTTCTACTTTATGTTTGATCCAGAATGCTTGCTTAACATTTTTTGCCTTGCTCTGTTATACTTCATCTCTGGTCATATAGTATTCGATTCTGTTTTCCGCACACTTTGAAACTTTTTGTCGTGCTACATCTGTTTGCTCCTTGAAACCTAACATTTTGATCATGCTTTCAGTCTTGACTAATAGAGTCATAGAGTCAGACAGCACAGAAATAGGCTGTTCGGCCCAAAGCATCCATGCTGACCAGGTTTCCTAAACTGAACTAGTCCCATTTGCCTAGTGATAGAGGTCATAATCCATTCTCATTTTTGTGACATACTTTAGCCTTTGTTAGCATTCAGTGTATACAAAACATATGCAGTTTTGTATTCTGGCCCCAAACTACTCACGGAAAATACTTACAATACTTACGAGCATCAGAAATAAAAAAGTTTAACACAATATAATTGACTTGGATTAGAGACCAGATGAAAGAATAAAGGATTAATCCACAGCATGATTCAGCTCTCAGTAACATAGCTGAAAAGCAGAAACCACTGTGATTTAAATGCAATCTTCAGTTGTAGTATAATTCTGGATCAGATCATTGCTTGATAATGGGTGTGAGATCTCTAGCAGTGTTCAGCCTGCACCATTTGGTTTTAATATATCAAATTAGCTGCATTATGAAGCATTGGTAAGTTAGTGTTTAACATTATTTGCTCTGAATGAAAATTTACCAAAACAATGTAATCTCCATGAAAGTAAAATGTAAGCAAAACAACATTTCAGTTGTGATAGGTTTCAACAGTTTTATTTTTACTACTTAATTTTAAGGTATTTTACAGTTGTTGCTGTACAGGGTAAGTGTATAATTAAAAATTTTAAATGACTAATAGACCAAAGAAACATTTGTGCAAAGTTTCTTAGCACTTGTTCTAACAGTGTTGCAAATGCCTATTTACCGTCAATATGAGACTATGATGTGGGTGTACATTTCTGGCAATGGCTGCATCAATTGGCCATGGGTGTTAGCACACATGAAGGGCACATCTACCGGAAAAGTAGGCTGGTTATTATAGGTAACTGAATGCTAGCTACAAAGATATTGGCCCCTTCATGATATGACCAGATGATCAATGTTGTGGTTAGAGTTGACTGGATGATAAGTCCTTGAAATAAATCAGCAGTTCAGAGATGTTTTCAGGGGCTATCCGCTTTAGCCTCCAGTTATACTAGCGGAGGTCTCATGTGGTGGTGACTGTAATCACTTGAAAGGCAAAGGTTATATTTCAGTTTTATCTCTGACTTAATGCTTTATACAAACAGTGTGAGATAATTGGATCGTTCAGCACATTTAGCCCCTCCAGGATGTCCCACAAAGAACATTTCCTGAAAGTTTAATTTGTAGGAGACCAGCATACCATTTTTCTTTTATTGCTTCATTTTATAATATTTTCACAATTATTACAGTTGCACATTACTGTTGTGCAATATGTTGTAGATGATTTAAGATCAAAGGGTTATAGGTAGCTGTACTTTCAACACAAAATACTTGATTTTAGAAATATTTACATTAAGAGTGTAAAGTATTTCTACATGTTTGGAGACTTGCTCCAAATTTATTTTGATGCTTTTCAGCTCTTGGTCACTTAAACAGGAATTTAAGCATATGCGGGCTTCTGAATATTTTGTTTCTGGAATATGTGCTCTTATAAAAAACAAATGTTGAGCCTTGAAGTGCACAAGCGATTTCTGAATACCCCTTTCTTTTCAATCTCTTCTGCTTAATAAAGGTAAATGGTAACAATGAACTAATCTAAAGGATGGTTTTTATTTTCTCTCCAGGTAATGACTCCCCTTTAAAGATATTCAAATCTGTACAGAAGGAATTTTTGAAATTTCCTTGGCTTTGGGAAATATTGTGATCATAAAGTCGAGAAAGGAGGACAGGAGACAGCACTTTATAGGATAGGCCCAAATCTCTGGCACAAATGATAACACAAGTTAATTTTAATGAACAGAAGACTGTGCCAGGTATGATGGTAATGAGTAGTTTTTTTTTACTGGAATAAGGGCATCAAAGATAGAATTAAGAACCTGTTTGAGCAGATCAGTAACTGCAAATGTTTCATGGAAAATGAAAGGCTAATGACAGGAATTTCCTTTCATTCAATTTTCATTTAACTTAAATTAACTTAAGGACTTGGAAAGATATTATAGGTTGCATGGAACCCAAGTTATCATCAATTTTTATATGTAAACTGAATGGGTTCTGGAATCAGTTTCACATTAGATTTGTGAATCCTTTTTGTTGGGCTTGTTGGAGGCAAAATAAACGTAATCTGCTCATCTATCCTGAAGTATAGAGTCTGCTTCAAAACAAGAGCCAGTCAGCATGAGAACAGTAGGATGATAATAGTGTTTGAATGGAACTCATTTAAGGTAGCTGCACTAAGGCAGGGATAATTGTGCAACATAGACTAATGTGCTTGAAACATGATGCATACTATGTATGATGCCAGTTGGATTATACGTTTTCATAAATATTTAGTCATTAATGGAGATACAAATTGTAAAACTCACTGCTACATAATCTCTAGGATTGTAAGAATTTAATAACATTTGGGCAGCGAACACAGCATTGGTTTGCAGAAATGTCATTTTTCTCTGGACTATATTATGCAAAACAGAAAACCTTTGACAACACAAAGTGGAAATGTGAAGAATTCATTTTGTCACAAAACAGTGTGACATGCTGTTTGACACATAATTTATTTTTTGCTTAAGGATTTATATATTTCTTCAATAGGGTTTTTTATGTCATACCTGAGAATTGGAAGAAAGATGATGGTATTGTTCAGATTTGTTTTTAATTTATGATGTTTTTATTATGTCAGAAGAGATGACGGCAATGCTACTTCTAACCCAGTACAAATTTTATTTCATTTGCATTGTTCATTACCAACAAAATAATATTTTTCTTCCTGTGTATTTCTCTCTCTCATTTTTTCATGTCTTTGCCTGTAATTGTGAGTTTTTTTAATTGGATGCTTCATTTGGCTTAAATGGTTAATGAAGGGACCAGTTGAGCCATAATGAATAAGAGGGGCCAAGTGATCAAGATCTGTGCTCAATTTGCTTGTCTCAGTTGGAATAATGTTAGAAATTGCAGTTGTGTTTATTGTCCCAACAATAAGAAGAGGAAAAATATTTTCTACAGTGGACATGTCCCTCTGATCATGAGTTAGGATCAGACTTTGCCGTAATACCCTTCTGCTGAGTTTCCTACCGAAACTCCCTGTTTGAAGTTACACATTTGACTGAGATGCCTACTCTTTCAGAAGCCATAAATGGTGAAAGAATAGCATTTTTATGGAGATAACTAGGTGTAGAGCTGGATGAACATAGCAGGCCAAGCAGCATCAGAGGAGCAGGAAGGCTGACATTTCGGGCCTAGACCCTTCTTCAGAAATGGGGGAGGGGAAGGGGGTTCTGAAATAAATAGGGAGAGAGGGAGAGGTAGATAGAAGATGGATAGAGGAGAAGATAGGTGGAGAGGAGACAGACCGGTCAAAGAGGCGGGGATGGAGCCAGTAAAGGTAAGTGTAGGTGGGGAGGTAGGGAGGAGATAGGTCAGTCCAGGGAGGACGGACAGGTCAAGGGGGCGGGATGAGGTTAGTAGGCAGGAGGGGGGGTGGGGGCTGGGGGTGGGGGGGGGGGATAGGTGGGAGGAAGGACAGGTTAGGGAGGCGGGGATGAGCTTGGCTGGCTTTGGGATGCGGTAGGGGGAGGGTAGATTTTGAAGCTTGTGAAGTCCACATTGATACCATTGGGCTGCAGGGTTCCCAAGCGGAATATGAGTTGCTGTTCCTGCAACCTTCGGGTAACATCGTTGTGGCACTGCAGGAGGCCCAGGATGGACATGTCATCTGCGGAATGGGAGGGGGAGTTGAAATGGTTCGCGACTGGGAGGTACAGTTGTTTAGTGCGAACTGAGTGTAGGTGTTCTGCAAAGTGGTCCCCAAGCCTCCGCTTGGTTTCCCCGATGTAGAAGAAGCCACACCGGGTACAGCGGATGCAGTATACCACATTAGCAGATGTGCAGGTGAACATCTGCTTGATGTGGAAAGTCTTCTTGGGGCCTTGGATGGGGGTGAGGGAGGAGGTGTAGGGGCAGGTGTAGCACTCCCTGCGGTTTCAGAGAAAAGTGCCAGGTGAGCTGGGGCTGGAGGGGAGTGTGGAGCGGACAAGGGAGTATTTTTATGGAGTATTGTTCATAATATTGGTCACCTTATTTAAGGAAGGATATAAATGTATTGGATACTGGAAATCTGAAACAAACACAGAGAATGCTGAAGAAACTCAGCAAGTCTGGCAGCATCCGTGGAGAGAGAAACAGAGTCAGCATTTTGAGTCCAGTATAGCTCTTCTTTAGAGCACCTGGAATGGACAGGCTAGACTTGCATTTGCTTGAGTTTATAAGAGTACGAGGTAACTTCATTGAAATACATAAGATCCTGAGGAGTTTTGACAGTGTAGATGTCAATAGGATGTTTATTTTATGGGAGAATGAAGCACTCTGGGATTGCACATTTAAGACAGAGATTAGGCAAATTTCTTTCTCTCAGAGGGTCATGCGTTTTTGGAACTTTCATTAAGAGAAGGGGGTGGAAGCACACCCCTTCAATATTTTTAAAACAGAGGTGGATATATTCTTGTTAAACAAGGGTTTGAAAAGGGTGGCAGGAATATGGATTTGAAGTTGCAGTCAGATCAGCCATGATCTTATTGAATTGCAGAGCAGGTTCAAGGGGCTGAATAACCTTCTCCTGATTCGTACCTTCACATTTGCAGGAGAGGAGTAGGAAAAGAGAATTAGTGGTAAAATTGTAATAATGGTAAATTGCATCCCACCTTCGTGGAGCATACATTACAAAGAGACTGACAGATTAATCAAGTGGGAAAAACTGTAGCAGATGAATTTTAAGATAGTTAGTTTTGAGATCATCCATTTTGGATCATAAAGGATAGATCTGAGTGATTTTTAATGGCGAAAAACAGGTGGTATTCCAAAAAATAAAATTAGTGGTAGTCTAATGAAATGTAGGGTTTCATGTACACGCAGTTTACTAAAATATCAAGGTGTTCAAAATAATTTAAAAGGCTAATGGGAAGTTAGAGGCTCACCAGCTACTCATTTCCTTTCTAATGATGTAATTCAAATATCAGAAAGTGGGTACCTTAAATTAACCCTTTATTTTAAGAAAAGGTACATTTTAAAAAAACATTCCCAATTGCTTAGATTACTCCCATAATTTCCGAGAAAAGCAAACACAGCAGCAGTCAATCAACTTACTTTTTCAAGAGACTACTAAGATAGCATTTCAAGTTCAATATGAGTTTTCTTCAGCTCCGTGTTTCTTTCAGATTTCAAGCATCCACAATATTTTTCTTTTACTATACAGAGCCCTGGTTTGACAGCATCAGAAGTACAGCGTACAATTCTAAGCAGTACATTTTAAAAGAGATGTATTGACCTCGATAGGAGTGTAGCGTAGGGTGACCAGAATGTTTCATGGGCTTCAAGTATTAGGTCATGAGGAGAGTACATAAAATAGTCTTGCATTCCCTGGATTGCAAAGGTTAAAAGCTGATTTAATTGAGGTTTGTAAAAATTTGCAAAGAATTAATAGGGTCGGTAGAAATTACATTTGCTTTGAGTGCTGGAAAAGGACATGGGTACATGAATGTAAAATCAGAAACTAGTCAATCAGGAGAGACGTTTCTTCATGGAAAGGGTGACAGTAATATGGAGTCCTACCTGCAGAAAGCAACATTTGCTATCATTGCTAATCATTTCAAATCTGAGATCAATAGATATTTTGGAGCCAAGAATATAAAATGATGGGAACCAAGGCAGGACAATGAAATTCAGATGCAGATTAGTTATGATCTCATTGAATGGTGAAACAGGCTTAAGCATCTGTATAACAAGGTGTAGAGCTGGCCAAGCAGCATCAGAGGAGCAGGAAAGCTGACGTTTCGGGTCGAGACCCTTCTTCAGAAGAATATAAAATGGTGGGAACCAAGGCAGGCCCCTTCTTCAGAAGAAGGGTCTCGACCCGAAACGTCAGCTTTCCTGCTCCTCTGATGCAGCTTGGCCTGCTGTGTTCATCCAGCTCTACACCTTGTTATCTCAGATTCTCCAGCATTGGCAGTTCCTACTATCTCTTAAGCATCTGTATGTTTATTTTCCTAGATTGCTTTATTGATATCACAGTTAATAGAAGAGAAGCGAATGCAGAGAATGGTGAAAGATTTCTCTAGCCATCCAAATTTGAGAAAGATGTTCCAAATATAAGTCATTATCCTTACGAGTGAATTTAACACAAACTCAATATGTGTGCAATCTGAAGTCAAGCAAAGCTGTGTCATCGCTGTGTCTTCTCCATCTTCCTCAATAAAACACCCACTCTCTGTCCATGAAACCTCTCATTGGAGGTTCTCTATTGGATGAATGGAAAACTGTTTAACCTGAATCATCTCCAGGCCAGAACTAAGATCATCTTGACCTCTGTGATTGAGCTGCAGTATGCAGACAACACTTCCCTGTGTGTACCCTCAGAGGACGCACCCCAAACCACTGTTGATGTATGTACGGAGGCATATGAAAGAATGGGCCTTTGGCTAAATATCTGGAAAACAAAGACCCTTTATTGAAGCCTGCTCCCTTTGCGCAACACTGTCCCTGGCTATCAAAGTCCACAGCAAGCCACTGGACAATATGGTTCAATTTATATAACTAGGGAGCCTCCTTTCAGTGAAGGAAGACATTGACCGAGAAATTCACCATTACCTCTAATGTGCCAGTTCAGCCACTGCTTTGAGCTACATCACAGCAAGCTGTTACCAGGAAGGTAGAGGAATTGCTTCAAGGGTGTCCTTAAATATCCCCACCGATTCATGGGAATCCCTTAACCAAGACCACCTAAATGAGAAGGTGCCAACATTCTTGAGCATCTCTGGTAATTCTGGGTGAAGATCAATCAGAAGGAGCATGCATAAACTCGAGCTTTCCATCCATCCACCCCTTAAAACACAGCTGCCCCACCACAAGTGGAGTACTTGTGAATTGGAAGGCAGGAAGTTACAATTTGTTTGTAAAAGTGATAGGGGGGAAGAGTGCATAGTCCCTTTAAGAGCTGATGTGCTTTACTCAGCTTGGAGATTTAGACAACAATGTCTGCAAGCTGATGCAGGTGCACAGAGAGTTCTGAAATTGAAATATATGTATCAATTGGCTGTGTGGTTGGAAACCAAGGGCTTGTTTTGATGTTAAGGCAACCAGCTTGCATATCAACCAGTTAATTTAAACCAGGCACTTAGAGACTGAAAACCAATTGAATTTAAATCTGGTTTTGACAACCTAGAACCAATCCTATTACAAGAAAAATTGACAGGTCATCAAGGGTAAATAAGAAGAGGGTTTTTGAAAATCAGGGCGAGAGCAAACTGCTATCGGAAGAGTAAAACTCCTGCTGTCACAGAAATATTTAAGCTCTCTGATTAAGCACTATCTAAAAGGTACCACATCACACTTAGCTAATATTTTGGACGCCAGAATTTGACAAAGAAGGGCGTTCCTGGCTGAGGATCAGCAGAGAGTGCGTGCCGCATTCCGGAAGACACATCCTGACTGTAGTTTTGAGAGTCTAAGTTTTAACATACTTTTTCTTATTACTTTGGTTTATACAAGTGGGACTTGTATTTATTGGAATAGCATACCTTTAGAATTTTGTTTTATTAGGGAATAGTTAGTAGTTAAGAGAGAATTGTTCAGTTTGTTAGTAGTTCTGTTAATTTGTTCGCTGTTAAAGTTAGATAAATAAATTGTTACTTGTTGCTTATAGACTGAGTGAAAATATTTAATTTAACCTCTCCTTTATAACAGATTGAGAGGTGAAAGGCAGGTTATTCCATTTTTCCGATTTCCTTTAGTAGCTTACAAGGCGAGGGTGATCTACACTGGGTGTTTTGATTTTAATTATCAGAGGGTTTCTCTCTGAACACCATCCCATTCACCCCTTAAAACATTGCTGCCCCACCTCTGGCAGGGTGTGTAGGTCCAGTATTGGACTGTTTCATCACCACAGGGCCCACAACACTAGACAGGAAGATAGTGATCCTTGGTCTTGAGAGACTGCCTGAGAAGAAGAAGAACATCTGGTTCACAATGTAGCAGCAATTTAGGTTTTACTGTCTACCTTTTGATTACTAAATCATAAACGCAATTTATCGCTGGATTTCCAAATGCAGTGCTGCAGTTTATATTGGCTGCAAACTTCTTTCTCCTTTCATTTATCTTCAGATATTCTATACCCGTGATTAAACTGGGAATGGCATAATATTCTTGGAGGCCTTCTTTGAACTAATCACCATGACAGAGGCCCTCAAGAAAGCATTATATCTTGCACTGATAAAAATAAATCTAAGATAATGAGCTGCCAAGACTTTAAAAAATAATATGTAGGGCTGCACGTCAGATTTGAAATGCATATGTGATTATAGGAGAAAAAGTGCAGAGGTTGAACTTGACAAATCTGCAGCAATTATTTGCTAAGTCCTAATTGTTTTATGAGATCAAATAATGTTGATTATTTCACTAAGGCCACTTTTTTTTTTACATATTTATGCCTCGGGTTCATCAGATGCTTCTGGCTCTTCATTTGAAGCTTAAATCACAAATTGCAGTTCCCATCCCGTAATACAATTAGAGCTTGGACTCTACCCCTTACAAGGATACATTTTTCCCTGTGAAGTTCCTAAGGATATTTTATTATGTTAACGATTCAGTGTAGATGTAAGTCATGGTCGCATCCATAAAACTGAATGAAACATTCCTGTTGTTGGACATGATGGTGAAAATATTTTGGTTGGAGGGCAGATTATTCTGGGTCTCAATATTTTCAAAACTAGACCAACTACGCAGCAGGTTGAACTAATTGACAGTAATAATTTGCTACAATCAACATTAAGACTGGCAGCCTTAACTTTAAAAAATATTTGAATTTCCTGAACTGATTGGAAGGATCACATGACACGATTTCAGGTTGTAAGCCTTTTAATGTAATAAGGAGTGAAATAGTCACATTGTCTAGAGGCAATTTGTACTGTCAACTACAGAATATCTCCCATGTAACCTTTTACTTTTACACTGCCCCGATGTGAATACTTCATTCTGCAGGATCCAGTCCGAAGCTATTCTCAGCTCGTGATAGCCTGCTTCCTCCTTTTTTCTCCAGATATAAAATTTCTAATCCCTAAACTCCCTTTCGTGATGCGGGTTATGCAGCATTTCCTCCCTCTAGTCAAAGCTAAGAAAGTCTTCTGAGATTCACTTAAATACTCACAAATTTGTTCTCTTCAATCTGAGCATGGGCTCTTACTTGCATTCCTTTCGGGAACAATATAAACTCTGTCTCTCTCTCTCTCTCTCTCTCTGCTCTTTGTGTCTTAGATTTTTGCAGACTGACATCCTTCTGTCAGGATCATTGATATCTCAGAAATTTCTGTAAGCTAATTCCACATTAGTTTCCTTGTTAGAGGACATCTCCACTCAGAAAGCCCATCTTCATACAGTGTCAATCACGAATACCTTGTATCCACTTAGAAAATTTTCTTATCCCCTACATTTTCACCTCCGTTCTTTCTTGGAGTTAAACAGACAAGTTTAGGTATAACTGGTTAACTAAATCTGATACTCTTAAAACATCTTTGTGAGAATTGAAGATTAAGAGTTGGACTTTTGTCACAGAAGTGGATATTATGTAAAATCCTGTATCTGATTAGGGGGTCATGAAGATGTGAGAATGTTGAGTTGAGCCAGTTAGTTGGCCGACCTCAGTTGAGACTTTATTGCTTTAGGAACTGTTAGGCCGTCTGTTCTTCAACCATCACACACCGCACATCACTACCTGTTATTTAGCCTTTAATACCTTCAGTATTAATTCATGCAACCACCTCATTCTGTCTGTTCCATTGCTATAGCTACTAACCCAACTCAGGAACCATTTAGAGATTAAAGAAATGTCTAATAATGTGATACTTTTTCACTCTTACACACTTGACAATGAAAATAAACACTCCCACTCATAGAATGAATTCAAAGCTTTAAATAAGCTATGAACTCAAGACCTTGGCTGAGATAATTATAGCTTTTGAACTCATCCAAGCATTCATATTGACATCATAAGATCCCATTGGCAAATATCAGTGATGAACTTGATTGAACTTGCTTAAAAAAGGTAAAGATTGGAAAAATAAAGGCAAATGCCCAAAAGCCAAAGCAGTCCAGCAGAGTTTTTTTTAAAAAGACTTTGAATAACAGATGCTGCCATTTCAAAGCAGTATTTCTTTAAAAGTGTCAAATCATGAAGATGTGAGAATGTTGAGTTGAGTCACATGTTGCCATGAGTCACATGTTGCCATGTTTAACCTACTGGTAGAAATGGCAGTGAGACTGCATCCAGGTCTTGCTGCCATTTTTAAAGATCTGCAAAATCAAAAAGGCTGTACGAATATCTGATTCAAAGAGTATACCCACAGCCATCACAGATGCTCTTGCAGTTGTCTACAGATGTTCACATCTTAAAAACATGGAAAATAGGATTGGCTGTTCAAGCCTATTGTTCCATTTAATATGATCATGGCTGATCATCCAACTCAATACCCTGCTCCTGCTTTCTTCCCGTACCTTTGATCCCTTTTGCCCGAAGAAGTATATCTAAATTCTTCTTGAACACATTTAATGGATTGGTCTCAACTTCTTTCTGTGGCGGAGAACTCCACAGGCTCACCATTCTCTGGATGAAGAAATTTTTCCTCATCTCAGTTCTGAATAACCTACCCATTTGACTGTGACCCCTGATTCTGGACTGCGTAGTTACTGGGTACATCCATTCTGTGTTTACGCTGTCTTGTCCAAGTAGAACAAGCTGAGTCTCCACTTAACCTGTTAATGACAAAACCACCCAATGGTATGGCAGAATTGAGAACGGGTTACAAGGCCCTCAGTTCATTCATTCATTTTATCCTAAGTTGAAGACACATTTTGCAAAACAGAATAATCAATGTATACAAATAAATTACTTGAGCTCTACTATCCTGGGGAGGTAGAAAAATTGAATGTATTGTTTGAAGACACAGGCTAATTAAAAGTTTGTTTTATTTTTCATTAGCTAATGATTTTTTGGATGGGAATTTTGACTTTCTAACTCAATTATGTTGGAACTTTTCACTTTTGACTTATCACCATCTTTGGAAGGGCTATCGGGGAGGGACAACAAATACTGCCTTAGCAAGCAACATCCACATCCTGTGGAAATAAGATTTTAAGAATAAAGTCGATGTTCATTTTATCCAAAAAAATGGTGTTCGTAGCAAATTGCATTTTTACTCAATACACATATAACTTGCCACATGTGACAAATTGGCCACAGACTTGGAAAACTGATCATGGGAGCAGTCTTAATCAGGTGGACATTCAGACCTCTGGCAGCCCACTCAAATGTGGAAGTAGTTCCAGGCTCTGTCTGATACTTTCAACATTGCCGTGGATTGTAAGTAGAAAATCCTGTAGGAAAGCAATCCTTATCATTATGAAACTGTAGTTTAGTCCTTTAGGACAGGTTGTAAAGAGGCACCCAGGTAGGAAGTGAAAGCATGTTGAAATATTTTAGTTGCTACACCGTAACTGGATATTGTATTGTGATTAGCTGCTGCCACTAAAATTGTTCTTCAACAGAGCACTGTCACAGTGCATTGCATGTTTGCTCACTTTTAGACTTGTCCTGCAATCCGAATTCAGCTCTGGCAGATTGTTATGAAAACCCTGTATCCTTTGCATCTCATTTCTCTCTCTGGTGACCCACTTATCATAGGTTTGCTGAACATTGAAATACATCAGCTTTTATCGACAAGTAGACTGAATCTCAATGTTAGCCTTATTTTTAACTTCTAAAATGCATTGTACATAAGTATGAGGTGATGGCCTACTGGTGTTATCGGTGGACTGCTAATCCAGAGACCCAGATAATGTTCTGGGGACCTGGGTTCGAATCCCGCCACAGCAACTGGTGGAATTTGAATTTAATAAAATAGCTGGTATTAAGAATACAATGATGACCGTGAATCCATTGTTGATTGTTGGAAAAACCCACCTGGTTCACTAATGCCCTTTAGGGAAGGAAACTGTTATCCTTACCTGGTCTGGCCTACATGTGATTCCAGACCCACTGCAATGTGGTTGACTCTTAACTGCCCTCTGAGCAATTAGGGATGAGCAATAAATGCTGCCTAGCCAGTGATGCCCTTATCCTGTGAATGAATAAAAAAAAACTGAAATCTATGCCAGTGAGACAGGGAAGAACACAGAAAAAGGTTCATGTAAGTTGGACATGTTCCACCAACGTTACTTTTGAAAAATCCTGGGCATCACTTGGAAAGACAACATCACCAACGAAGAAATGCTGCATAGGACTGGTCAGAGGTGCCCACACGAGATTGTAACAGAGAGACCAATGAGACTGGCTGGCCATGTACTTCCCTCCCAAATATACAGCCCATCAGAGTGACAATAGATATGACAGCACCAGATGACAAAAGAAGATGGAGCTGGTCAAAAAAGTATACTTAATGATGACCTTCTGGAATGGGACACCAGCTGGACCGTAGTGAAAGAGTTTGTGATGGACTGGGGCCAGTAACGGAGCTTTGCTGCCCATTGTTCCACATGGGACGCGAGAATCTAGGTAATAAGTAAAGAACTACACATATCTCGGCTGGCATTTACCGGCATACTTTCGGTCCTGACAAGATCAAATATGGATTCTCAGACCACATATGTGGGCAGATGGACTGTAGCAGCAGTTTTACCAGCATGGAGCCAATTAGTGATCACCACTAGGTCCTGATTTGTCTCTCTGAAAAGTTGCTATAACCAAAGTCACCATCACTGCTGACGCTGCAAGGTCATAGTTTAAAAATAAGTGCTCGCTGATGTAAGACAGCGATGAGGAAACTCTTTTTCTGTCAGAGGATTGTGAGTCTTTGAAATTCCCTTCCTCTAAAGGCAGTGGATGCAAAATCTTTAAATATCTGTAAGGCAAAGGTAGATGGACTCTTGATTATCAAGAAGATAAAAGCTCATTGGAGATGTGCAGGAATGTAGATTTGAGGCTAAAATCAAATCAGCCATGATCTTATTGAGTGGCAGAGCTGGCTCAAAGGGCTGAGTGGCTTCCTCTTGTTACTTATTCTTATGCAAATAGGAGAGCAACTCCATGTTGAAGTGGGAGCTGGAAGAGGTTTGGAGATATGTAGACAGTGAGGTATGCCCTGGTGATCAAAATGGTGACCGCTCATTGTTGGCAAGTCCCTGCAGATGCTCATTGCCAACCTCTGAGACTCCATGGCTCATAGAATGGAAGGTCCACACCCTTGCAGAGGCTGCTGTGAGACCACCTCATTGTACCTGGGGAGACATCCCATGTCGTTTGGGTTTGGTTTGAATGAGGTAAAATGCACAGAATCATACAATTGGTAAAATAAGTACCATGGGGCAGCGGGAAGACATCGAGCTTCCCTCCCAATGTCTTCTGCCAACATTTTACCAACCCTGTGTCTTCAGTGGTCTGGGAAAGTTTTGGCTGTAATTTCACTGAAGTGAATGATCTGCAGATGTTATTAGTTATTTATGAGTTATTTTGCAATTGATTTCTTAAGTTATTTTGACTGTTAACAAGCTGTTTGTAATGACTATTATTAAGTACTCTAAGGCAGTAGGATTAAAGTGACATTGCTCACCCATAGTTGGCACAACTATTTGCCGGTATTTAAGCAGAAATGAAAAGTTGATCTAATTATAGATGATAGTGTAGGCAGCAAATAAATAAAACAACCCAAATATGCGCTGATGGATGCTCATTAAATCTGACAGCCATATGTCTAGTTTACCATCTTCCACTTTACCATCTGGAACACCAAGTCAGCCTGTTGACAACTTTGGCCTGCTGTGCCACTGTGTACTTATGTCTAAAAAGCAGTTCAGGTCACCCCCCTCACAAGCCTACAATACTGACTCATTTGAAAATACATGTACCAGGTGACCTAGTTGCAACTGATATTGCAAATTATTTAGTCATTTTCAGTGGGAAATACCCAGATTTTGGTTCAAAACCAGAGCCTTGGTTGAATTAATGTTACACACTTGCCTTGCAAACTATTTAAAGTCAATTATGACTGGTTTATGAGCAGCCCCATTTTTAGAGCTCACCAGCACGGTGGCTCAGTGGTTAGCATTGCTGCCTCAGAGCACAGGGACTCGGGTTCAGTTCCACCCTCGAATGACTGTCTGTGTGGAGTTTGCATGTTCTCCCCGTGTCTGCTCGGGTTTCCTCTGGGTGCTCCGGTTTCCTCCCACAGTCCAAAGATGTGCAAGTTAGGAGGATTGGCCATGCTAAGTTGCCCATGATGTGCAGGCAAGGTGGGTTAACTGTGGGAAATGGGGGGTTACAGGGTAAGGGTGTGGGTCTGGGTTGGATGCTCTTCAGAGAGTTGGTTTGGACTCAGTGGGTTGAATGGTCCATTTACATGCTGTTGGGATTCTAAGATTCAGCACTATACAAATGAACCTTGATGATCATTTTCCTGTAGTCTTGCCTCCAGCTTCTTCAGGCACCCACAGGCCTTTTGGCACTTAGATTGTGCCTGAATTTTCATGAAATCCAATTTCTAGACAAGTGTTTTGCATAGCTCATGTTTGGCTGTACATGGGGGAGTATTAGCTTAGAAATAAGACTGTTGAACTTGATACTATTCTTTTATCTGATATGTGCTTTTCTGCAACAATCACTGTGCCTCCCTTTTATGAGTGGAAACAGCTTCTTCCTGTCTGCTCCATGAAGCTTGCTAATGATTTTGATAACCTCTGTCAAATCTCCTCTGAGCCTTCTTCTCTCCAAAGAGAATAGCCCCAACTTCTTTGATCTATCCTTTAAAGCTGAAATTTCTCGTCCCTGTATCTCTTTTGCACTCGTGACACCCAGAACTATAGAATTGTACCCTCTATTTTATATTGTCTTCCCATTTTCAGGGAGGAAATGGCCTAGTGGTATTATCATTGGACTGTTAATCCAGAGACCCAGGTAGTGTTCTGAGGACCTGGGTTCAAATCCCACTATAGCAGATGGAGGAATTTGAATTCAAAAAAAGAAATTTGGAATTAAGAGTCTAATGATGATCATGAATCAATTGCCAATTGTTGGGAAAAAACCCATCTGGTTCACTAATGTCCTTTAGAGAAAGAAACTACCATCCTTACCTGTTCTGGGCTATGTGTGACTCCAGACCCACAACAAGATGGTTGACTCTTAACTGCCCTCTGGGCAATTAGGGATGGACAATAAATGCTGCCTAGCCAGTGACACCCATATATTGTGAAAAACTAAAGAAAATGTTTTCTTCCTAGTAAAATTCATCACCTTAAATTTCTCAGCATTGAACCCATTTATCACTTGTCCATCCACTCCACCAACAAATCTATGTCCATTTGAAGTTCGACACTGTCCACCTCTCAGTTTACAATTCTTTCCAGTTCTGTGTCATCTGCAGACTTTGAAATTGTCCTACACACCAAGATCTGCATCATTAATATATATCAGGAAAAGCAAGGGTCCCAATATCTACCCTTGGGAAACTCCACTACAAAGTTATCATATTATCGTTTCGATTGACTAGACTCTCTTCCCTATCACTCAGCCAATTTTGTATCCACATTGCTACTGTCCCTTATTTTCCATGACTTATAACTTTTCTGACAAGTCTGTTGTGTGGCACTGTGTCAAACTGCTCCTGGAGGCCCATGTTCAACATACCAGCAAAGTTGCCCTCAGTAACCCAATAAATGTGAAGTTATTCACTTCAGAAGCAAAAACAGGAAGGCAGATTACTACCTGAATGGCTGTAAATTGGGAGAGGGGAGTGTGCAGTGGGACCGGGGCGTCCTTGTGCACCAGTCGCTGAAGGTAAGTATGTAGGTGCAGCAGGCAGTAAAGAAGGCAAATGGTATGTTTTCCTTCATTGCGAGAGGTTTTGAGTACAGGAGCAGGGATGTGTTGTTGCAGTTATACAGGGTCTTGGTGAGATCACACCTGGAATATTGTATGCAGTTTTGGTCTCCTTTTCTGCGAAAGGATGCTCTTGCTCTCAAGGGAGTGCAGTGAAGGTTTACCAGGCGGATTCTGGGGATGACAGGTCTGACATATGAGGAGAGATTGACTAGGTTGGGATTGTTTTCGCTAGAGTTCAGACGAATGAGGGGGGATCTCATAGAAACTTATAAAATTCTAACAGGACTGGACAGGGTTGATGCAGGGAGGATGTTCCCAATGGTGGGTGTGTCCAGAACCAGGAGTTACCAGGAGGATTCGGAGTAGACGATTTAGGATGGAGATGAGGAGATATTTCTTCACCCACAGAGTGGTGAGCCTGTGGAATTCATTACCACAGGAAGTAGTTGATGCCAAGACATTGAATGTATTCAAGAGGCGACTAGATATAGCACTTGGGGCGAATGGGATCAAAGGTTATGGGGAGAAAGCAGGATCAGGCTATTGAGTTGGACGATCAGCCATGATCGTGAAGAATGGCGGAGCAGGCTTGAAGGACCGAATGGCCCTCTCCTGCTCCTATCTTCTTTGCTTCTATGTTTCTATGTTTCTTTTGCCTCTTCAAAAAAATTCCAGCAAGTTAGTTAAACCTGATTTCCCCTTTAGAAATGTTTTAGAGATGCTAAAGAATTCTATGTCCAAATGACTAACATTCAGGTTTGGATTGCCAAGTAAGAAGTGCTGGGGAATGGAAGGTGTCATCCACAGTGGTATCAGGTACACTTAGTCAGCAATAACTTGCTCAGTGATGCTGAGTTTGGGTTTTGCTAGGGCCATTTGGCTCATAATCTCTTTACACCCATGGTCTAAGCATGGACAAAAGAGCTGAGGTCTAGAGATGAGGCGAGAGTGATAGCAACAACCCTTGACGCCAAAGCAGTGTTTGGCTAAGTGTGGCATCAAGGACCCCTAACAAAACCGGAATAAATGGGTATGAGAGGACAAGCACTATATTGGTTGGTGTCATACATGGCACAAAGAATGCTGGTATGTTTGTTGGAGATCATTTTTTTCAGTCCTGAGGGCAGGATCCTAGGCTCAACCATCTTCATTTACTTCATCAATTACCCCACAAATATAGGGTCAGATGTGGGGTGTCACTGTTTAGTGCACTATGTTCAGTATCATTTGTGACTTCTCGGTGTTTTGAAACACCTGTCAATATGCAGCAAAATCTGGGAAACATTGTGGCTTGGGCTGACATTTGGGAAGCAAAATTTATGCTACGCAATTGCCAGGCAATGACCAACAAGACAGAATGTTAACAACCTTCTTGACATTCCACAACATTCCCATTGATGTGTCCACCATTAATGACATCCTGGGGCTTCCATTGACCAGATCTTGAATTGGACCAGCCATAGGAATACTGTGGCTACAAGAATTAATTAATGATCAACCGCCTGATGCCCCAAAGACTGTTCACCGTCTACAAGGTACAAATTCAGAGTATGGTAGAATGCTGTCCACTTCTCTGGATGGGTACAGCTCCACTAATACTCAAGAAGCGTCACACCGTCCAGGATAAAGGAACCAACTTGATTTGCACCTGTTTAAACATTCACTCCCTCCACTACCAATGCACAGTGGAAACAATGCATGACATCTACAACTTTCAAGTCATGTGGCCAGTTTAACAGCATCTTGTAAATTCAAAACCTATACCATCTGCAAGGAGGACGGCAATAGGCTCATGGGAACACTACCACTTGTTAAGTTCTCCTCCAAGCCGTACGTTGCCCTGACTCATAACAATATTCGCATTCCTGTGTCAAAATTCTGGAACTCCCTTCCTAACAATGCTATGGTACACCTGCATTAGTTTAAGAAGTTGGCTCACCAACACTTTCCCAGCGCAAATGGGGAAGAATAATAAATGCTGGCCTTGCCAAAAACACCCATATCCTGTGAAAAAAATGAAAGAAATTGATACTTTTTGTATGGGAAGAGAATCATATGACTTGAGGAATTTAGATTGGGATAGAAGATTAGCTAAGATCTGATTGAAAATAGAGCATGCTGTAAGGGTCCAGTGATGTACTTCACCTGATTCACCTGTTTTATGCAATTTGCATTTGCACAGCATCTTAAGTATAGAAAAATAAACATTTTAAGTTTCAGAGATAATAGGAACTGCAGATGCTGGTGAATCCGAGACAACAAGGTGCAGGGCTGGATGAACACAGCAGGCCAAGCAGCATCATAGGAGCAGAAAGGCTGACGTTTCGGGCCTAGACCCTTCATCAGAAAAGGGGGAGGGGAAGGGGGTCCTGAAATAAATAGGGAGAGAGGGGGAGGCGGATAGAAGATGGATAGAGGAGAAGATAGGTGGAGAGGAAACAGACAGGTCGAAGAGGCGGGGATGGAGTCAGTAAAGGTGAGTGTAGGTGGGGAGTTAGGGAGGGGATAGGTCAGTCCAGGGAGGACGGACAGGTCAAGGAGGCGGGATGAGGTTAGTCGGTAGGAGATGGGGGTGCGGTGGACCGCTTTGCAGAACACCTATGCTCGGTTCCTCTTTTCATCTTTTTCATCTTTTATCTTTTACTTACAAGATCTTTTATCTTTTACTTATAAATTCTGTGTCTGATACTACCCCTCTCACTAACACCCGAAGAAGGACTGAGGCTCCGAAAGCTTGTGTTTTCAAATAAACCTGTTGGACCATAACCTGGTGTCGTGTGATTTCTGACCTTGTCCACCCCAGTCCAACAACGGCACCTCCACATCAAGTGTAGCTCAGCAAAGGCAGAAGTCATGGGTAGGTATGATGTGGTGTGGCATTGAATGTAGACATCAGCAATTTGGACTAGTTGATGTTTACAGAGCATATGGGATTGTAGGCAATCTAGGAAATCTTTAGAATTGTTGAATATGGGGATGACAAAGGCAGGAATGAGAGCTTCAGCCTCAGACAGGCTGATGTCTAGGTTATGTTACAGGATGGAGGCAGATCAAATTTTAAATGAAGAGAATGCTGAGTTTTTGGCTTAGCTTGTGGTAAACTGATGTTAGATTGCAGACAGTCTGGTTCGAAGTGAGACAGTGTTTGAGAGGAAGTGGAATCAGTGGCAAAGATTTGCCATTTGTCTCCTTGATGTTCATGTAAGACTTGAATGCCAGACAAACATTCTGCTGTCAGAAAGGTAATGAATCAAGAGAGATGTAAGAAAAATTAAGCTGGGTGTTGTCAGTGTACATGCAGCAAATTATTCCATGTCTTTAGATATTGAATGGGCATAAGGTAGTTGATAGAAAAGGCCAAAGGTAAATCCATGAGGGTTTCAGTCATAGTAGCATGGTGTCTGGAAGAAAAGCCAATACCAGAAATACTCTGGCTGCCATTGAAAGGAAAGAATGAGCCATCCCATTGTGCTGAAAAATAGAAGAAAAGCATTAATGGTCGACAATTAGTAACACGTCTTATATTCATCTAAAATTCCATGTCAGCTAATATAATACTTCACAAAAGCAATTTAGATGAAGAGCTGTGTTTCTGAAAGATTCTAAAATACAGCATTAATAGAGTGAAATGCAATGGGAAGAGCATTTCTGTTGGTCCTGAGATTTTCTAGTTGGTGTTTATAAACGCAGATGTACAGCATTTATATACGTATTGCAGAAGTGCCACAAGTCAATTAGAATAGTTTTAGATTTTTGAAAGATTCAACACTGAAATACCTATCACATTTAAAATAACTTCCTAAAAACACTAGGGGAATCTGACCTCCCTTCTTACTACCAACTTCCAGGTTGTTACCTTGCGGTCTGTGAGATTCGAATACTTTGTCACAATAAATAACTTGCTCAATCAGTATTCTTAATTCCGTTCTTGCTGTTAAAAAAATAGGCTGTGATGAAGTCCTCTGTTTTACCCTCAAAGAAAATAACCAAACTTTATGAAATATTACCATAATTTAATTTATGCCTCTCAAAAGCAATAAATATTTCTTGCAATGAGTACTGGATATAGGATCTGACAAGGAACTTTTACAATATTCTTTTGGCCCAGACTTTGTGTTCAGAATAGCAGGAGGGCTAATAGCATCAATGTTATGTTGAAATGAGCAGTATCTGCCAGGGTAAGTACATGCACAAGTAAATGTAGAAATCCTGAAGTTGCTGTCTGCTTTCTCTGCTCCTTCATAAACTGTGCTGCATTAGAACTTGCTGAGAGCCTTGGCATTAACATTCATGTAAAGCCATGAAATGGCTGTACTCCATCACTAGATAGCCCAGAAATAGGCTGGCAGAGGTTAGGGCTCTCTGCTTTACTTTGCTGATGATTAATAGTGGATTCGTCAGACAGTATTTGTCTTCCTTCTTATGGATAGAATATTCCTGAGCAATTTTTCATTTTGTCAGTTGTTGTCAGTGCTGTAACTTTATTGGAACATCTTGACAAAGGGTGCAGCAAGTTGTGGGACATAGGTCTTCAATATAATTGCTATTTTGTTGTCAGGGGCCATAGACTTTGCTGTATCCAATGCCTTCACCCATTTCTTCACCTCACATGGAGTGAATTGAATTTCATAAAGATTGGCATGATGGTTGGTGCCATGATGAGGCCAAGATAGATCATCCACTTAATATATCTGACTGATGTCTGCAAATGCTTCTCCTAGCCCAAGAGAAGTGCTGGGTTAGTAGGAACTGCCGATGCTGGAGAATCTGAGATAACACGGTATAGAGCTGGATGAACACAGCAGGCCAAGCAGCATCAGAGGAGCAGGAAAGCTGACGTTTCGGGTCGAGACCCTTCTTCAGAAAAAAAAAA
>NC_063333.1:53336584-53366638 GCF_021869965.1 Rhincodon typus | reverse complement strand
AAGAAGGGTCTCGACCCGAAACGTCAGCTTTCCTGCTCCCCTGATGCCGCTTGGCCTGCTGTGTTCATCCAGCTCTACACCGTGTTAGCCAAGAGAAGTGCTTTACTGTTTTAACCTCATCTTGCTGCAGCTGATGATCTCCCAAAGCCTGAGACTTAACCAGCCATTGATAACCTGTAACTTAATGTCATATTGTTTTTACAACATGGAAAGAGGCTCCTTAGCCCATCGTCACCAAGCCAGACATGAAGCCTCCAGCTATCCTGATTCAATTTTCTAGCACTTAGTCAATAACCTTGTATGCTATGGTGTTTTAAGTGTTCCTCCTTCTTAAATGTGAGGGTTTCTGCCTCTACCACCCTTTTAGGCAGTGAACTCCAGACACCTACACCCCTCTGGGTTAAAAAAACCTCAAATACTGCTAAACCTCCTGGTCCTAACTTCAAAATTGTGCTCCCTGGTTATTGACCCCTTTATCTCCAAGATCATTGCCCCTTTATAACTATTTATAGCTCAATCAGGTTGCCCCTCAGCCTACCTGCTCTAAGGAAACAACACCACAGCTTATTTAGTCTCTTTTCAGAGCTGAATCAATCCAGCCCAGACAACATCCTAGTTCTGAAGAAGGGTGACTGGACCCGAAATGTTAACTCTTTTTTTCTTCACAGATGCTGCCAGATCTGCTGAGCTTTTCCAGCAACTTCTGTTTTTGTTCCATGTTTTGTAACATCCTAGTAATCTCCTCTGCACCCTTTCTCATGCAATCACATCCTTTCAACAGTGTGTCAACCAGAACTGCACACAATTTTCCAGCTGTGGCACAGCCAACATTAGATACAGCTTGATCATAACCTCCTTATTCTCATATTCAGTGCCTTGACTAATAAAGGCAAGTATCCTATATGCCTTCTTAACCACCTTTTCTATTAGTCCTGCTGCCTTCAAGGATTCATAGACATGTGCACCTGTGATCCTCTGCACTTCCTAGGGTCATACCATTCAACGTGTACTCTCATCCCTTGTCCATTCTCCCAATGTGTATCACCCGACATTTTTCAGGATTAAATTCTACTTGTCACTGCTCAGCCATCTGACCAGCCTGCCTAGATTGAGCTGAAGTCTAAGGATTCCCTGCTCGCTATTTACCACACCACCCACTTATGTGCCATCAGCGAACATACTGCTTATACCTTCTCCATTCATGAGTAAATCATTGATGTTTGCAACAAACAGCACATAATTCAGCACTGAACCCTGGAGTATGCCACTGGACACAGAATACCATCACTGTCTGTTTCCTGTCACCTAAGCTGAGTTTGGATCCAGTTTGCCAGTTGCCCTGGATCCCATGGGCTCTTAGCTTGTTAACTAGTCTGCTATGCAAGACCTTGTCAGAGCCTTACTGAAGTCCATTTAGACTACATCAACTGCACTATCCTCATCTAAACATTGATCCACCTTCTTGAAAAATTTAACCGGATTTGATATACATGATATTCACCTAACAAAGCCATGATACCTCTCCCACTGGAAATGAATTCTGTCCCTCACATTTTTTTTCCAATAGTTTCCTACCACTTCGTTAACTTATCAATTATGCTAATCCATCTTTTAGGAGTGAGTTGCTGACCCCTTGTAACATCTACGTCAATGCCGAAGTTGGCTTTTGAGACTGAATTTGTGAAGATAGGTTTAAGAAAAATGTTGCTGCTTGCACTGTTTACACACGGTACAGATTCCTGTTAGAAATGCAACACTGGAGATGATGTCTAGCAACCCCAAGTTGTTACACAAAAGCCTGCAAGAATATTCAACAGCTGTAAGTGTGATGGAAGAATTAATGTCATTTCTGTGTCTGCTAATGAAAACCAGTATTTTATTTCTCCCTTTCACAGCTCCAAACTGTATAGAAGATTTCATAAGTTTGCACACCATAAACACTTTTGTCCTAATATTTGTTTCTGTAGCACCTGAGCGCACTCAGTTTCGAGGCAGTAAGTAGAAAAAGATGCAAATGCCAGGATGAGAACTTCTCCCTACATTGACAAGCTGAGCATTTGGCCATATCAGACAAATGACTTGATCAGTTCTAAAGATATATTGCCAGACATGTTAGTTGAGAGAAGCTGAAGAAACTGAGATTAAATCAAACCCCATAAGTCCTCGCAAATTCAGTGGTATGCAGATGGCCAAAGACCAACATGTAAAGATAAGTCTTAATCTCTTATTAGGTATCTCAAAGAACATTTTGATCGGTGGCCTTCCTGCCTGATATTGCAGAATAGCACTGTACAGTCTGCTAGGATAATTTTCTTCCAAAAATAATAAAGTATCCAAGGCACTGGCGAGAATGAGACACTGAAAGAAATTTGTATTAGTAAATGAGTATTACTGCATAAATGAATGGGACAGAAAGTTGACAAAACCGTTGTGATTTACATTCCAGAGTTTGAAAGAGGTGGCGATAGAAATAGTGGATGCATTAGTGATCAACTTCTAAAATTCTGGAACAGTGCCTATAGATTGGAACGTTGCAAATGTAACCCCATTATTTAAGAAAAGGAGAGAGAAAATGGGGAATTGGAGACCTATCAGCTTGATATCAATAACAGGGAAAGTGCAAGAATTTATTATAAAGGATATGATAACTGGACAGCTAGAATATAATGATTTGCATTGTGCAGCATTATCATTGATTTATGAATGGGAAGTTGTGTTTTTACAGAACTGAGTTTCCTTTAGATGTTACTTGCAGAATACTTGGGGAAATCCTGTCGATGTGTATTTGGATTTTTAGAAGATGTTCAATAAGGTCCTGCAGAAGAGGTTAGTAAACAAAATTAATACACTGAGGTTAATACACTGGCATGTCTAGAACCAGGGTACATAGTCTCAGAACAGGTGACAGACCATCTAGGGTGGAGATCAGGATGAATTTCTTCACTCAGAGGGTTGGAAACTTTAGCTTTCGGGCTGTGGAAAATCAGGTATTGAGTAAATCAGCACAGAGATAATTTCTAACTGCTATTAACATCAAGGCATATTGAGGTAGATGATTGGCCGTGATCTGGAATGGCAAAGCATGCCTGAGGGCTGAATGGCCTACTCTTGTTCCTATGTTTCTTTGTTTCTAAATTAAAGACACTTCAGAAATGACTGTTGTTTTAAGTAATTAGAAACAGAAGAATAGATGAGTAATTTCATCAGTATGTTATATAATTCTTCCCTAATTTATGTTCAGAAAGTGAAATTTATTTTAAGATTGTTTTTGCATGGCATCTTAAATCTTCACGAGTTGTATAAAATAATTAAAAGTGCCAAGTTGTTCAGGATCCTCGATTATATTGTTTATTTTAGATACAGCACATATCACTATTTACCACAATGGATTTTGAGATGGTGCAATCCTAAGACTATGTTTTGCCATAGTAATGAGAACTTTAAAGCTCACTTAGAATTGCTTTATGATTCTGTGCAATGGTTCTTTAAAGATAGCAAGATATCTTGCAAACTACTATATTTCTTCCCTGATGCACTAGAACTTCAAATAAAATGCAAAGGAACATGCACTGGAGACAATTAGCTTCTAAAAAGAAATTCGACTTGCAGAATTATGCTGCAAGGTTTCATATTTTAAAGGAAAATGTTGAATGCATCAAAGAATGATTAACCAGAGCAAGTACGGTACTACTAACTCGATGCCTTCACCCAGTTTTTTCTGACTCCAGGAAGTCAGAGACTAGATATCCTCTGAAAGATGAGTGTCAACAAAAAAAAAATCACAGAATAGTGGGCACTGGAAGTCAGAAACAAAAACAGAAATTGCTGGAAGAGCTCAGCAGGTCTGGCAGAATCTGTGGAGAGAAATCAGTGTTAACATTTCAGGTCCAATGACCCTTCTTCAGAACTGATTGTAACTAGGGAAAAGTTGGTATATATGCAAAAAATAGGGGGTTTGGGGAGGAGGAAGGAGTAAATGATAAGTGGAGATGGAGTCCAAAGAGAGAAAAAAACAGTTGGGCAGACAAAGGAATGGATAAAGGTCAGCCTAATGTTAATGGCTGACCTTTATTGGCTGACAATGGATTGTTTGTGGTAACAGTCCATGTGATGACAAGGCCCGGTATGTGGGAATTGGAGTAAGGACATAGGAGAAGGTGCTCAAGCCCTAAAATCGTTGAACTCAATATTGAGTCCAGATGGTTGCTTCGTCTCCCCAGTGTGGAGAAGAACACATTGTTAGCAGCGATTGCAGTAGACTAGATTGTGTGAAGTGCAGGTAAACTGCTTTGCCGAAGACCTATGTTCTGATCCCAGATATGACCCACAGCTTCCGACTGCCTGCCATTTCAATGTGTCACCCTGTTCTCTGGCCAACATCTCTGTCTCGGACTTGCTGCAATGCTCTAGCGACGCTCAGCACAAGCTGAAGAACATAATCTCATTTTCCGCTTGGGAACCTGGCAGAGGGAGAAAGGTGTCAGGAGCTACAGTAAGTGAGACATATGCTTGAGCTGGGGTGTCCACCATAGTGAGATGCATAAGAAGGACTGGGTCATTTTGAGAGAACAGCAGGAACACAGAGGAAAATGAACGTGAATTCTGTAGAGTAGTGGCAAAACAGGCATCCTCGACTTTCTGATCCACAGACAAAGAATAGCTGACAACACATAATCCTCAGCACTGGTGCCTGCAAGGCTGCGTACTCAGCCCCCTACTATACTCCTTATGCCCTCACGATTGTGTACCAAACTTCCACCCCAACTCCATTTAATAGTTTGCTGACGACACCACCATTGTAGGTCATTTCTCAATCAACAATGAGACATAACGCAGGAAAGAGATTGAGTGCTTGGCAGCATGTTGAAAAGACATAAACCTCTCCATCAATATCAACAAAACAAAGGAGCCGGTCATTGATTTCAGGAAGTGGAGTAGAGGGCACGCCCCTGTCTGCATCAATGGAGCTGAGATAGAGATAGTCAAGAGCGTCAAGTTCCTGGGAGTGATGAGCACCAACGATCTGTCCTGGATCACCCATGTCGAAACAAAGTCAAGAAAGCAAAACAACGCCTCTACTTCCTCAGGAGGTTAAGCAAATTCGGCATGTCCCCAATGCCTTTCAATAATTTTTATAGATGCACCATAGAAAGCATCCTATCTGGATGCATCGCAGCATGGTATGGCAACTGCTCTTCCCAAGACCGCAAGAAACTACAGAGAGTATTGAACACAGCCCAGTCTATCACGCAAACCAGCCTTCCAATCATCGACTCCATCTATATTACTTCAGGGTACTTACAGTTATGTAGCATGACTATCTCATCTGGCCCTACAAGAAAATAAATTGTGCTTTTTAAAAAAACGTACTTGTTTGGGCTTGTTCCTCTTATTCCTCAGTTCTGAGGAAATGTCACTCGACCTGAAACATTGACTCTAATTTCCATCCACAGATGCTGCCAGACATGCTGTGCTTTTCCAGCAATTTCTATTTTTATTAGCACAGTATGGAGCTGGAGAAACACAGCAGGCTAGGCAGCATCAGAGGAGCAGGAAAGTTGACATTTCGGGTTGGGACCCTTCCAAAACGCCAACTTTCCTGTTCCTCTGATGCTTCCTGGCCTGCTGTGTTCCTCCAGCTCCACACTGTGTTATCTCTGACTGAAGCATCAGCAGTTCTTACTATTTCTAGTTTTGACTCTTGTTTGGGCCAACTCTTCTGGTCCCAATTTCTCTTCCTGAAAACTTCACTTTGTAAGAAATCTACAACAGATTCCCTGTTCTGACAATGATTTTTAACTGCAGCAGGGTCCAAAAACGTTGTCAAAGCATATTCTACGTATTTAAGGAAGAACTTTACCAAGTGTAGGCAGATGATCTTAATGCTGTCAATACAACAAGTTAAAATCAAAGGCTTTGGCAGTTTAATCTCTTGGTCTGCCTGGGTTAAATTTGTCTGCCTCTTTACAGCCAGATACCCCTGCTAGACACAATGATGTGTTCTGAGAGCTTTAATTGTAGCTTCCCCTGACAGATCCCAAGCAATCAGAAATAATTGCAAGTCAGAGCAGGACTTGCAGGAAGATAATCAATATTGAGTGTTTTCTGTCACATGTAAACTTGGCAAATAAGTAATCTATCTAGATAGAATTCACTTACTTGCCCTTTAAGTGACATTAACATATGAGACTGATTGAGTAAATCTTCAGTATGTACATAGTTAGTCTGTTTCCAGCAAAACGTAAACAAGATGAAGGTGACCAATGATCAAAATTTCAGCAAAAGTGTAGAAAGGTCTGAAGGACCAGAAATTAGATACAGAATCCCTGTGATCATTCTGGTGAACTCTGACACTCACTTCTTTGGTTTTTTTAATCTTTATTTATTCATGGGATGCGGGCATCCCTGGCTAGGCAACATTTATTGACCATCCCTAATTGCCCAGAGGGCAGTTAACAGTCAGCCACATTGCTGTGGAACTGGAGTCACATGTAGGCTGGACCAGGTAAGGATGACAGTTTCCTTCCCTAAAGGACAGTAGTGAACCAGATGAGTTTTTCCAACAATTGACAATGGATTCATAGGCATCATTAGATTCTTAATTCCAGATATTTATTAAATTCAAATTCCACCATCTGCCATGGCAGGATTCGAACCCGAGTGTCCAGAATATTATCTGGGTCTCTGGGTTAACAGTCCAGCAATAATACCACTAGGTCATCACTAATAATTGAAGAGTCCATGGGAAGGCACTTAATTTGAATCTGGGTGGTGGGGCTGTCATACCACTTGGGGCAAAACTGAGACACCAGCCTCATCTCACAAGCAAAATGTTCTAACCCTACTTGCCAATTATGGAGATGGTAACAAATTCCTGCACCCCCACATGAAATACGTTTACAAAGATACAACAATTAAATCAGAAAAAAATGTGAGTTTTCAATTTTCAGAATCCAAGTAAGATGTATTTTGGCTGGCCAGTGTACCTGGTATGACCATATCGCACACCTTCTTGAGGATCTGGAACACTGAATTGATTTGGACCTTTGTTAAAATAGGTGTCCGGTTTTAGCACTGAAGTGATTTACGGCTATAAGCAAGTTGCATTTCCTATGATTTAAAATTTCTTCCTGTTACTCATAACTAAATCATTTTGGTAGACTACGTTATGAATACTTAACTGGTATTGTTTGTAATAATAGTCTTGTTATTTGGTTGTCAAACTATTGCTAGATTGTCCAAAGGTATTCTACCGTGTTGTATATGTTCCTTTTGCCAAACACACAGGAACTTCATATACCACTGTAATCATCTCTATAATTCTAATACTCCAAGTGCACAGAAATAACCCACAGTCATTGACCTGGTTAGCTGTCCACTACCAAGCTTTAAGACTTCGTCCATTCTTGTGACCTTCTGTTTTAAAATCTATGTGTTCTCCACAGTTCCATGCTTGTTTTTGAAGTTGAGGTATTGTTTGTAACGTTCCTTGAACTTTTCTCCCTAGAAAAAGGACAGTAATTCTGGCCCTGGAATTCCATTTGCCTCAGTTGATGTACCTGTTTTTGTCCTGCTATTGGTTTTTGTAACACTGCATGCTGATGAAATGATTTGTATTGTTTTACTAAGTTAAATGCAGTGTATAAGTGCAGTTTCTTCTGTGAGAGATATAGCTGGGCAGCAGTAGAAACCACATTAAATTTGAACACCTGTATCATTTCCTTTTTTCTATTTGGTATAAAGAGCATGTTGCTCTAATCCATTAGTAAGAGGTGATCATGTACATCAATATTCATTTATGAAGTTTCAGTAGGGTACTTCCTAGAACTGAAACATGAGAAACAGGAGGAGGAGTGGATGATTCACTGCCTCAAGCCTACTTCTAGCTATTCAAGCTATTCAAGGTTGAATTAAATAGTCTTTAATTAATAAATAATCTACTTCAACCTCACAGCTCCATCCATCTCGATTGTTGTATACCAATAAACCTTGCTACCTTCAGTGTCTAAAAGAACTTTTAATCTAGTCTTGAATATTCAGCTCTCTGGGGATGACAACTCCATTGAAATCCGATCCTCTCTTTGAAGAAAGATCTCCCCATCTCATTCTTAAATGGCAGATCCCTTGTTGTGAGACTGTAGACTCTATTTCTAAACTTTCCAGATAAAAGAAAGCTGATGTGTCTCTTCATTTGTTTATTTTAACTGAATTTGGTTTTGGATACTGGGAAGAGAACTTTCCCAAGCTAGCAAAAAGATAACTCATACATCTGCACAAATGAAAACTTAGCAAAGCCTGAAAACCCAGTAATAAACGTGGATCAATTCAGCTTCCATCCCTGAATCTTGTGCCAAAAATAGGTGTGAATTTTCCTTGTACTCCACATTTCCTTTCCGTGTTTATTAAAATACCTATCCTGTTATGATCCAGATGGTAAAGCCTGCAGGAATTAGCATGGAAAGAAAATATGTAAGAAACACCCAATTTCGTGATAAATCTATCGAGGAAAAACAATAGCTCATGTATTTTAACTGGTCAATTTGAGTAGGATGGGATGGGTGAATCACAGTGTATGAGTGAGCAGCAGTGAATGATTGAAGGATTGAGAAGGATTCTGGGAGAAGTTGGTGTAGTTACCACAACTGAGAAGGGGATTTGGAGGATCAGGTGCTCAACAGGAGGCAGAACATCCAACAGAAGGTGCCTGTGAGAACTGACCAAGGAGAATTCTGGGAGAAGTCAGCTCAGTCATCGTGACTAACAAAAACAGAAGTTGCTGGAAAATCTCAGCAGGTCTGGCAGCATCTGTGAAGAAAAAGTCAGAGTTAATGTTTTGGGTTCGGTGACCCTTTCTCCGAACAGTCGTCATGATTACTAGTTTTAAGTAGCAGTCTTACCTTGATCCATTACGCTGGCAGGGAGTATTATAGGAGCTGCATTTAGTCACACCTCAAGATCAAGAGCTCCAGCTTGGTATGTAGTGGTCAGGTGATTCTTTTGTTCTTACCTTCAATTTTCATTAACGTTTATGTACCCATACATTTTAGAGTAGTGGAATTTAGGCTAGTGATAGAGTAGTATAGTACTGGGTTTTAAAGTAGTACCTAGAGTATTGTTTGCAGAATATTTAGTATTTTTTCATGAGAATCTAACACCAGGGCTGATTTAATTAACTGTAAATTGATTAAATAGAAATTTATAGAGGGTAAAAATGATAGTCAGCGATGTAATCTGCTTCCCTGCAGAATATGACAATATATGCAGGAAGGGTGTCCAATTGCAGCTCCTGTCAGACCACATGGAGCGGCGGTTGGACACACTTAGGATCAAGCAGGCGGCAGAAAACATTGTGGACAAGAGTTTTAAAATGTGATCATGCCCGAGGTTCAGGCAGATAGCTGGGTGACCGCAAGGACGAGCGGGCAGACACTGCAGGAGTCCCCTGTGGCTATCCCTCTTTCAAAAAATTAGAGCGTTTTAGATACAGTTGTGGGGCAGCAGCCAGAGCGCTGGCACCACAGCTGGCTGTGTTGATGGGTCTGAGTCAGATGCTCTTCGGTGGGTTGGTGGAGACTTGTTGGGCCGAATGGCCTGTCTCCACACTGTGGGGATTCTATAAATTCTATACTAGGGGACTCTATAGTCAGGGGCACAGAAATGCAATTCTTTGGCCACAAAAGGGAGGGTGATCAGCCAGAAGTCATGGTATATATTGGCACTCACAACATAGGCAGAAAGAGTGATGAGGTTCTGCAAGGCAATTCAAGGAGTTAGGTAGTATTTTGAACAACAGGACCTTGAGGGTTGTAATCTTGGGATTACTCCCTGTGCCACATGCCAGTGAAGCTAGGAATACGAAGATTTTAAGTTTATATGGCTAAAGGGCTAATGTAAGAGGGAAGAGTTTGGATATGTGGATCATTGGAATGTCTTCCAGGACAGGTAGGACCTGTACAAGAAGGACGGTTGCATCTAAACTGGAGGGGTACCAATATCTTGGCAAGGAAGTTTGCTTGTGTCTCTCAGGAGGTTTTAAACTAGTGGCAGTGGGATTGAAACCAGAGTAGTAGGTCAGCAAGTACAATGACAATTACAACATTTAAAAGGCATCTGGATGGGTATGTGAATAGGAAAAGGTTTGGAGGATTATGGACCAACTGCTGGCAAATGGGACTGGGTCAGATGAGTTGGGTCGAAGAGTGTGTTTCCATGCTGCATGTTTCTATAACTCTGTGACTCTATGACTGTATAACCGAGGAGGAGTTAGAGGCTAGTAAGGCAAAGGGGTAGAACATGTTACTGAACATGGTGGGACTGGCGCTCTGTGGTGTATTTGTTTTAATGTGAGGTGTATGACGGGTAAGGCAGATGAACTTATAGGTTATAATACTGTGATGTTGTAGCTATTACGGAGACGTGGTTAAGAGAGAGAGACAAGATTGGCAGCTTAATGTTCCAGGATATAGAATTTTCTGGCAAGATAGAGAGGGATGTAAAAAGGGTTGGGGAGTTGCATTACTGACAGGAGAGAATATCACAGCTATACTGTGGTAAGACACCTTGAAGTGCTCATCCAGCAAAGTTATATGTTTAGAGTTCAGGAATAGGAAGGGTGCAGTCACTTTGATGGGATTGTACTATAGTCTTCACAACAGTCAGCAAGTGATAGAGGAACAGATATGTGGACAGATTTTAGTAAAATGTGTAAACAACAGGGTTATTGTGGCAGTTGATTTTAACTACCCCTTTATTGATAGGGACTTCCTCAGTGCCAGAGGCTTGAATGGGAGGTGAGCTTGTTCACTGTGTTAGGCTTTCTTGAAAAAAATATGTAAATAGTCCAACGCGGGACGGAGCCTTACTAGACCTGCTATTGGGGAATGAGCCTGGCCAGGTGCTTGAAGTTTCAGTGGGGGTGCATTTTGGGAACAGTAACCATAATTCCATACGTTTGAAGTTACTTATGAATAAGAGTAGTCCTTGGGCGAAAGTACTAAATTAGGGGAAGGCTAACAATGATAATATTAGGCAGAAACTGGGAAATATAGATTAAGGGTGATTATTTGAGAGAATCTTTTAAAAGCCTGTTGATTAAAGTTCAGGACCAGTGTGTTCCTGTGAAAGTTAGGCATATGAATGGCAAGATTCGGGAACCTTGAATGACAAGAGAATTTGTGAACTTAATCAAAAAGAAAAAGGCGGCATGCATAAGATTTAGAAAACTGAAGACAGACATCTCTTAAGGAATTTCAAGAAGGCAGGAAAGCACTTAAATGTGGAGTTAGGAGGGCTAAAAGGGGCCATGAAATGTTCTTGGCAAACAGAGTCAGAAGTCATTCAACACCTTTGTCAGGTGAAGGAGCAGAGCTCCGAAAGCTTGTGATTTGAAATAAACCTGTTGGACTGTAGTGTGGTGTTGTGTGACTTCTGACTTTTGTCCACCCCAGCCCAGCACTGGCATCTCCACATCTTGACAAACAGGATTAAGGAAAATCCCAAGGAGCTTTATACATATATAAGAAGCAAGAGAGCAGCTGGGGAAAGGTTCACTCGAGGACAAAGAAGGGAATTTTTGCATGAGCTGGAGGACCTCAATGAATACTTTGCATTAGTATTCACAAAGAAGGGCATGGTGGACAGTGAGTCTAGTGAGGACTATGTTGATATTCTAGGGCATGTCAATATAAAAAAAAGTTGTTGGGTGTTTTAAAAAGCATTAAGGACGACAAGCCCCCAGGACCTAAATAGGATCTATCCCAAATTACTGAGGGAGGCAAGGGAGGAAATTGCTGGGGTCTTGTATGAAATCTTTGTATCCTCTTTAGTCACTGGAAAGTTCCCAGAAGATTGGACAATAGCCAGTGTAGTTCCTTTCTTTGAGAAGGACAAAAGAGATAACCTGGGTCATTACAGGTCAATGAGCCTTACATCAATGGTAGGGAAATTATTGGAGAAGATTGTTAGAGTGTACTCACATTTGCAAAAATATGGACTTACAGGCAGAATGGCTTTGTGCAGGGGATGTCATGTCTCTCAAACTTGATTGAGTATATTGGGGAAGAAACAAAGATAATTGATGAGCTCAAGGCTGTGGATGTGGTCTACATGGATTTTAGCAAGGCTGTCATGGCAAGCTGATACAAAAGGTAAAGTCACATGGGATCCGAGTTGAGCTGGTAAGATGGATTCAAAATTGGCTTGGTCAGAGAAGACAAAGAGTAGCAGTGGAAGGGTGTTTTACTGACTAGAGATCTGTGGCCAGTGGTGTTCTGCAGGAATCAGTGCTGGGATCCCTGTTGTTTGTAATACATATAAATGATTTAGAGGAGAATGTAGGCTGTCTAACTACTAAGTTTGCGAATGACACACAGATTGCTGTGAATGGTGAGGAGGATTTCCAAAGGATACAGCAGGATATAGGTAGGCTGGAGACTTTGGTGAAGAAATGGCAGATGGAATTTAATTTAACCTGGACAAATGTGGGATGATGCATTTTGGAAGATCGAAAGCATGAGGGAAGTATACTGCAAATGGCAGAACACTTAGAAGCATTAACATACAGAGGGATCCAGGTGCACAAGTCCACAGCTCCTTGAAGTGGCAACATAAGTGGATAAAGTGGTCAAGAAGGCATATGCTTGCCTTCATTGTTTGGAGCATAGAGCAAAAGAATTGGCGGGTGATGGTGTAGCTGTATGAAACTTCTGTTAGGCCTATCTGGACTATAGTGTACAGTTCTGATCACCACCCTACCAGAAAGAAGTGGAGGCTTTGGAGAGGGTACAGAAAAGGTTTATCAGGATGTTACCTCATTTGGAGGGTATTAGCTATGAGGAGAGATTGGACAAAGTGGGAGGATTGGGGGCGACCTGATAGAATTAGGTTACAAATTGAGAGGCATGGATAGAATGGATAGTTGGAGTCTTTCTTCTAGGCTAAAAATGTCAATTACTAGGGGACACAGATTTACAATAAAGGGGGTAGGTTTTTTTTATACAGAGGGTGGCAAGTGCCTGAAATATGTTGCCAGAGGAGGTGTTAGAAGCAGATATAATAGGAACATTTGTGAGGCTTCTTGTCAGATAAATGAATCAGCAGGGAATGGAGGGATACTGGCCACATAGAGACAAAAAGTTCTTAGCTTAGAAAGGTGTCATATGTAGGCAAAGCCTTAGTGGGCTGAAGGGCCTGTTCCAGTGCTGTACTGTTTTGTTCAGAGCAGATGCAGGAACCTATAGTCTCGAGGACCAGCTTTGTAGCCTTGCTCTGTCTTTGAGGTCAAACCTTGTACCATTAGCATTTGCAAGAAAAGTAATGTCTAAACAATGCATTCTTCTTTCATCGAATATGTGGCAAGGTCTATGATTCTATGATCTGATGGTGTCTGTGGAGTTCTGTATTTGCCTCTGTGCAGTCCTCATATAACACGTGCCAATCCATGGTTGTTTACAACAGTGCCTCGAGTGATCAAAGTCCCCCAAGTCTTAGAATTAAAAATTTCATAGCAATGTAGTTACATTCGTTTTGTTTCATCATCCTCCTTTCGTCTGATTTTCTCTTTATTTTCCTGTCCCTCTTAATTGTGTCCTCAGCCAGTTCTCACACTCAGTCTACATTGGGTCAAAATTAACATGCTTGTTTATCCCTATCAGTTGCGATAAGTTTAATAAGAATTTTTTATTGTTTCTTCTCAAGTGCACGAACATCACAACCTCCATTAACAACAGAAACAGAAATTGCTGGAGACCCTCAGCAGGTCTGGCAGCATCTGTGGAGAGAGAAAGCAGAGTTAACATTTCGGTTCCAGTGACTGTTGTTCAGAACTTCTCATGGAGAGGCTTAACAGTTTGTGGTATTCTGCCTGAAACTATAATGTATTGGGGAACCTCATCCTGTGCCTAGTCATAACTGTATCTACTTATTGATATGAGAAGTTAACTAGATTTGAAGAGCATGAAATTAAATTTGAGACTGTTCCCATGCAGGCCCTCACTGATGTGAAGAATAGATCAGATTTTCATGTCACAGTCCTATCTTTGATCTTAAATGACTTCTAATAAGACTGTACTAAGTGAAACTCTTATTGACTTTATTTACACTTAACCACAAATGACTCTAGTCCGTGAGCTTTTTATGTCCACTTCCATAATAAAGTCATTTTCTAATTAGAGATGTTATTACACACCTCTGGAGCAGGTGAGATTTTCACTTCCATAATATGCTAGAGCAAATACTTCTAAGTTCCTCCCTGACACAAAACAGACACAAATTGCAAGATCTATTTAAATTATTGCAGACATGTTAAGTATCTAGAGTGGAGGATTAGACCATTCAAGTCCATGGGTTTGCTGTCATTCAATAAGAACAAGGTTGATTTGTATCCAAAAACTTCTAGCCTTCTTCATTTTATATCCCTTTAAGCCTTGGGTTGATAACAGAATTTAAATTATTAATTGAGCTAACATTTGCTACTTTTGCATGAAGCATCCACACTTCGCTATACTTTTCATGAAGCAGCATTGCCTAGCCAGTTGTCTGCAGCCTGCCTTTAATTTTAAGGTTACATCCCCTTGTTGAGCTTCCAATATCCTATAAATTTATTTCAAAATCCTAAAAGCATAATCCAGTAAAACAGCTTTACTATCGGGTCTTGGAATTCTGCAGCTGAGTTTTACCAATTTTGTACTTACCCATTCATTTTAAGCCGCTTGATCAAGAATGATCCCAGCGATGAAGGTCTATGAGGAGTCATTGCAAGCTCTGGTATGGTACTCTGGGTCTGCAGTAGGGTGGCACAGTAGTTAGTACTGCTGCCTCATAGCATCATGGACCCAGGATTAGATTCTAGCCTTGGGTGACTGTCACATAACTTAATGCAATCCCCTTGTAAGGACCTAAATACCACCTCACTTTAGCAGTAGCATTTCTCTTAATCAAAATCAAATTAATTAGTCCTCTGTTCCACTTGGCATTATGTTGCATATTGCTAACCGTAGGAAAAATTACCTGCATGGAAACATCATTCAAAATGAACATTGTTTTGGGTAAGCCCATAAGATACAGGAGCAAATTAGGCCATTCAGCCCATCGAGTCTACTCCACCATTCAATCATGCCTAATATGTTTCTCAACCTCATTCTCCTGCCATCTCACTGTAACAATTGATCCCCTTACTAACCAAGAACCTACCTATCTCTGTATTAAATACCCTCAATTACTTGGCCTTCAGAGACTTCTGTGGTAATGAGGTCCACAGATTCACCAGTCCCTGGCTGAAGAATTTTCTCATCATCTCAGTTCTAAAGGATCATGTCTTCAATCTGAGGCTGTACACTCAGATTCTAGTCTCTTCTGTTAGTGGAAACATCATCTCCAAGTCCAGGCCTCTCAGCATTCTGTAAGTTTCAAAGAGATCCTGTCTCATTCTTTGAAACTGCGTTGAGCAGAACAGAATCTCTACAGCGCAGAAAGAGGCCATTCAACCCATTGCATCCGTTCATTCAACCCATTAAGTCTCCAAAGAGCATCCCACACAGGCCCACTCTCTCACTTTATCCCCATAACCCTGCATTTACCATGTCTAATCCACTTAACTTGAACAACCCTGGACACTACGGGGTAATTTAGCATGGCCAATCCACCTAACCTGCACCATGGACTATAAAAGGAAACTGGAGCACCTGGTGGAAACTCATGCAGACACGGGGAGGATGTGCACACTCCACACAGACAGTCACCCAAGGCTAGAATCTAATCCTGGGTCCATGATGCTATGAGGCAGCAGTACTAACCACTGTGCCACCCTACTGCAGACCCAGAGTACCATACCAGAGCTTGCAATGACTCCTCATAGACCTTCATCCCTGGGATCATTCTTGTAAATCTCCTCTGGACCTTCTCCAAGGCCAGGACATCCTTCCTTAGACATGGGGCCCAAAACTGCTCGCAATATTCCAAATGCAGTCTGACCAAAGCCTTGTACAGCCTCAGCAGTACATACTTGCTCTTGTATTCTAGCCCTTTTGAAATGAATGCTACCTTTGCGTTTGCCCTCCTAACTGCCAACTGAATCAGCATGCTAAGAGAAACCTGAACTAGGATTTGTGCTTCAGATTTCCAAAGTCTTTCCCCATGCAGAAAATAGTCTACACCTCTATTCTTCCTACCAAATTATGTAACCTCACAATTTCCCATTTGAATTCCATCTGCCACTTCTTTGCCCATTCTCCCAGCCTGTCCAAGTCCTTCTGCAGCCTCCCCTCTTCCTCAACATTACCTGTCCCTCCATCTATCTTTGCCTTATTACTTGTTCTGGAGTCTTTAATAACTTCTGTCAAGCTCTCACTCCCTTTAACTTTTTCCATCAGTTTCCATGCAACTGAACCCATCCCCACCCCACTATTTAGTTTAAAACCCTACCCAAACTCTAGTTCTGCAATTCACCAGGACTGTAGTGCCAGCATGATTCAGGTGGAGCCCATCCCATCAGAACGGCTCCCTCTTTTCCAGTACCGGTGCCAATGTCCCATGAATTCAAACCCATTTCTTCCACACCAGTCTTTGAGCCATGCATTTATCTCTTTCATCTTGATCCAGATCAACTTAGCTTGTGGCTCAGGTAGTAGTTCAGAGATTATTATCTTTTTGGTTCTGCTTTTTAATTTAGTCCCTAGCTGCTCATATTCCCTCAATAGAACCTCTTTCCTATTTCTACCTATATCGTTGGTACCTACATGGATCTGAACAACTGGATCTTGCCCTTCCACTCCAAGTTCCTCTGCAGCCCAGATAAGAAATCTTGAACCCAGGCATCAGGCAGGCAACACAGCCTTCAGGACTCTCAATCCTGGTGGCAGACAACAGTATCTATTCCCTGATTGTACTATCCCTAATTACAATCTACATTTCACTTTTCTCCCACCTCTTGAATGTCTCTCCGTACCATAGTGCTGTGGTCAGTTTGCTCATCCTCCATACAGACCTCTGCTCTCCACATAGAGAACAAGTATCTCCAATCTGTTAGACAAACTCAAGATCTGAGGCTTCTCTAGCACGTCCTCATGCTTCCCCTCATTTCTCTATACTAAAAACTGTGTTCTATCGATAAAGCACGCAGAATTATTTGGCAGGTATGGCCTGCTTGCAAATAATTGTTTGAAAAATATAATCAAAAGGCAGAATATTGAAAGTTTGAAATAGAAACAAAATCAGCAGGTCAGGAAGCATCTGTGGAGAGAGAAACGAGTTAATATTTCAGGTCACAGACCTTTCATTCAGATAATTTGCCTGACTACTTTTTTTTAATGTGGCTTCTTTCAATAACACTGCCTATAATTGGCTTGCATGTCTGTTCTTGCTAATTGTGATTTATACCTGTAATATATGAGGAAGCACAGGTATTAAAGTGACAGGAATTTGTAATCTGATCTAAATCTGAATAGTATTGGACAACTTTTAGCTGCTAAACCCTCATTCTCTTTCTAAATTTCCCCCCCTTCTGCACCTCTCTCTCATTTAAGTCACAGTTTAAAATGTTTGTTCATCCTAATAGTTCCTCCTTTGGCGCAGTGTCAACTTTTGTCTGATTATGCACATGTCAAGTGGAATGTTTGACTCTGCTGAACGCACTGTATGGTTGTGAGTTGTTATTAATTTGTACTTAGGTTTTAAAGAAAACTGCCAAGTTTGTGGTATTTTATAATGATTGATTAACATGCAGTTTTTAATTTCAGCCCTGTTAAAGCACAATCTACTTCCATTCATAAGTTTTGTGTGGTTCGTGGAAGACAAAGTGGCAGATAAACAGAAATTAGTTTCTCTTGGTTAGATTTGCATCATAACCATGCAGCAACCTTTTTTACAACAACAACTTATTTATATACGTAGAATCTTTTGAGGTGCTGTATGTATCTAGATGCTTTACAGAAATGTAATATTTAACACTAAGTGCCAGATTTCTGCAAGGTCGAGAGGACTTTACAGGCTATTGAAAATAGTAGCACCGGGATCTGGAAGTCCTGCCCATATTCCAACAGATTACATTTTTGCTAGCAGGGAGAGCGGAGCAGAGCATGATGCGCAAAGGAGTGAAACCTGAACTGTATTTCAGGGCCATTCTGTTTTCAGCACTGAGCTCAAAAAAATCCCATTTTGGCATTTCCAAGGGGCTTAATCCACAGCATCCCACAACCATCAATCTGAGGTGGTGTAGGTTTGGCGTCCAGAGCGTAATGACTGCTTTCAGGCAAGGTGCAAACCAGACTCGAGTTCAGGCCTCTTGATGCTGGCCTCAGGCACACATTTTAGGTGCATGCTGAAAATACCCTCTTTTTTCTTTTTCCCTTTTTTTAATCAAGAATTCACCACTTAAAAGAAATAGAGCATAATTTAAGCTAATTTTATGTTTTTCTCTTAATACTGTAACAAGAAGCAGTTCAACAATTAGCTAAGCATTTTCCACTAAATGCTAAGCTCTTTCCTTAAACCTTCCATTGCATATGACCAAACAAAGAATATTTGTGAGTGCCTTTTGAAATAATTTTAAATCCATCGGCATAACAATGTTAATATACATCATATAAGTCTGTGTTTATTTCAACAGAATAACACACACTTTACAAATCGTTTTTATACAAATAAGTAAGTGTAAAGCACTATGTAGATGATTTAGGATGGAGATGAGGAGACATTTCTTCACCCAAAGAGTGGTGAGCCTGTGGACTTCATTGCCACAGGAAGTATTCATAGAATCATAGAATTCTTACAGTGTGGAAACAGGCCCTTTGGCCCAACAAGTCCACACTGACCCTGAGAGCATCCCACCCCACCTAATCTACACATCCCTGAACACTATGGGAAATTTAGCATGGCCAACCCACCTAGCCTGCACATCTTTGGACTGTGGGAGGAAACCAGAACACCTTTAGGAAACCCACGCAGACACGGGGAGAATGTGCAAACTCCACACAGACAGTCACCCGAGGACAGAATTGAACACAGGTCCCTGGCGCTGTGAGGCAGCAGTGCTAACCACTGAGCCACTGTGCCGCCCCAAAAATGATACCAAAACATTGAATGTATTCAAGAGGCGACTCAATATAGCACTTGGGGCGAATGGGATCAAAGGTTATGGGGAGAAAGCAGGATTAGGTTATTGAGTTGGACAATCAGCCATGATCGTGAAGAATGGCTTGAAGGGCCAAATGGCTTCCTCCTGCTCCTATCTTCTATGTTTCTATGTATCTTGTCTAAATTTGATTTTACACTTGAAAGCATCTAGTTAATCAACTGCTGCCTGCAGTGCTTATGAATTACTGGACCATTCAGAAAGGCAGCACATTGTAAAGTATGTACATTGATGATTTTTTTCTTCTCTTCCTCCGTGCCTGAGGCCACATGAGGCAACACAGCTGTTCCACTGCTTTACATTCAGCAGCTCATGTTCCTGGTATCTGTCACAAAATCCCTTATCACATGGTGCAGTCATTAGCCTTGCTACGAGTTCTCTACTGAGAGAATCACCTGATGGGGTTGTCACCAGTCTGCTCTGCTTTCATCAAATACAAACACCTAACTAGAGAGCAGCAGAGTATTTAGAGCTGGCGCTCTTTTCCCTGACATGCCAAGATGTGCAGGGGTAGTAGGAAGCAAGTACATCTCGCATAAGATGCAAGTATCCTCCGCATGGGGTTAACACGATATTCAGAGATTCGGGGGATGAGTTTTCATCTCTGATGGACATAGGAATGAGGTTGGGCAAATAAATAAAATTTTGTTTTCTTGATGACAAATGCGGATATGCACGACCTTCACAAACTCCTTGGTTTTTTTTATTGGGACTGGTCATAGGTTGAGAAGTCCTTGAGTGTAAATCTCATATGCAGCTCTTTTGAGCTTGGATTCATAACACCATGGGAAATTTGAACTCCCTTCCATGTGCTATTTTTGGGTGTTTGTCACTATTTTGAAATCTCTAGGAGAAACGTGCCAGATTTGAGATTTCTGACCAGTAGAGAATGTCTACTCCGGAGTTTGCAGGTAAGCGTTAAGTACCCATACCCATCAGAGTTCAGGTTCAGTGGGTCAGCAATGTGGTTTAGCATGGAGGATTCCCGCATCCCAAAGGCAGTACTCTACAGTGAGCTGACGTGAAAATTCTGATAACTGGACATCCCAGACTTACCTACAAAGATATTCTGAAAGCCAACCAAAGAAGGGTCTAGGCCTGAAATGTCAGCCTTCCTGCTCCTCTGATGCTGCTTGGCCTGCTGTGTTCATCCAGCTCTACACCTTGTTATCTCAGAGTTTGCAAGCTCTATTGTAGTATATGGGGAAGAAACAATCTTGGACAGATCCACATGGAGAAGTCTCTGTAATAGAGTGATTTCAGTATTAGAGGAGAACAGAGTCAAGTGAGCACAGCTAAAAGCAAATGCCTTCATCATTCCCTCCAACACTGACTTCATATGCAAAATTTGCAATTGGTTATGCAAATTGAGATTTAGCCTAATGTTACAGATGAGACAGTATCAATAGTCTTTTTAAATATTCGCTGAACAGTCCTCTATCAAATGTGGGGAATTCAACATTTACATATATACACAAATGTTATGATTAGTACTTGACATATAAAAGGTATTAAAGCCAGCAATGAATTACAGCTATCATCCAAGTAGCAATTTTCCAACTGTGACATCAGGATCTTAGTGCATACTCATAGACTCATAGACATTTACAGCATGGAAGAAGACCATTATTGTGTCTGTGCTGGTGAATAAAGATCTGATTACACTAATCCCATTTTCCAGCTTTTGGCCCATATTCCTGGAGACTAGTGAATCTGTCAATACTCCTTAAATGTTACAACAATTTCTGACTCAAGCACCCTTCAGGCAATGAGTTCTAGACTCACACCACCATCTGAGTGAAAACAATTCTCTTCAATTCTCCTCTTAGCCTTCTACCCCTGACCTGAAATCTCTGCCTCCTGGTTATTGACCACCCTCCCTTATGAACTGATAAAACTCCTTTCTGTCCACCCTCTCTATGCTCTTCATAACCTTGTACACCTCAATTCCTCTCAAACTTACTTGGTCCAAGGAAAACAACCCCAGCCTATACAATCTTTGCCCATAGTTCAGACCCCCCAGACGAGTCAGCATCCTGGTAAATCTCCTCTGCATTCTCCATTTGCATTTACATCATTCATGTACTGTGGTGACTAAACTGCACACATTACAAATAACTAGACTTTTCTGTGTAAAAAGTGATACTGTTTATAATTAAGTAGTTGTAAAAATAAGAACATCACGAGATTTCTCAATCAATTTAAAATTTAAATTGTAATTTATAGAGTTCAAAGCTTTTGGGAAGATTTGTAGCTTGGGCTGTTGATTGGTTGTTGACTTGCTTGCCGAGCTGGTAAGTTTGTTCGCAAATGTTTCATCACCATGCTAGGCAACATCATCAGTGCACCTCCGGTGAAGCATCTGTGTTCTGTCCCGCTTGCTATTTATGTGTCTTGGTTTGTTGTGGTGGGGAGCATTACTTACAGATTTGTTTCTTAGTGATTGGTATATGGGGTCCAGCTCTACATGTTTGTTAATGGAGTTCCGGTTTGAGTGCCGGGCTTCCAGGAATTCTCGTGTGCCTTTCCTTGGCTTGTCCTAGGATAGCTACGTTGTCCCAATCGAATTGGTGTCCCTGTTTGTCCATGTGTTTTGAAATGAATGATAATTAACTAAACATGTAGAGCTGGACCCCATAAACCAACCACTATGAAACAAGTCTGGAAGTGATGCCACCCACCCCAACAAACCAAGACACATGAATAGCAAGCGGGACAGAACACCAGCACTTCACCAGAGGCACGCTGATGATGTTACCTAGCATGGTTTGGAAACATTTGCAAACAAACTTACTGGCTCGGCGAGCAAGTCAACAACTATATTTATAGAGTTTTGGGAATTATTTCTGCATTATTTCTGCATTAAGTATATCTACTTCTGAACCACAGCAGATGTCTGTATTAAACTTTGTACATTTGTGACTGCAAAACTAAACATAGCCCAGATCTCCGTTCAGTGTCAGGAACTTTATTCCTGACCCTGATTGAACAGAAAGATACACTTGCCTTTAGGGGAACTCTACATGTGAACTTCCAAGCCAGGAGACTCTCCAAGTGAAGCAATCTAGACCAGGCCAGGAATTCATGCAGCCAACAGCAGGGCAGATTGGTGTTAAAATCACAACCCTTTTTTTGAACACCTGCTGCCCTTTTCCAAGAATTAAAGGAACTGCAGCCTCGTTGACATCTGCTGGGAGAGAGACTAAGGTGACAGTTGAGTGAGAACACAAGATTGTAGATGGGTAAGAGGTGGCGTGCCAGATGTGTGAATAGATACAGAAACCAGCTGTGTAGGATTAAATTAGCAAGTGAGTGGCTGAGTGCGTAGGTTGCCTCAGGGGGTAGGCTTGGGTCAGGGGTAGTTGGAGGTGGTTGTAACAGGTCTAGTCCATCAGAGTGGGACACATTTAATCTTGAGGATCAGTGGGTTGGGAGTTGTGTCAAAACAATGCCGGTTGAGAGGTGTTGGGTCCATGGGAATCTATGTAAAAAGAGAAGAGGGGGCTTAAGTCTGAGATGGGAGGGTTCAGTGTAAATTAGCTTTCAGTTTATACTAATTCAATTTTTTCACCAGTAGTTAACATCCTTCATTCATAAATAAAATTAAGAATTTACAAAGTTCTGCAGAATTTGTAACTTGAGTTAATTTTTTTCTGCTGCCACTGATATTATTTGTAGCATGATTGGTGTTGCAATTTGACAAAATTGCTAAGTTGGGAGTAAAAGGGGTTATCACATTCAGTGGAAATTAGAAAGTAGTATTCAGTGGAATTGAAATTTTACTGTCTTTGCAGCTTTGCCTATTAAAAATGTGCTTGTTATGAATATCTGTTGGGAGTTGCTTAAAATATTACTGATAAATGTATGCAAAATAATAATTTCTTTAAATTTGTTATTGAATAAAAATGAAACAATTAGGCTCTTATTTTAGTATTTGCATCTATTTGGTCAGTCAGAGTATCAACAGGCTGACAGATAAAATATGAAATATATTTCCTCCCTTCTCTCCCCTGCACTCCCTCTCCTGCACCACCATCCACTCCACTACTGGACAGAAAGAGCACATTTGAAGTCTAGGCCAAATGCACCTCAATTATTAAAATGCCCATGATCACCGATTGCACATCTCTGTCCTGTTCTAGAGTCTCAGCTACATATTGGCTGTTGATCGGGATCTTCTGTAAACGGATGAGGATTAGCAGGCAAGAGTCCTAATTCTCTGTAGTCATCAGGGATTACTTATCTTCCAGTCTAAAACTTGTCTCTTGGATCCCTGATGTCCCTTTGGTCTGGTTTTATTGGCAACACAAATATTTGGATGCCCTTCCAGGAATAACCCAGGGAAAATGAGGCACAAATTTAGAAGCTGTGCCTTCCAAATCATTTTCCTGCAGCAGTGATGGGCTTGCACCCACTGTAGACTGTTGAGTCATCTTGTGAAATCCTCAAAGTACACAATGGTGGGTATGTGAAATAGACACCAGGCTAACCATAGAAAATATAAACAGGAGTAGGCTATTTGGCCCTTCAGGTGTGGTCCCCCAATCATTACAATCATGGCTAATCATCCAACTCAGTACCCTGTTCCTCCTGCTTTTGTCCGATACCCTTTAGCCCGAAGAACTGTATCTAACTTCTCCTTAAAAACGTTCAACGTTCTGGCCTTAATCACTTTCTATGGCAGAGGATTCACTACCGTCTGGGTGTCGAAACTTATCCTCTTCTCATTCCTAAATGGCTTACCACCTATCTTTAGACTATGATCCCGGTTTCTGAACCTCCAGGTCATCAAGAACATACTTCCTGCATTCATATGTTAATATATTTAATAGTTCATATGAGTCAATTTATAGCTTCGAAATGGATTAGAAAGAAGGAATTTTCATGCTTTTCAGTTATTGTGAAATATTTTGTAACAAATGAGTTATTTTTGAAATGTGACGTGGGAAAAGGCCACAATCATTTTTCACATTGCGTGGAGTTAATAGCCAGTAACATTGTTTTTGGTACTATTCGTTCAGGGATAAATTATGAGCAAGGATACTGGGAGAACTCGACTATGTTTCTTTAAGCAGGAATATTTGATGTTCTCCTTAGAGACAAATAGACAGATTTTGTTTAAAATTTTCAGTCAGAGGCACTGACCCTTGACAATAAAGCAATCTGTCTGTATTGCTGTAATCGATCAGCTCATGTTCTGTGCTGGAGCATTGGAATAGTGTTTGAATTCACTGTTGTCTGTAGCAGGAGTGAGGGTGCTCCTTGTTTTGTATTGTGGGACTGGATCTGATTGTGGGTTCAGAATAGATGAAGTTCAGAATTATTGAATACTGTGTGGAATAACAATGATTACTGGTTTGCTGAAGATCTCATGCCATCATATTCCAAGGGAGTTAACTGATTTGGAATGTGTTGTTTAAAATGATGTTCAGTAAAATCTGAATTTTTACATGACATTTTTTATTATAAAAGGCATCAGAGAAAATCCTTACCTCCTTAAAATGAATGTCATATATGTTTGTGTTGTGGGAAATGAGTGTCCCTTGTTATAACCTATTTTAAGTTGGTTCATAGGTAGGTTAATATGAGCCATATGAACAGAGAAGTTTAGATGAATGCGTTAACACATTTGTATGATTATAACAGAATTTCCTTCTGTCAAAATTGGTTATTGAATTATCTGCCTGGATCAAAGTCCTTACTTTTGATTTAGAAAGTTATCTTGAAAGAAAGAAAATTGCCATTTAGTAAGCACCTTATCAGATCCTCAGGACATACCAAAGGGCTTCATGACCAAATAATTATTTTCGAATTTAGTCACTTTTGCACACAGCAGGGTTGAAATTTGCCTTTCTGTTATTGTTTGAAAATATATTTATAATCCATAAAAGGGCCACTATGTTTTAAGGGAAGGAAGTCTCACCATTCAGATTCAAGAATAGACTTGTTGTTTGAGGATGTAAATGCTTTCATGGAGACATTAATGAATTCGCCAAAATGTTAATTTACTCTTGGCAGTTGACTTTAGGTCCCAATTAGCATCTCTGAACTGGGCTTGAACCACTGCAGCTGTCTCCAGCCTCTATGACAACTGGTGATTTTCCAGCCAAACATTATACTTCTGTGCCTGGTTTGTTTAGCTGCCCTGCCCACACACAGTCTCAATTTGAGCAGTATAGAATAACAGGGCCCTGTCAGCCACAGCAAAACACCCGCCCTTTCTCCCATCCTGCTTTGACTGACCTGAATGTTTTGAACATGCTAATATACATGAACAGTTTAATGTTACATTTAATGTTAAAGTACCTTTCTTTACGATTTCGTACCAGTAACAAAGACACTTGTATATTTGGATTTCACTTTCCCAAAAAGTAAAACTGTTCTTAATGCAAAAATATATTAATTTGAAAATATGAACAATTTGATTATCCCTAGAAATGGCTGTGAAATTGTTCTGTACCTGCTGGTTCCAATGAAGTCAGCACATAAACTTTATGTTGTCAGCTGTTTTAAATAATTGTAGCATGCAACTGGAGTTTAGTACTCTGTTGAGTGGTTGTGCACTTGAGCAGGGGATAAAAATCATGAGACATCAGTGTGAGTTAACGCTGGCCACCACTACTTAAACCACTGCTGCAACTCTTGAAGAAGAGGTGCATTCCAACTAGAATATCATTTCACAGTGTATTCTGAACTAGAAGATTCAGGAGCGAAGATTTAAAGATTATCTGACATGGCATTACAGGGCACCATGCAAGAGGAGACATGCCAGTTTTTAAAAGTATGTAGGAAATTCTCAGACAAACAGCAGGACCAATTAACTCTGCTGGTCAGTGCTAGGACTGTGGCCTTGAGGATATGGATGCGGTGCAGCAAAACATTCAGAAACCTGAAGGTTTCACTTTCGTGGTCAAGATCAGTGAACGTACCATCAATTGTCATGTCCTACCAACTGCCTACTTGCTTGCGTGTTGTTCAATATATCACGGCCCCATGGCTTACCCATCAGCAATCTCTATCATTCATCACTCACAGCTCACATTCATAGCTTTACTTAACACTCGCACGCTTAACACTGCTGGCTGCCTCACACCCACAATCATTTTGCACCGTCCCAATCTTAACACCCCTTGAACTTTAGGACCACTGACCTTAGCACCCCAGGAAGATGCTTCCTTAACGATTTGCTCACTAATGTGTCTTTCTTACTTACCCTGCTTGCAGTTTCGCCCATCACAAGCTGTTTCTCTCTGGTTCATTATGATTCTATTCGCAGTAAACGCAATGTGACAATGTAAAGCAGCTTGAAGAATGTGCCACCTGATTAGAGCTCAGAGTCCATCCTCTCCAGTTCTTATCAGGATACTGAGCAATATGTTGCATGATATGCTGTGTATAGTCATGCACAAGCTGAATGCTGAGGGAGTGGAATGCCTTTCGATTGCAGTGCACCTCCAAATTGACATGTGGCAGCCACATAATGACACCTTGCAGAGTGGGGAAATCTGCTATTCTTATAGACGTATGTACTTACTGAACCAACTTCTTTTTGGCAAAAGAGAATGAAATATATTCACACCTCTTGAAAAACCAGAGTCACAGTGATCTTCCTTATTTTACCGAAATGTTGCACATTTCCCTGCTGCAGCCTTAAAGGAGTCCAGCAGATAAAATTTCATGGTCATGGTCATGGTCATGGTCATATTCAGAGCCACTGCTGTTGTCCTACTGCCCTGAAGCTACAGGTTTGGCTGCAGCATGTGACTGGTTTCCTTGAGGATACCCATACTGAAATATTAAACATCTGAGATAGTTACTCAGTTTAGTCAGTAGAAATGTGGGCAAATATGGTTTCCTGCTGAGGTCCTTTTCTCCCTTCTCCTTCTCCCTTTTCTAGCAGTCTGTACTGCTGTGAGACGTCTTGGTTTATACTTCCTCTAATTCTCTATCCCTAGAGTGATACAAGCTACAGCAACCCTATCCAATAATTTGTTCAGAATCCTTGAAGTCAAGGCAAAGACCTACAGCACATACCATGCCACTTCCCCTGGACTTTATCAACTTTAAGTAAATATAGAAACCACAAATGCTTCTACAATCACATGAATCCGTAGAAATTAACCAGTAACCAACCTGAAAGCAGTTGATGATCCCTCAAAGTAGCACTGGTTGAAGTTCCTTCTTGCTGCTTATTGGATTTTGAACTGTGCTATTTTTTGAGATGTCTTCAGCTGGAGCTTTGAATTCCAAAATGAAAATGCTATGATCAAGTCAATGTTATACACAGTTAGACATCACAATCAGCCTAAATTGTAAGCATCTGTTGGGTACTTCCTCTGCGTGTGCTAATGTCCTCACCAGTGTCTGGGTGTGAGGTATGTGGGATTCTGTGAAGGGTCACTGACCTGAAATCTGAATTCCGCTTCTTTCTCACCAGGTGCCGACTGACCCTTTTTGAGTGTTTCCAGTATTTTACATTTTTAATTTAAAATTACTAACATGCAGTATTTTGTTCTTGCACCGGTGTGCAGAAGAGCCCAGGTGGTCTGGTTTTCAGCTACAGTATATTTTAAATTGTTATTAATTTGTTGCACAATTTGTAAGCTTGAAAAAAAGCAATGGAAAATTGGAGTATGCTTAAGTACAATTTAAACTGCTTTATTGTGCTGTAAATTAAATTATTTGAACATTAGTGATATTTATTTCAAGTATAACAAAATAAATATCCCTGTTCACAAAGCTATACTATAATAAAATAGAGTTTGGTGTGAGGATGATTTGATTTTTAAAAAAATCATTCATGGGATATAGGCATCAGTGGCTGTCTAGCATTCATTGCCCATCCCTTGAAAAGGTGGTGGTGAGTGCCTTTTTGGACCGCTGCATTCCATTTAGCGTAACTGCATCCAAAAGGCTAATAGGGAGAGGGTTCGGGGATTTTAACCTTGCAACACTGCAGGAATGGTCATATATTTCCAAATCAGGATGGTGAGTGGCTTAGAGGGGGATTTGCAGCTGGTGGTGTTCCAATTTATCTGCTGTTCTTGATCTTCTCTGTAGTAGTGGTTTGCAGGTTTGGAAGGTGCTGTAAAGGGATCCTTGGTGAATTGATGCAGTTCATCTTGTAGATGGCACATAATTCTGCTACTCAGTGCCAGCTATAGAAGGAGTGGGTGTTTGTGGATGTGATGCCAATCAAGTGGGCTGCTTTGACCTGGATGATGCCAAGCTTCTTTAATGTTATTGGAACTGTGCTCAGCCAGACAATGAGGAACATTCCATCACACTTCTGACTTGTGCCTTGGACAGGCTTTTGAGAGTCAGGAGGTAAGATACTCACTGCAGGAATCCCAGCTCTGACCTATTCTTGTAGCATGGTATTTGTCTGGCTAGTTCATTTCAGTTTTGGTCAACGGTGGATGGCACACACACCCAAAAGAAAGGATGCTGATAGCAAGGGATTGGATGATGATAATGCCATTGAATGTCAAGAAGCGATGGTCATTGCCAGTCACTCATGTGGCATGCATGTTAATGTCCCCTCACTTCCCCTTTGGAGTTCAAATCTTTTTCTGTGTTTGAATCAAGGATGTAATGAGGTCAGAAGCTGGCAGAATCCAAACTGAGCATCAATGACTAGATTTTTACAAAGTAAATGGTACTTGATAGTACGGTCGATCATCCGTTCTATCATTTTACTGATGGTTTGAGAATAGACTGATGGGACAGTAAATGGCTGAGTTGAATTGGTCCTGCTTTCCATATGCAAGACATACCTGGGCAATTTTCCACATTGTCAGGTAGATGCCAGTGTTGTAACTGTACAACAGCTAAGCTAGGAGTCTTCAGGTCCACAGCACACATCTTCAGTACTGTTGCCAGAATGTTATCAAGCCGTATAACCATTGCAGTATCCACTGTCTTCAGCCGTTTCTTTGATATTTTGTGCAATGAACTGAATTGGCTGAAGACTGACATCTGTGCTGCTGGGGATTTCCAGATATTTAAGGAACATTGCTACATGCTAGTTTTAATTATAGTTAAAGTGAATAATTTTCTTACATTTGAAAGTTGACTGGATTTCAAGTTCTCCAATTGTATAGCTTTTTACATAATCATTATGGGTTTATGTTTATTTTGACATTCAGGATGATACAGTATTTATTAATCATGTATTTCAAAATCCATGGAACGTGAACTAATAGTGTTATGAAGCTGGCAACAACAGCGTGCATCATCTAGGCAGATTGGCATCACATGAGTGGGTGACATTAATAAAGATATTGGCATCATTCACTTCTATATTATGTGGCCTGTTTTCAGGAACAGTTGTTGGTAGCAAATGTATGTGGTCTGCGAAACGGCAAAGCCATTTTCATTTTATTTTCTTTTTTCTATTTAAACAGACACCATCTCAAATGAAGAAAACAAAATCATTCAAATAAGTGTCATTTTGGCTCATTTGCTTCTGAATCAGATGGCTATTAAATTCTACTCCAGAACAACAGTATATAAGATTAGTTTATTCCATAGTACAGTACCGAGTAAATATTGGATTGCCATTCTTAAATGGATTGTTGCAAATGCAACTTCCAGCTAGTACCATTTCGTAGTGATTAGGAATGGGAACAGGCTGATTTTTCTGATCCTATTCTTGGAATTCTGGGGACAATTGTGTTGCTCCACATATTGATCAAACAGGGTTCAACTAGCTCAAAATAAAATAAGATTCAAGTTTGTAGTATTATTATGGATAATTGTTTTAGTTAAGCTGCCCACAATTTCATAACTTTAAAATTAACCTGGGTGTATTGCCTGCTGCACCAAAATTCCTGGAGGAATTTAATAAATTGAGGTTGACAAATCTCATAATTTAGGAGCTGGCTGGTGACTCCATTACCATCCCAGATTTAGCCCAGGCCAAGAAT
>NC_063333.1:53322887-53336084 GCF_021869965.1 Rhincodon typus | reverse complement strand
AGCTCTCCGGCATCCATCACATCCACTTTTTGCCTGCTTCAGTTGTGGAGATTACAACGTGTTTGGATTATGCAGCACATTCTGTCAGGAATGTACTGAAAGACCTAGGCAGATTGATCTGAGCATCAAAACCTCATCTTCAGCAGGCTTATCATCTGATCCATGATGGCCCTGTTTGAAGAATGAACCCACTGAACTTATGATCAGCCGCAGTAAAGGAGTTGCATAATGGAGTCATCAGCCACGATTGAGATATCAAAATCAAGAAAATAGACAATATGATTTTTGTTGGTAAATACTTCAATGCAAGATGTATAGTGAATAAACCAGATGAGTTGAAGGCACAGAATGACACATGAAAGTGTTAGAGTCTGAATTTTCCCCTTGGAAATGTGCTTTGTAGGTGGGATTATTTCAGAACTCACAAGATGCACTCCTGACTGATGTGCGACTTTGCCTGGGACCGGTGGTTTTATTCCTGCAGGCTTTAGGCTTGCAGTGCAGTGTGAGTACGCAGACAGACTGATGGGAAAGACCATCTCAATTGTTGATGACAGCAACATAGCTCCAAACATTATTCAAATGTCCCCCTAAAACTCCACACTCACCCATCCCCGCCAACATTCATGCCTCCTCTGTGCACATTGATGCAGCATCCACGGCTACTCACGCAGTATTCACTAATACAGCATTATCAGATTCTCCCCGCGAAGCCAGGGTGTTCTAAACCATGGAACCCCACAGCCCCCACGACCTCCTTCCCAGCCATGCTTGACCATAACCACACCCCTCTTACAAATACAAAAATACAATTGTTCCCCTTCACAACTGTCATTTCCCCTTTCCCCAGCCTGCAGCTCCAATTCCCAAAAATAAGTTGCTGAGACTCCTTCCCAGAGCTGCCCCATAACCAGCCAGTCCTGGTCAAGAAGTGCCAAGACCCTTGACAGGTGCCTGTACATCTCCCTGACCACATTAGTCTTCCTCATTTTTTTTTCACAAAAGCTGCTCACATTAGTCCTACTCCTCTCATTAATATGGAGCCACAGACTATGGCCCACTCCCTGAAGACTGCTGAGGCATGGACGCCTGATCCAGATCAGGCATCTGTTCACGGCCATCTCCTTGCACTGGAATCAGAGGCTTCCTTGGACTTAGCTGGGACCCTGACTGATGGGTGCCTCCGTGGACTTTGGTGAGGTCTCCTTCAACACTGAGATGTGCTGCCTACTTACTGCACATGCAGAGTGTTTACTGCATAAACTGCTGGCACATGGTGCAGGTGCGAGATTGATGTAGCGCATTGTCGTACAGCAAGATGTCCAAACCCGTAGATGGAGGACTGCTGCGCAGCAAGACTAGCAGCCTGCCTGCATGACTGCACTCATTGGCACGGCAAGGCCAGTTAAGGCCTCACATGCTGTGAGCATGGGGCTAGGTGCTAAGTGAGTATGCGCAAAGAGAACAAACAAGCAACCCTGAAATATAGCCTGTCCCTGTGTGTAAAGTGTCACTGTAGCCTTTCAATGCCATTTGCTGCTATGCCCTGCAATGCAGGCCTCAACTTCCTAAGTGCCCTACAAGTGGATCAGAGAGGTGCAGTGGGCATCCAGAGGGGTCGGTCATTATCTGATGTCAGTGTTTGTGGCTGACAGGTGCATGCATTTGATGCCCATGGCTGGGACTTTGAGATGCTGTTTTTGTGGTGACCAACCCTGGAGGCTCTTTGCAGACAGTGGTGAGCCGAACGTGCCAGGTCCCTGCACGGATTTCCATGTGGTGAATTCTCAGCATCTGGTTTACTCACTGTGGGTGGTAGGATTGGAAGGTGCATTTTGATGAGGTGAGATGTGCAGTTAATAAGGTTGTTAACAAGCAATAATGCCCTTGACAGGCAACTCATCAATGCCTAGCAAGAATCTCACTTTGAGACTAGGAACCCAGTTAAAAGTTGCAGTGAGTTATTTGCAACATCGGAATAAATCTCCCTGGCTTTCACACATGAGTCTGCCACATTTCTCACCATAACTCAGATAACTTATGCTTCCTGTAGGATTTGGCCCAATGTAAATAAGTAAAAGTAAACAGAGTACTTAGTGGTAGATGCATAAAGAGGTTCACAATGTGATTCAAAATGACATGACTCTGAGACCTGCGAGAGAGGAGCCTAGAATGAACTCATGAAGAGCAAGGTCTCAGATATTAGGCTAAAGAGCTGTGTTTCAGAATCTAACAAGTACAAATGTGAATAAGGAACGTTACAGGACATTAGGAGTTAATTAGCCTTACTCAGTTATAAGAACATGCAACCTCATGGACAGAGCATGTGCAGACAGCCTGACATCCCTTGACATTCAATGACATTGAATACCCGACTATCACCTGGGGGTTACCACTGACCAGAAACTAAACTGGACCAGCCATAAAAATGCAGTGGCTACAAGAGTAGGTCAGAGGCTAGAAATGCTGTGGCAAGGAACTCAATTCCTGGGTCTCCAAAGCCTGTCCGCCATTTACAAGGCAAAAGTCAGGAGTCAAGAGAAAAGTCCTGGCATTTATTGCCTGTCCCTAGTTGCCCTTGAGAAGGTGATGGTGAGCTGCCTTCTTGAATTGCTTCATGCCATCTGTTACAGTAGACCCACAATGCCTTCAGAGGGAATTCCAGGATTTTGAGATTTTGACCCAGCGACACTGAAAGAATGGCAATATATTTCCAAGTCAGGGTGGTGAGTGGGTTTGAGGGGAGCTTGCAGGTGGTGGTGTTCCATATATCTGTTGCCCTTGTCCTTCTAACATAGAACATAGAACATAGAACATTACAGCACAGTACAGGCCCTTCGGCCCTCGATGTTGCGCCGACCTGTGAAACCAATCTGAAGCCCATCTAACCTACACTATTCCATTATCATCCATATGTTTATCCAATGACCATTTAAATGCCCTTAAAGTTGGCGAGTCTACTACTTTTGCAGGCAGGGCATTCCACGCCCTTACTACTCTCTGAGTAAAGAACCTACCTCTGACATCTGTCCTATATCTACCACCCGTCAATTTAAAGCTATGTCCCCTCGTGCTAGCCATAACCATCTGGGGAAAAAGGCTCCCACTGTCCACCCTATATAATCCTCTGATCATCTTGTATGTCTCTATTAAGTCACCTCTTAACCTTCTTCTCTCTAACGAAAACAGCCTCAAGTCCCTCAGCCTTTCCTCATAAGACCTTCCCTCCATACCAGGCAACATCTGGTAAATCTCCTCTGCACCCTTTTCAATGCTTCCACATCCTTCCTATAATGCGGTGACCAGAACTGTACGCAATACTCCAAGTGCGGCCGCACCAGAGTTTTGTACAGCTGCAACATGACCTCATGGCTCCGAAACTCAATCCCTCTACCAATAAAACCTAACACACCGTACGCCTTCTTAACAACGCTATCAACCTGGGTGGCAACTTTCAGTGATCTATGCACATGGACACCGAGATCTTTCTGCTCATCCACACTACCAAGAATCTTACCATTAGCCCAGTACTCTGTATTCCTGTTACTCCTTCCAAAGTGAATCACCTCACACTTTTCCGCATTAAACTCCATTTGCCACCTCTCAGCCCATCTCTGCAGCTTATCTATGTCCCTCTGTAACCTGCAACTCTCTTCCGCACTATCCACAACTCCACCAACTTTGGTGTCATCTGCAAATTTACTAACCCATCCTTCTACGCCCTCATCCAGGTCATTTATAAAAATGACAAACAGCAGTGGCCCCAAAACAGATCCTTGAGGTACACCACTAGTAACTGAACTCCAGGATGAACATTTCCCATCAACCACCACCCTCTGTCTTCTTACAGCTAGCCAATTTCTGATCCAAACCGCTAAATCACCCTCAATCCCATGCCTCCATATTTTCTGCAATAGCCTACCATGGGGAACCTTATCAAACGCTTTACTGAAATCCATATACACCAGATCAACCGCTTTACCCTCATCCACCTGTTTGGTCACCTTCTGAAAGAACTCAATAAGGTTTGTGAGGCACGACCTACCCTTCACAAAACCGTGTTGACTATCCCTAATCAAATTATTCCTTTCTAGATGATTATAAATCCTATCTCTTATAATCCTTTCCAACACTTTACCCACAACCGAAGTAAGGCTCACTGGTCTATAATTACCAGGGTTGTCTCTACTCCCCTTCTTGAACAAGGGGACAACATTTGCTAGTCTCCAGTCTTCTGGCACTATTCCTGTAGACAATGACGACATAAAGATCAAAGCCAAAGGCTCTGCAATCTCCTCTCTAGCTTCCCAGAGAATCCTAGGATAAATCCCATCCGTCCCAGGGGACTTATCTATTTTCACACCTTCCAGAATTGCTAACACCTCCTCCTTATGAACCTCAAACCCGTCTAGTCTAATAGCCTGTATCTCAGTATTCTCCTTGACAACATTGTCTTTTTCCTGTGTGAATACTGACGAAAAATATTCATTTAGCGCCTCTCCTATCTCTTCGGACTCCACACACAACTTCCCACTACTGTCCTTGACTGGCCTTAATCTTACTCTAGTCATTCTTTTATTCCTGACATACCTATAGAAAGCTTTAGGGTTTTCCTTGATCCTACCTGCTAAGGACTTCTCATGTCCCCTCCTGGTTCTTCTTAGCTCTCTCTTTAGGTCCTTCCTGGCTAACTTGTAACTCTCAAGTGCCCTAACTGATCCTTCACGCCTCATCTCTACATAAGCCTCCTTCTTCCTCTTGACAAGAGATTCAACTTCTTTAGTAAACCACGGTTCCCTCGTGCGACCACTTCCTCCCTGTCTGACAAGTACATACTTCTCAAGGACACGCAGTAGCTGTTCCTTGAACAAGCTCCACATTTCAATTGTGCCCAGCCCCTGCAGTTTCCTTCTCTATCCTATGCATCCTAAATTTTGCCTAATCGCCTCACAATTGCCTTTCCCCCAGCTATAACTCTTGCCCTGCGGTATATACCTATCCCTTTCTATCGCTAAAGTAAACGTAACCGAATTGTGGTCACTATCACCAAAGTGCTCACCTACCTCCAAATCTAACACCTGGCCTGGTTCATTACCCAGTAGCAAATCCAATGTGGCCTCGCCTCTTGTTGGCCTATCTACATACTGTGTCAGGAAACCCTCCTGCAAACATTGGACAGAAACTGACCCATCCAAAGTACTCGAACTATAGCGTTTCCAGTCAATATTTGGAAAGTTAAAGTCCCCCATAACAACTACCCTGTTACTTTCGCTCCTTTCCAGAATAATCTTTGCAATCTTTTCCTCTACATCTCTGGACCTTTTCGGAGGCCTATAGAAAACTCCCAACAGGGTGACCTCTCCTTTCCTGTTTCTAACCTCAGCCCATACTACCTCAGTAAACGAGTCCTCATCAAACGTCCTTTCTGCCACCGTAATACTGTCCTTGACTAACAATGCCACACCTCCCCCTCTTTTACCACCTTCCCTGATCTTACTGAAACATCTAAACCCCGGAACCTGCAACAACCATTCCTGTCCCTGCTCTATCCATGTCTCCGAAATGGCCACAACATCAAAGTCCCAGGTACCAACCCATGCTGCAAGTTCATCCACCTTGTTCCGGATGCTCCTGGCGTTGAAGTAGACACACTTCAAACCACCTTCCTGCCTGCCGGTACACTCATGTGACCTTGAAACCTTATTCATGACCGCACTACTCTCAACCTCCTGTACACTGGAGCTACAATTCAGGTTCCCATTCCCCTGCTGAATTAGTTTAAACCCTCCCGAAGAGCATTAGCAAATATCCCCCCCAGGATATTGGTACCCTCTGGTTCAGGTGTAGACCATCCCGTTTGTAGAGGTCCCACCTACCCCAGAATGAGCCCCAATTATCCAGGTATCTGAATCCCTCCCTCCAGCACCATCCCTGTAGCCACGTGTTCAACTGCTCTCTCTCCCTATTCCTCGCCTCGCTAGCACGTGGCATGGGTAACAAACCAGAGATAACAACTCTGTTTGTTCTAGCTCTAAGCTTCCACCCTAGCTCCTTGAATTTCTGCCTTACGTCCCCATCCCTTTTCCTACCTATGTCGTTGGTGCCTATGTGGACCACGACTTGGTGCTGCTCCCCCTCTCCCTTAAGGATCCCGAAAACACGATCCGAGACATCACGGACCCTGGCACCTGGGAGGCAACACAGCAACCGCGAGTCTCTCTCTCTCTTCTGGATGGAAGTGGAGGTGGATTTGGAAGGTGCTGTCTCAGGAGGCTTGGTGAATTTCTGCAATGCATCTTGTAGATAGTACTCACTAACTACTGAGTGTCAGTGGTGGAGGGAGTGAATATTTGTGGATGTGCTGCCAATCAAGCGGGCTGCTTTGTCCGGAATAGTGTAAAGTTTCTTGAGTGTTGTTTGAGCTGCACCCATCCAGGAAAGTGATGAGTATTCCATCACACTCCTGACTTGTACCTTGTAGATATTGGACAGGCTTTGGGGAGTCAGGAAGTGAGTTTCTCAAAGCAGTATTCCCAGCCTCTGACATACTCTCGCAGCCCCTGTATTTTTATGACTAATCCAGTTCAGTTTCTGGTTAATGGGAACATCAAGGATTTGATAATGAGGGATTCAGCAATATTAATGTCATTGAATGTTAAGGGATAATGGTTAGGTTCTGTCTTGTTTGAGATAGTCATTGCCTGGCATTTGTGTGGTGCGTCTGTTACTTGCCACTTGTCAGCCCAAGCCTGGATATAGTCCAAGTCTTGCTGAATTTGAACATGGACTGCTTCAATATCTGAGGAGTCGTGAATGGTGCTGAACATTGTGCAATCTTCAACGAACATCCACTTCTGACCTTATGATGGAGGGAAGGTCATTGATGAAACAGCTGAAGATGGTTGGGTCGAGGACACGACCCTCAGGAACTCCTGCAGAAATGTCCTGGTGCTGAGATGACTGACCTCCAACAACCACAACCATCTTCCTATGTGCCAGGTATGACTCCAACCAGTAGAGAGCTTTCCCCTGATTCCTATTGACTCCATTGTTGCTCGGGCTCCTTGATACCACACTCTGTTAAGTACGGTTTTGATGTCAAAGGTAGTCACTCTCACCTCGAGAAATCTAATTATTTTATTGGCCAGTAAGTGAATAGCAAATCTATTTTGGATGCTCTTTAAAAATTGAAATTTTTAACTATTTGAAAAAGATGGATGACCTGACCAAAATTTAAATAACTGTTCATTAAACATAAAAACAATTACACACATAAGAACATAAGAACATAAGAACTAGGAGCAGGAGTAGGCCGTCTGGCCCTTCGAGCCTGCTCCGCAATTCAATAAGATCATGGTTGATCCTTTCGTGGACTCAGATCCACTTACCCGCGTTCTCACCGTATCCCTTAATTCCTTTATTGTTCAAAAAAAACTACCTTTTTTTAAAAAACATTTACTGAAGTAGCGTCAACTACTTCACTGGGCAAGGAATTCCATAGATTAACAACCCTCTGGGTGAAGAAATTCCTTCTCAGTTCAGTCCTAAATCTGCTCCCTCTAATCTTGAGGCTATGCCCTCTTGTCCTAGCTTCACCTGCCAGTGGAAACATCCTCTCTACTTCTATCTTATCTATTCCCTTCATAATTTTATATGTTTCTATAAGATCCCCCCTCAATCTTCTGAATTCCAATGAATATAATCCCAATCTACTCAGTCTCTCCTCATAAACCAACCCCCTCAACTCCGGAATCAACCTAGTGAACCTCCTTTGCACCCCCTCCAGTGCCAATACATCCTTTCTCAAGTAAGGAGACCAAGACTGCACACAGTACTCCAGGTATGGCCTCACCAGCACCTTGTACAGCTGCAACATAACCTCTCTGCTTTTAATCTCAATCCCTTTAGCAATGAAGGACAAAATTCCATTTGCCTTCCTAATTACTTGTTGTACCTGCAGACCTACCTTCTGTGATTCATGCACAAGGACACCCAGGTCCCTCTGCATAGCAGCATGCTGCAACTTTTTACCATTCAAGTAATAACCCTTTTTACTATTACTCCTACCAAAATGTATGACTTCACATTTATTTACATTGTATTCCATCTGCCAGACCTTTTCCCACTCACTCAATGTATCTATGTTCCTCTGCACACTTTGCTTTGCCACTCATCTTAGTGTCATCTGCAAACTTTGACACCCTACACGTGGTCCCCAGCTCCAAATCATCTATATAAATTGTAAATAATTGCGGTCCCAACACCGATCCTTGAGGCACACCACTAGTCACTGACTGCCAGCTAGAATAGCACTCATTTATCCCCACTCTTTGCTTCCTGTTAGTCAACCAATCCTCTATCCATGCTAATACTTTACCCTTAATGCCATGCATCCTTATCTTATGCAGTAGCCTCTTGTGTGGCACCTTGTCGAAGGCCTTTTGGAAATCTAGGTACACCACATCCACTGGGTCCCCATTGTCCACCTCACTCGTAATGTCTTCATAGAGTTCCAAAAGATTTGTCAAGCATGACCTGCCCTTCATGAACCCATGCTTGCTTTGAAAGTCCTCCACTGCTCGTCAACTGTCCCACCATAAAATCTTTGTTTCCAGTCTACTTTAGCCAAGTCCTCCCTCATTCTATTGTAGTTCCCCTTGTTCAAGCACAGGACCCTGGTACTGGATTTTATCTTCACACTCTCCATCTGTATTCTAAATTCAACCATACTGTGATCACTCCTTCCAAGAGGATCCCTAACTATGAGGTCATTAATTATTCCTGTCTCATTACACAGGACCAGATCTAGGATAGCTTGCTCCCTCGTCGGTTCCATTACATGCTGTTCAAGAAAACTATCACGGATACACTCAACGAACTCCTCCTCAAGGCTACCCTGACCGAGCTGGTTCAACCAATCTACATGTAGATTAAAATCCCCCATGATAATTGCTGTACCATTTTTACAGGCATTAGTTATTTCTTTGTTTATTGCCCGCCCCAATATGACGTTATTATTTGGTGGCCTATAGACTACGCCTATCAGTGACTTTTTCCTTTTAGAATTTCTAATTTCCACCCAAATGGATTCAACCTCATTCTCCATAGAACCTATATCATCTCTCAGCACCGCCCTGATGGCGTCCTTGAATATCAGAGCTACACCACCTCCCTTACCTTCCTGTCTGTCCTTCCGAATAGTCTGGTACCCTTGGATATTTAACTCCCAGTCATGATCATCCTGTAACCATGTCTCCGTAATGGCTACCAAATCATATTCATTCGCGATGATTTGTGCCGTTAACTCATCAACATAATTGCACATATTTGTACAATCACATCACACATAACTTTAACAGTTCTCACATGTGTGGACAGCTATATAGCAAGTAAGTTTTCAAAACTGGACAGAATTCAATAAATAGTGAAGCTGACCTCCAGTCTTTTGTGCACCATAGTTGCATTGAATAAGCTAAAGATAAAGCTAAGCATTGATGGAGAAACTGTCTTTGTGAAACAATAAATTTAACATGGGTTCTTGGATTTTAATTTCCAAGATTCTTTTATTCTCTTTTCTCAAGCAGCTTTATAAAAATGATGGCATGCCAAAGGCAGTAGTCATGCTCAGGAATATGCTCAGAAGTGGAAGCTTATTCAAACAGCTTTGCATGAATTTCTCACAAAGGCACAAGGAAGAAATGATCAGCAATAAGGATGGTAAGGTCCTTGCATGTGAGTGAACAAACATCTGGTAGGAAACACTCGAGAGATAAAACAAAGCAAAGATTAATGTCTGCTGAAATTGTGAGCCTAGCTTTGTGAAATACTTTAGTGCTTAAGGAGGTTGTTGATATGGTGAGGCTTTACAGCTGTTGCTTGACAGTTGGTTTATTAAATAATATAATGTATTGTTGTAGCATTAGTGTACAACCTGTTCCGAGTGTTACAATTTTTAATCCTCTGATGCAAGGTGCCAGGAGTTAAGGGGAGTTTTGTTTAGTACCAGGAGATGCCTATGCATTCATAGGCCTCAAATATTGATTCGTGATGGGTGGAAGACACTACACGTGTAGTGTTTCGGGTTTAGCCAATGCCCAAATATATTAGTTCACTTCCCGGCTTGCGCTCTCACCACACCCGACACTGAAAGCAAGAAGGCAGAGCTGGGCAAAGAAGTGGCAGATGGAGTTCAACCCAGAAAAGTGTGAAGTGATTCATTTTGGAAGGTTGAATTTGAATGCAGAATACAGGGTTAATGGCAGGATTCCCAGCAGTGTGGAGGAACAGAGGAACCTTGGGGTCCACATCCATAGATCCCTCAAAGTTGCAACCCAAGTTGATAGGATTGTAAAGAAGGCATATGGTGTATTGGCTTTCACTGGCAGGGGAATTGAGTTTAGGAGGCGTGAGGTTATGCTGCAGCTCTATAAAACCCTGGTTAGACCATACTTGGAATATTGTGTTCAGTTCTGGTCACCTCATTACAGGAAAGATGTGAAAGCTTTAGAGAGGGTGCAGAGGAGATTTACCAGGATGCTGCCTGGACTGGAGGACAAGTCTTACAAGGAAAGGTTGAGGGAGCGAGGGCTTTTCTCATTGGAACAAAGAAGGATGAGAGGTGACTTGATAGGGGTTTACAAGATGATGAGAGGCATAGATAGAGTGGATAGTCAGAGACTTTTTCCCAGGGTGGAAATGACTATTACGAAGAGGCATAATTTTAAGGTGATTGGAGGAAGGTATAGGGAAGATGTCAGAGGTAGGTTCTTCACACAGATAGTGGTGGGCATGTGGAATGTGCTGCCGGCAGTGGTAGTGGGGTCAGATACTTTAGAGACTTTTAAGCAACTCTTGGATAGGCACATGGAGGATAGTAAAATGTAGGGTATGCAGGGTAGATTGAACTTAGTAGGATAATAGGTTGGCACAACATCGTGGGCCGAAGGGCCTGTACTGTGCTGTACTGTTCTATGTTCTATGTTCTTTGTTCTATGTTCTATGTTCTATGTTCTATGTTCTATGTTCTAGTGCATGTTTGCAACCACTCTGAGGTCTCCCAAGACTGCAATTTTGTTTTTCCCTCCCAGTTTAGCTTGGCCCTCCTCGCAGCTTTCCTCCCTTCCTGTCACCCAATTGTGCCATTTTACTCCTTAAAACCCTTCACCACTGCACTCCTTTCCTATTCACTGCATTACTGAGACTTGCAATGATCTGTGCCTGAAACTATGTAAATAGCATCTCCCATGATGAAGCAGGAGAGCACAAGGCTGAGAGATTTGGAGGAGAATAATCACGGTTTCTGCAGAGTAAATCACTGGCCTGTAGAGCTATATGAAGTTGCTGAGTATATAATGAATCAGTTGTTCGTTGAACATAGCAATGACTCAGTTATCTATCTGACGCTAATCTAATCAATGTACAACATTCACCACCACCTTCTCAAAGACAACTAGAAATGAATAACAATTGCTGGCCTTGGCTGTGATTCTCACATCCCATGAAGAGAAATAACAGCATAACCTATTGATGTGGTAAGGTTCAATGTACCTTGTATAACCCCATAACCACCTTTGGGCCTCTCCTGTATTCTTCAAATAGTCTATCAAGGATCTCATCACTACCTCTTTACAAGCAGAAACTGTAACTGCTCCCTCTCCATCTCTCATTGGTCTACCCATTGCACTCACTGTGGATAACAAGGTGTAGAGCTGGATGAACACAGCAGGCCAAGCAGCATCAGAGGAGCAGGAAGGCTGACGTTTCGGGCCTAGACCCTTCTTCTCACTGTGGAGTCAGCTTGTCAACATTGTCACATTGTCCCAAGTAAATTAAAGGGAAATGGCAAGGCAGTAGATTGTGGCAGCAAAGGAGATAATGATAATCAGAGTATGGAAGGAAGGGACAATGGTTTTAAACTTACAAGTGCAAATAGGGCCAGAGTTTACACAAATAGTAAAAAAAAACTAAATTGAGGGCTCTGCATCTGAATGCCTGCAACATTCATAATAAAACAGATTGATTGTCAGCTCAAACCTTATATAGACATGGCTACATATAAACAAAAGCAAAAAGGATGGTGAGGTCCTTGCATGTGAGTGAGCAAACATTTGGAGAGAAACACAAGAGAGATAACACAAAACAAGTTAGTCTCTGCTGTAATTGTGAGCCTTGCTTTGTGGAATACTTTAGTGTTTAAGGAAATTGTTAATGTGGTCAAAATCAAAGTAGAGGTAGTTCTGCTGTAACATGTGTTTCTTGAACACAAATTGCTGTAACATGATTGATGAATAGTGGACACTGTTTGGATAATGCGACCTTTCTGCTCTACAGGTATAGCGATTTTCTGCAGCAATTTCCCTACAATGTGATTTTCTATAGCATGAGGTCACACAAGAAAGCAACTATCATGTTATAGGATAAACACCTGAATGTGACTTTCAGGAAGAATATGAAGGTGTGAAATGATGATAGGGTAGCTCTGTTAGTTAAAGTTGGCATTAGTCCAGTAGTAAGAGATAATATAAAGTGTGAGATGTAGAATTATTTTGGGTGGATTTAAAAAAGTCTAAGAAACAGCAGATGGCAAAAAAGAACTTTGTGGAGGTTGTTTAGAAGACACCAAGCAGCAATGATAATGTAAAACACAAGGTAAATCAGGAAATTCAAGGTTGAGTATAACAAGTAATCATGGAGGATTTCAATCTACTTATGGACTGGGCAGCATGGTGGCTCAGTGGTTAGCAGTGCTGCCTCACAGGACCCAGATTCGATTCCACCTTCGGGCAACAGTCTGTACGGAGTTTGCACATTCTCTCCCTCTCTGTGGGTTTCCTCCGAGTGCTCTGGTTTCCTCTTACAGTCCAAAGATGTGCAGGTTAGGTAGATTGGCCATGCTAAATCATCCATAGTGTCCAGGGATGTGCAGGCTTGATGGATTAGACAGGGTTACAGGGATGAGGTGTGTCCAGATGGGATGTGCTTCAGAGGGTTGGTGCAGACTTGATGGGCCAAATGGCCTTTATCTGCACTGTAGGGGTTCTAATATTCGAGATTGGATAAACCTAATTAGTAATCATGTTGAGGGGGACAATTTCTTGGAATATATGCCAGATGGTTTTCTAGAGTGGTACATTGAGAAACCAACTACAGAATGGACTAAGCTAACAAGGTGTAGAGCTGAATGAACACAGCAGGCCA
>NC_063333.1:53316338-53319887 GCF_021869965.1 Rhincodon typus | reverse complement strand
AAGGATTAAAGACCCCATTCCCACAACATGCAGAACCAACGTAGTTTACAAAATACCATGCAACGACTACCACAAACATTACATCCCACAGACAGGAAGGAAACTAACCATCCGAACACATGAACATCAGCTAGCAGCAAAACGGCACAATGCACTCTTCTTAATATCAGTACATTCAGACAATGAAGGCCATCAGTTTAACTGGGACAGCGTAACTATTGTAGTCCAAGCCAAACATAGACATGCACAAGATTTCCTAGAGGCATGGTTCTCAACCCATAATGCAATCAACAAACATATAGAATTGGACTCCATACACAAACCCATAACGAACAAAACTGGAAATGACAGTACTCACCATAACAGACCAGACAGTATAAATTCCAAGCGGAGTAGAGTAACATCACTTGATCAGAGGCCTCACTGATGATGTCACCCAGCATGGTGACAGAACGTTTGAATGAAAACTAGCCAGCTCGCTAAGCAAGTCAGCAACCTCACCCATAACCCGAGCTACAGATCTTTGCTAAAACCTTAAATGTTTGGAATCCTCTGTCCCAGAAGGTTTTGGATGCTCAGTTGTTGAAGATGTTCAAGACTGAAACTGATAGACTTCTACATATGAGAAACATCCAAGATACTGTGATAGTAGAGGAAAATAGGGTTGAAGTAGATCAGCTATGAGCTCATTGAATTGTTGAGTGGATTTGAGGGGTTGAATGGCTTACTCCTGCTCCTATTTCTGATGTGTTTATTAATCTGGGTCACTTTTGGAGCCACCACTGTCCCCCACTATTCAATTATTATCCAACTTGTATTTCCCTACAGAACGTCTGCCTACTCACATAAAAGGAACTTTCTATCGTTACAAGTGTCGATTTCTCTCTTGCGCCTCTGATATTTCTTTTGTAAAGACATATTATAAATTTTATTTACTGAATTCAAAATTTGCCGTGGAACTCAGCAGGTCTGGCAGCATCTATGGAGAGAGAAACAATCCCTAAAGACAGTGAGTTGTAATTATTGTTTGATGACTTGTTTTTAGTGAGAGGCTCAATAGGCTGGGGCTATTTTACCTGGAGCGTTGGAGGCTGAGGGGTGACCTTATAGAAGTTTATAAAATCATGAGGGGCATGGGTAGGTTGAACAGACAAGGACTTTCCCCTGGGGTTGTAGTGTCCAAAATTAGAAGGCATAGGTTTAAGGTGACAGGATAAAGATTTAAAAGGGACTTGAGTGGCAACTTTTTCACGCAGAGGGTGGCACGTGTATGGAATGAGCTGCCAGAGGAAGTGGTGGAAGCTGTTACAATTACAACATTTAAAAGGCATCTGGATGTGTATATGAATAGGAAGGGTTTGGAGGGATGTGGCTCAAATGTTGGCAAATGGGATTAGATTAATGTAGGATATCTGACTGGCATAGACGAGTTGGACCGAAGCGTCAGTTACCATGCTGTACAGTTCTATGACTCTATGACTTTCCCATTTAATTGTATTAATCTCAATTGTGCTCTGCACTTTGGGACTTAGCTTTCACCTTGGTTTCTTAATTTAAAAATGTGTGAAGGATAACCAATCAATTACTGTGGCCAATAGCTAACCACTGCCTATTTTTTTGTCTCTAGCTCTACATTTATGCTTCAAGGTTTCCAGTTCAATTTTTGTTGCTGTGACAAATGCTGAATTACTGCTGTGGCATATCATCTATCATTCGACTGGCAATTCACATTTACAAAACTAGATGCGGGCACTATTTAAACATCCAGTTGCACTTTCCTAAATGGATGATGCTGTACAATCTAAAATTATTGATTCTTCAAGGGCAAAACAATGCTGCAATTTCTAAAATGGAGGACCACAGAAATTTAAAACAGTGACAATTCTGCTATAGCAGATTAATCCCCAAAGTGCTCATGTAATAATACATTGACAAAACATGCAAAATGTTGTTACAACACAGTGAGGGGGCTGGGGGGTGTGGGAGGTGTCTCAGCTCCATTTTGACCATGCAGCTATATCAGACTTCAATTCAAACAGAGTTCACTAGATTAAAATGATAGAGCTAATTACAGGATTTTCTTGAGTGAAAGAAAGAGAAATTTTGCTATTTAATAACTCCCCAAAAAAGCCAGATAAAGTACAACATAAAACACGTACAAAAGAAAAGCACAGATATAAAGTATTAAAAAGGGACAGTGTTTAATACAAAAAGGAAGACCAAGAATATGCAGTTCAAAAGACATATTAGAGTCCTCATATGACAGGCCAAAACCTGCCTACCCCCTGCAAGCAGGCAGCCTGAAGATGCAAGAGTTCTCACTGCAAGTGGGAAGACAACAGTCACTGCACAATGAACTGAATAAAAATAATGCATAAACACTATTTACTGAAACACACTGGAGATGTATAGAATATTATTGTCCATTGCCAAGCCTGGTGCAGCCTGGGGCTCTTCCAATGCAACAAATTACGGCCCAGCACTTGGAGCCAAGCCTGTGACCGGCTCTGATTGTGTAGCTTTGTGGCCTGACAAGACCTTGATGTCCACTTACTGTGAGACTGAGGATATCCTTTGCAGTGATGCGGTGTGTCCTCTTTCGCCAGGTCTACAGGAGTTGGTCAGGTTACTGGGTGCTGAGGGGAACCTGACCACTCTCAGGGCAATGTGAAGGAAACCCTCAGACGCTGCCACTGAACCATCTCCTCCCTCTCAGCATATACTGACATCTCTCTATCGACTAGAAATGGAGAGACACTGAGAGGGGAGTCTCAGTCCTCTTTCACCTCCCCACCACAATCCCCCCCACCAGCTGCTGCATAGCATGCTCACAGCAATGGTTTGTATCTGTATATTACCCATCAAACACTGTACGGGGAATCTGGCTCTCCACGAGGACTGATTCAATGGACGAAGCCCACATGCATATGGGACGGACTTTTCTATTGCCTGCGCACAATTCTGCATAATCTCTGGAAGCTCAGCCAGATGTCTCCGGTCATTGCTCCATCTCCAGTAGGTTCATTCTGGTTGACAGCTGCATCAGTCTCTCATTGGCCTGTGGCTCAGTATAGGCCTGTTCTCCAACTGACATCTGACTATCACTGCCTTGGGTTGTCACAGCCTCCATCTCCTGTGCATTTGCGAAATGTTTACCAGCTTGTGGCTGTGAACTCAGTCTCAAAGCTGAGCCCGCTGACATGAATGAATCTACACTGGTAGGGATTTGATTCTGGATTCTCTGAGAGTTCAATGGCATTGTCCTTAAAAGTGGACTGCAGGGTCTGTTGAGGCTGGTCAGAGAACACAAACAATTCAGGCAGCTGGGAGGAAACATGCAAAGAAGCATCCCTAAACTAAGGCCACAATCTATCTTCCCCATAACATGCTTTTTCTTACAATCATCTGTCGCAATTCATTTGCTGCCCTGCTTGCACATGGAGTTTGACGATTCTTCAGTGTGAGCACTGTACTGGGATGGTCTTCAGTGTTTGCACTGTACTGGGCTGGTCATCGATGTTTGCACTGTACTGGGAAGGTCTTCAGTGT
>NC_063333.1:53309983-53316328 GCF_021869965.1 Rhincodon typus | reverse complement strand
TGTTTGCACTGTACTGGGAAGGTCTTCAGTGTGAGCGCTGTACTGGGATGGTCTTCAGTGTGAGCGCTGTACTGGGGTGGTCTTCAGTGTGAGCGCTGTACTGGGATGGTCTTCAGTGTGAGTGCTGTACTGGGATGGTTGTCAGTGTCCACACTGTACTTAAAAGTTGTTCGGTGTCATGATAGATTTGAAACAGTCTTCAGGCTCAGGAGAGATATGATTAATGTTCTTCAAGATTCATAAGGTTGGTTCCGTAACAGCTCCCCTGTAGCAACCTTGGAACATTATTCACTGTACTGAGGTCTGGCTGCCATTTTAAATTGGCACAAATACCTGTGCTATCATTGGGTGTTAATACTTTCCTGCTCAGCTCTTGACATAATTCACTGAGTCTCACTTGATAGTTGATGAGGTGTTGTGTAACTTCTCTCCCAAATGACAATATCATCCACTTCTGGTTATACCCGGGTCTGTGCCACTGACAGTAAATTTCACCCACTGAGTATGGAGATTGGCACTAATTCTCTGGGTGAGGCTGGCAGTAAGATGGTCGTGGCTTCAGGTGAAGGATCATCATAGATCCAGGTGTAACTGGCTGCCATGAAACAGTAGGTACGTGGAAAAATCCGGCCAAACATGATACTATCCCAGAGTCTTGCAGTGTCTACAACCGAGCTGCAGATTGTTTATTTGGTTTTATTATTTATGTGCGAACCGGTGACAGAAAGAAACTTTCAATATCAACTCTTTCATTTCAAGAAAAGCAGAATTATTTTACATCCCACATGGATGTTCAGGTATTTTAGGAATAATTCAGTGTTTGAAGACTAGAGATTAAACATACATTCATTTGGTTAAATGCACCATATATTCAGTAATGAACCACAAAGGTTCCATGGTCTTTACCGATGAAGCTGATCTCTGCTCAGTGTAATAAAGACCTTTGTTGAAATGGCCTCAACATTCCTGGGTTAAGGAGGGAAAATCAGACAGGATGCCTTTTCCTGATCACCATCCATCCAATGATGGATGTGGCTCAGTATGGATATCAAGCTAATTGGATTTGGCTTCTCAAAGTTATAAGCCTTGCTTTTATTCTCCAGCATCCCATCTCAAGAACGGGCACTTTGTGATAAACTATCATTCATGAGATCTCTCACTGACTATCTTCAATAAAGTACGGAAGAAAGGGTGCAAGTTAAAGAAGAAATGTGGTTCCTAAAACCTAATTTGCAGTCACTAACTGTAGCATTAACTAACTACTTGAGCCAAGGAGTCATAGAGTTATATAGCACAAAACAAACGATTTGTTCCATCTTGTCCATGCCATCCAAGTTTCCCAATCTAAACTAGCCCCATTTACCTGTATTTGGCACATATCCCTCTAAACCTTTCCTATTCATGTACCTGTCCAAATGTCTTTCAAATGTTGTAACTGTACCTGCATCTACCACTTCCTCTGGCAGTTCATTCCACATATGAACAACCCTCTGTGTGAAAAAGTATCCCCTCAGGTCCCTTTCAAATCTTTCTCTTCTCACCTTAAAGATATGCCTGCTAGAGAAAAGACCTTTGCTAATCACCTTATCTATGCCCTCATGATTTTATAAACCTCTATAAGGTCACATCTCAACCTCCTAAGCTCCAGTCAAAAATTCCAGCTTATCCAGCCTCTCCTTGTAACTCAAACCTTCCAGTCCCGGCAACATCCTGGTAAATCTTTTCTGTGCTCTCTCCAATGTAATAATATTCTTCCTAATGCAGGGCAATCAGACTGTACACAGTACGCCAAAAGTGGCCTCACCAACGTCCTGTACAACCTCAACACGACGTCCTAACTCCTATACTGACTAGATGTTTGACCAGGATCAATGTTTAACTGTCACTGATAATACAATGATTGCAGCTTCAGCTTCATTTGTTTATTTCCTTTGCTAAGTAGAACATGACATTAGTGCATTGGTTTAAAAATATTATTTCAGTTCATTATAATTACAAAAACTATATCAGAATGGGGAGGGTAAAGTACATTAGTCCATGTATAACCACTTCATTTGTGCAGTGACTGACCAAAACTGGTGAAAAAGTGATAATCAGTGAGAACATGAATGCAAGTAAACAGTAATGCCGTAATAAATACTTATGGACTCTTCATCATTGGTGTTCAGTGCTGTTCTGAACACTTCCCTTTCTCTAAAAAATGATCAAGACACAACAAGCAAAAGAAACTTGCTTTTTTCCAGTTAATACCTTTCAAGGTAATTTTAAACTTGTGATGCATTCCTCTGCTGTACATTCATTTCAAAAACTGAGCTTTACTCAGGTCATACCTGCACCACAGCAGCAAACAAAGTGAATAAAGAAAACAAAGTTTTCTGGCCACGAGAATGGGTGCGGCAGCCAAAGTGGGTATATTGTAATGAAACAGGAAAAGCAAGAGGGGCGTGTGCCTGAGAAGCATTGACAATAGAGCACTGGAGCAACCTGCAACAGGAAGCAAGCATCCTGCAATCAAATCTGCTTTCTGATATGTTGCAGGTTTGGCATATGACCCAGAATTTCTGGCTGCTCATCACTTTAACATTTATCCTACTCTGACACTGTCCTCCAGTCTGCTCAAATGAAACTCAATGCAGACACAGGAAACATCATATTTTGACAAGGTATTTTGTAGCCTTGTTCCTTTGCAGTTAATTTAGTAACTTTAGAACATAGAACATAGAACATAGAACATTACAGCGCAGTACAGGCCCTTCAGCCCTCGATGTTGTGCCAACCTGTGAAACCAATCTGAAGCCCATCTAACCTAAACTATTCCATTATCATCCATATGTTTATCCAATGACCATTTAAATGCCCTTAAAGTTGGCGAGTCTACTATTTTTGCAGGCAGGGCATTCCACGCCCTTACTACTCTCTGAGTAAAGAACCTACCTCTGACATCTGTCCTATATCTATCACCCCTCAATTTAAAGCTATGTCCCCTCGTGCTAGCCATCACCATCCGAGGAAAAAGGCTCCCACTGTCCACCCTATCTAATCCTCTGATCATCTTGTATGTCTCTATCAAGTCACCTCTTAACCTTCTTCTCTCTAACGAAAACAGCCTCAAGACCCTCAGCCTTTCCTCATAAGACCTTCCCTCCATACCAGGCAACATCCTGGTAAATCTCCTCTGCACCCTTTCCAATGCTTCCACATCCTTCCTATAATGCAGTGACCAGAACTGTATGCAATACCCCAAGTGCGGCCGCACCAGAGTTTTGTACAGCTGCAACATGACCTCATGGCTCCGAAACTCAATCCCTCTACCAATAAAACCTAACATACTGTACGCCTTCTTAACAACGCTATCAGCCTGGGTGGCAACTTTCAGTGATCTATGCACATGGACACCGAGATCTTTCTGCTCATCCACACTACCAAGAATCTTACCATTAGCCCAGTACTCTGTATTCCTGTTGCTCCTTCCAAAGTGAATCACCTCACACTTTTCCGCATTAAATTCCATTTGCCACCTCTCAGCCCAGCTCTGCAGCTTATCTATGTCCCTCTGTAACCTGCAACATCCTTCCGCACTATCCACAACTCCACCAACTTTGGTGTCATCCGCAAATTTACTAACCCATCCTTCTACGCCCTCATCCAGGTCATTTATAAAAATGACAAACAGCAGTGGCCCCAAAACAGATTCCCATTTCCCATCACCAGGCAGCTACTGTCAATGGAGATGGCTGTACCAGTTCTACTGGAAGTGAAGGAAGTTGAAATGGTACTTAGTGGGGATTCCCTCTCAGTTCATGGCAGGCATGGTGCTTTGATCTCCTGACATTCACCTGTCTTTCTGCACCAGATTCCTGTGAGGAGACCTTTCCTTTGCAACACTTCCCATGCTACCCTCCTCCTCCTCTACTCTCCTACTGGAAACAGTTCACCTTCTCCCACATCTTTTGTGGCTGTCCTCGTTTCATTACATGATTTTTCTTGTAAGTAAATCCAGAATTAGGGGACACTTTTAAAATGAGGGGTTTCCCTTATATTCAGTGGAAACAAATGAAGTTGGAACCAGCAGTGTTATCATTTGTAAACTACGAATGTTCTGAGAAACTCAATTTAAAATTAATTGTAATGTAAATGAAATGTAATGTAATGCCGATCTCTCCCTGCACATTGTTATAATCCCAGCTGATGCTGCAACTAAAGAGGTCAGATCCCAGAATGAAATGTAGCTTGATAGATTTTATATTTTTTTTATTTTTTATATAGTGTGGTTGTCATTGATCGAAACTGGGTGTCGGTCAACTCACTGAAATAGCAAGAGCTGCAGATGCTGGAGTCAGAGATAGCAACATGTGGAACTGGAGGAACACAGTAGGCCAGGCAGCATCAGAGGAGCAGGAACGTTGACATTTTGGGTCAGGACCCTTCTTCAGAAAAAGAAAAGAAGGGTCCCGACCTGAAATGGTCTGGCCTGCTGTGTTCCTCCAGCTCCACACTGTGTTGTGTCGGTTAACTGAGTTGGCTGGACAGTTGGTTGTGATGCCAGCAGCTGGGTTCAATTCCTACGCCAGCTGGTAATGTGTGCATGGAGCCGGAAGGCGTGGGCCAGGTTCTGAATGAATACTTTGTGTCAATGTTCACTAGTGAGAGGCAATGTGTGTATGGAAATCTGGTAGAAGGACTGTAATATACTTAAAGAAATTAGCATTGATAGAGGGAAGACTGTGGGTGGTCTGGCAGGCATTAAAATAGATAAATCTCCAGGGCCGGATGAAATATATCCCAGTCTGTTGGGTGAGGCAAAGGAGAAAATAGCACGGCCGCTGGCAAAGGTTTTCATTTCCCCTCTGGCCACAGGAGAGGTGCGAGAGGACTGGAGGACAGCCAATGTGGGACCGCTGTTCAAGAAGGGAGCAAGACATAAACCAGGAAACTACAAGCTAGTTCTAAGGAACGATTGCTGTTGGTTTAACCTGAGAGTCGCCGCACCTCAGGCAGGGGGCAGAGGTTAAGAAGGAGAGTCCTTCATGGTAACCTCAGCCTAAAAGTACCAATTAACCATGACTCTCTGTTTCCTGTCTCTTAGCCAATTTTGTATTCATGTTGCTTTGTCCCTTTAAATTCATTAGCTCTAACTTTGCTGACAAGTTGTTGCGCGACACTATCAATTGTTTCCTGGGAGGACATGTACATCATATCAACAGCATTTCCCTCATCAAGCCTTTCTTTTATCTCATCAAAAAAGCCTCCAGCAATTTTGTGAAATATGATTTTCCCATAAGAAATTCACGCTAGCCACCGATACCCAGTAAAATTCCTCCAACTTCCACAGTTACCTGGACAATGCATCCTCACACCCTCCTCCCTTAAAGACTATATTCCATTCTCCCAGTTTATCTGGCTCCATCTCATCTGTTCTGATGATTCCACTTTCCACAGGGGGACATCGGAAATGTCCACCATTTTCTTCAACTGATGATTCTTTGTCATTATAGTTGACAGGGCCCTTAGCCAGGTCTGGCCCATTTCTGGCACATCAGTCCTCAGCCCCTCTCTTCCCTCCCACAACGATATGGCCCCTTGGTCCTCATCTACCAACCCACCAGCATCTACATCCAGAGGATCATCAGTCACCATTTCCAATACCTACAGCAGATGCCACCACCAGTCACATATTCCCCTCCCTTCCCTTGTCAGCCTTCCACAGGGACCATTCCCTCCTCCTCCATTCCTGACACCTTCCCACAATGCCCCCTGGCATCTTGCCATGTAATCGCAGAAGGTGTAACACTTGCCCTTCTACTTCCTCTCTCCTCACTATCCAAGGCCCCACAAACACCTTCCAGGTGAAGCAGCAATTTACCTGCACTTTACTCAATCCAGTCTACTGCTTTCGCTGCTTAAAATGTGGTCTCCTCCACAATGGGGAGATGGAACACAGATTGGATGGCCACTTTGCAAAACACCTATGTTCTGTCTGCAAAAATAATCCTGAGCTTCCTGATGCTGGCCACTTCAACACAACTCCATGTTTCCCTGCCAACATCTCTGTCTCAGGCTTGCTGCAATGCTCCAGTGAAGCTCAGCGCAGACTAGAAGAACAGCATCTCATTTTCCACTTTGGCACCCTACAGTCATCAGGACTCAATTAAGAGTTTAATACTTTTAGAACCTGAACAGCTCAATGCAGGTCCTTTACCCACCTGCACACCTCAGGCCCTGTTATCACATGATCTGTGCTCAGCACACCAACTGATTTTCACCCACTTATTGTTTCATTTATAAGAGATAACACAGTGTGAAGCTGGAGGAACACAGCAGGCCAGGCAGCATCAGAGGAGCAGG
>NC_063333.1:53276805-53306983 GCF_021869965.1 Rhincodon typus | reverse complement strand
ATGCTGCCTGGCCTGCTGTGTTCCTCCAGCTTCACACTGTGTTATCTCTGACTCCAGCATCAGCAGTTCTTACTACCCATATTGTTCCATTTATCCGTGTTATCAGCTTTTCTTTCTCCTGAGCATACTATCATCATTTCTTTGTCTCCTTAAGTGTCTTTCTCTTTCTCTTTGGGCTCTGTTTACTTCCTTGCCGCCCCATCCCTGACCTTAGCACATATTCCACCTTTACCTGGCTAGTATCAGTTCTATAAAAGGATCACTGGACTCAAAATGTTAACTTTGCTTTCTGTCCACAGATGCTGCCAGATCTTTTGAGTTTCTCCAGCAATTAATGTTTGTGCTTCAGATCTTCGGCATCTGCAGTTCTTTGCTTTATGATAGAAATCCATGCTAGCTCTCTTAATTTAACCCTTTGTCCATGTGACTATTAATTTTGTCCAGAATATTGTTTCCAAAAGCTTCCCAACCACCAAAGTCAAAGTAACTGGTCTGGAGTTATTTAGCTTATACCCCTTTTTGAACAGGGCGTGACATTTTCAATTCTCCACTACTCCTGTCTAAGGAAGATTGAAAAGTTTATTCCCAGTGCCTCTGCAATTTCCAATCCCATTTCACTCAATCTCGTTGGATATATCTCATCCGCTCCTGGTGTCTTGTTGACTTCGAGTATGGACAGCTTATACAATAGCTCCTCCTTATCAATATCAAACCCTTCTGGTGCCTGAGATTGTTCCTGTCATCGTGGCCCAGATAGCATCTTGGTCCTTGGTGCAAATTATTTGTTTAATACCTCTGCCATGCCCTCTACCTCTGTATGTAAATCCCCTTCTTGGTCCCCAATCAGGTTCACTCCTCCTGTTACACACTTTATAACTTGGATGTCTACAGAAGATCTTGTGTTTCCTTTTAATGCTAAGTAACTATCTCTTTTTGAACATATGAACACGGAGCAAGAGTAGAAGTTTCAGCTCCTTGAGCCTAGTCCATTATTTAATAAGATAATTGCTGAACTGATTCTAACCTCAAATCCACGTTCGCTCCTGCTCGAAAACTTTCCATCCCCTTACTTAACAAGAGACAGACCTTTGCCTTAAAAGTATTTAAGGACTCTGCTTCCATTGCCTTTCCAGGAAGAGTGTTCCAAAGATCTGTGGCTTCCTGTGAAAATAAATTCTCTTTATCTCTCTCTCTCTCAAGTGGGTGACAATGTATTTTTACATGGACACCCAGTTCTAGATTCACCTGTAAGAGAAATCATCCTCTTCACATTTATCCTGTCAAGATACCTTAGAGTTATTGTATCAAGACAATCAAGTCACCTTACTCTTCTAAACTCTAGTGGATACAAGCTTAGCGTGTCCAACATTCCTTCATAAGACAACACACCCATTATTAGTCCAATAAAATTCATTCTTTTTCATAGAATCCCTACAGTGTGGAAACAGGCCCTTCGGCCCAACAAGTCCACACTGACCCTTGGAGTAGCCCACCCAGACCCATCCCCCGATAACCCACCTAACCTATACATCCCTGAACACTATGAGCAATTTAGCATGGCCAATCCACCTAGCCCGCACATCTTTGGACTGTGGGAGGAAACTGGAGCACCCCGAGGAAACCCACGCAGACACGGGGAGAATGTGCAAACTCCACACAGACAGTCAGTCGAGGGTGGAAGCAAACCTGGGTCCCTGGCACTGTGTGGCAGCAGTGCTAACCACTGAGCCACAAAGGTTTCCAATACATTTACAGCCTTTCTAAAATATGGTGACTAATACTGTAAGGTAGTATATAGATAAGGGAGTAAAAAAGTCTTATGGAATGCTTGCCTTCATTGGAAGGGGCATTGAGGATAAGGACAGACAAGTTATGATGCAGCTTTATAGAACTTTAGTTAGGCCACACTTGGAATATTGCATACAGTTCTGGTCACCACATTACTAGAAGGATATGGGTGCTTTGGAGAGGGTACAGAAAAGATTTACCAGGATATTGCCTGGCACGAGGGATTTTAGCAATGAAGAAAGGTTGGGTTATTTTCACTGGAAGGCAGGAGGTTGAGGGATGGAACTGATAGAAGTTTATAAGATTGTGAATGGCATGGATAGAGTGGAAAATATGAGGTTTTTTCCCAGGGTGGAGGGGTCAATTACTAGGTGACACAGGTTCAAAGGGTGAGGGGGGTTGTTTAAAAGAGATGTGTTTTTCACACAAAAGGTGGTGAGTGCCTGGAATGCATTGCCAGAGGAGGTGGTGAAAGGAGACACATTTGCAGCATTCTAGAAGCACCTGGATGAATACATGAATAGGAAGGGACTAGAGGGATATGCATCATGCAAGTGAAGACAGTTTTAGTATGGAAGGGCAAAATGTGTCGACTTAGGCTTGGAGGGCCGAAGGGCCTGTTCCTGTGCTGTATTGTTCTTTGTACCCAGTTCACCAGATGTGGTTTTTTTCTTATTCCCTTGTTGCTTCTCTTATATTTACTTTTTCACTTCACCTCTGAACCTGTTATATTCAGTCTGGTCTCAATTATGTTTTTGATTCAATTTTATTCTAGACTCTGGCTCACATTTAAAACTAATGTATGGGATGTCTGTTTGTTCAAAGCCATTTTTGCTGCAGAATCACTGATTGATGTGTTTTGTAAAAGTAGCAAATCTTATCTGGAGAAGATAATGGCAAATGAAATTTCCTCTGCACTTTGTAAATAATGTAGAAATAACTAAAAGTGAAGGTGAGAATGATTTGAGAATCTCAGCATTCAGCATTGCCCACAAATCATTCGTCATCTGTATAATGGTCTTGCTCAGACAACTGTATAGTTGAATTTATAGACTCAGTTTTGATCATTAATAGACAGCACAAACCCTTAAGCCTTGCTGTAATGTAATAAAGAATGACAACCAATGTTTCCATTTTAATTTAAGGGAGAATGTGAAAATAAGGCTTCTTAGCCATGAAAGGATGCCTTTGAGATATGACCTTATAATGCATATAATGCAGTGGACAAAGCTTGTCATGATTACCAGCAGTGATCAGTGAAGGGGGTGGAACATGTTGCTGTATGACACCATGCTACATCAATGCTACACCATCAGAACGTGCCAGATTACACAGCAAAGACACTATATGAATTTTAGCGAAATGACTGTACCTCAAAGAATAAGGGCAGTAGTCCTCAGTCAAGTTAAGGGGGCTATCATCAACAACAGCTAGTCAGGGCTCTATATCACTGCAGTCCAGGCAATGGACCATAGTCTGCCCTGCAGGTCAAACAGTCCAGGGATTTGCAGGAACTTAGTTGGGGAGCTGCACAGAGTTCAATCAGGAGTCTTGTCACTCATTAGTCGTGTCTGTTCTTTCAAGCAGGGTTCCCCCTAATTTGCTGCCTGGCTCTGCAGGCCTCCGAGGCCTAGCAGCAACTTCTGGAACCGGAAGTCAATGGCATAATTGGCGTGCTGAGGCCAATCGTTGTGTGCAGAATTTCGCAGTTGCTGCCCACAGTCACAGGGGTGGTTGGGAGTGGTTCGTTGTCAGTGCTGAGGTCTGCTATTGAAAGTCAAGGGGGATTATCAATGGACATCACCACCCTGGCTTCAACATGAGAGCAGTGCAGCATGATGGTTGGCATGGCTAATTTGTGAGCCATGGGGCTTGGGGGCAATGCTGGGAGATAAGAATGTAACTTAAAAGTTTGGGTGGAAATGTGTAAATAATTCAAAACTGATGGGTGGATAGTGAGTGCATGAAGGAAAGGAATGTGGTGGGTGTGGGGGCTAGATTACCAGGCTGACCCTTTGACTCACTCATCCAATAGGTAAATATGTAGTGAAAATAGGTTAAGCCCCAGGCTTATTCCTGACTCTTTATGGGGTATGTGGAATTTTCCTTGTTCCAGTCCTACTCCAGCCCACACCAAGACTCTTTCTCTGGTATAATAATGTTATCACTGGTGCTGTTTCCCTCTTTTATATGGAAAAGTTTGTCAATTTTGCTTCCAATTTCCACCAGCTCTCATCTTCACCTGTTGCATCTCTGACTCCTCCTTTCCCTTCCTCAACAACTCTGTTCCCATTTTTGGGAATAGGCTGGCCACCAATATTCATTACAAACCTACAGACTTCCACAGTTGCCTGAACTGTACATCCTTACTCCCTGCTTCCTGTAAAGACAATTCCATTCTCCCAGTTTCCCTTACTCCGCCACATCTGTTCAGATGATGCCAGCTTCTACGAGGTGTCCTCTGAAATGTTCACCTTCTTCATCAACTGAGGATTCCCCACCATGGTTGACAGATGTCTGACCCATCTCCCTCACTCCAGCCCTCACTCCCTCTCTTCCCTCCCACAACAGTGAGAGGGTACCCCTCCTCCACATCTACCATCCCACCAGCATCCACATCCAAAGGATCATTAGTTGCCATTTCTGTCACCTCCAATAAGATGCTACCACCAGTCACATATTCCCCGCCTGTTCCCTTGTCAGCCTTCCGCAGGGACTGTTCCCTCCGGGACATCCTCGTCACTGCCAGCACCCCCACAGCACCTCCCCATGCGATCACAGAAGATGTAACACCCGCCCATTTACTTCCTCCCTCCTCACTTTCTAAGGCCCCAGACATACCTTCCAGGTGAAACAGTGATTTACCTGCACTCCACTCAATCTAGATTCTGGTATTCACTGCTCACAATGTGGTGAGCTCTACGCTGTGGAGATAAAACACAGATTGGGCAACCACTTTGCAGAACGTGTCCTGTCTGCAGAAATGACCCAAGCTTCCAGTTGCCTGCCACTTCAACGCACCACCCTGCTCCCTGGCTAACATCCCTGTCTCTGGCTTGCTGCAGTGTTCCAGTGAAGCTCAGTGTAAGCTGGAGGAACAGCACCTCATTTTCTGCTTGGGGACCCTACAGCCCTCCGGACTCAATATCGAGTTCAATAATTTTAGGGCCTGAGCACCTTCTCTCATGTTCCTATCCCAATCCCTTACACCACACCTTGTTGTCACATGGACTTTTAAACTATTAACAAACACCAGTAATCCCCTATGCAGCCAATTAGAAAATTACATGTAATACCCATTATGGGTAACGCGAACCATCAAAAGCGAAGGGGTGGGGTAGGGAGAGGGGGATGGGGCTAAATCAAAATGGAGATGGAGGGGGAAATAAAGCACTGTATGCCCCGTGATGCCAACCTCTCTCTAAAGGCATCGAGAGCATTGGTGGATATTGCATGCCCCCTCTGCAGTGACACTCAGCACAAACGTAACTGCAGACCAGGGGCAGACAGTTAGCATAAGGTTACTGCTTTACCTCTCCAAGAACTGTCACAGTCAGTTGAACCTGATACATACTAATTTCTATTTATGTAAATTTGTCTGCAAACTGCATGACCTACACACTGATTGCACCTCATTGTGAGGATATTATTAAGTTTTCAGCATGTCCTGAGTCAGTAAAAATGTTTGCTTAGTTCAACAGAATGGTTTTGAAGCAACAGATGAATTTGCGAAGGTATAAGCCCATGTGGAACATAATCTTAACTGGTTTTGCTGATGATGTTCACAATTGGAATAAGTCAAGCTTCGTCTGCATGGAACCTTGAGCTGTGGTAAGTTTGTTCCAGGAGAACAGATAAATTGGGTTGAATTTCATAACAGGGCATATTTAGGTTTTTTTTGTTCTATTTGAACATAAGAACGTATAAGAACATAAGAACTAGGAGCAGGAGTAGGCTGTCTGGCCCTTCTAGCCTGCTCCGCCATTCAATAAGATCATGGCTGATCTTTTCGTGGACTCAGATCTACTTACCCGCGTTCTCACTGTATCCCTTAATTCCTTTATTGTTCAAAAAAAATCCACCTTTTTTTTAAAAACGTTTACTGAAGTAGTGTCAACTACTTCACTGGGCAAGGAATTCCATAGATTAACAACCCTCTGGGTGAAGAAATTCCTTCTCAATTCAGTCCTAAATCTGCTCCCTCTAATCTTGAGGCTGTGCCCTCTTGTCCTAGCTTCACCTGCCAGTGGAAACATTCTCTCTACTTCTATCTTATCTATTCCCTTCATAATTTTATATGTTTCTATAAGATCCCCCCTCATTTTTAGATTTTTACAGGTTGGGTTCCAACAGTGCACATTTTTAAGGGCAGCCTGCTGAAACAAGTCAACTTAGAGTAATGCTTCATTACCATTTTAGTTATTTATTGGTTTAGCATCATGACAGATTATTAAACATGTTCTGCTTCAATAGGAGTCCTCAACATTAATCTGGATAAAATTATGTCTTACAATTTTAATGTGTGTAGAAAAGAAAAAGGTATAAGGTCATGTGTATGATTTCAGCTTCAGTACAATACAGAATAGCCAAGTGGTTGACTTTTCGCTGCCCTTTGGACAATTAGGGATGGGCAATAAATGTGGACCTAGTCAAGGATGCCCTCATCCCATGAATGAATTGTAGAGTCATAGAATTATAGAGCTGTGCAGCATGTAAACAGACCCTTCTGTCCACGCCGACCAGATATCCTAAATTAATCTAGTCCCATTTGCCAGCATTTAGCTGATACCCTCTAAACCCTTCCTATTCATATAGCCATACAGATGTCTTTTCAAGGTTGTTCTTGTACCAGACTCCACCTCTTCCTCTGACAGCTCATTCCACACACCACCTTCTGCGTGATAAACTTGCCCCCTTAAGTTCCTTTAAATCTTTCCCCTCCAACCTTAAACCTATGCCCTCTAGTTTTAGACTCCCCACTCTTGGGGAAAATACCTTGTCTATTTACCCTACCCATGCCCTGCATGATTTTATAAACCTCTATAAGGTTACCTTCAGCCTTCAATGCTCCAGGGAAAATATCCCCAGTCTATTCAGCCTCTTCCCTATAGCTGAAACCTTCCAACCCTGGCAGCATCCTTGTAAATCTTTTCTGAACCCTTTCCAGTTTCACAACATCTTTCTTACAGCAGGGAGACCAGAATTGCACATAGTACTCCACAAGTGGCCTAAACAATGTCCTATACAGTAGCAACATGACCTCCCAACTCCTACACTCAATGCACTGACCAATAAAGGCAAGCATATCAAACGCCTTCCTCATTATCCTGTCTACCTGCTACTGTACATTCAGGGAACAATGAACCTGCACTCCAAGGTCCCTTTGTTCAGCAACACTCTCCAGGACCTTAACATTAAGTGTATAAGTCCTGCCCTGATTTGCCTTTCCAAAGCGCAGCACCTCACATTTATCTAAATTAAACTCCATCTGCCACTCCTCGGCCCATTGGCCCATCTGGTCAAGATCCCGATGTACTCTACACGGCCAATTCTGATGTCGTCTGCAAACTTACTAACCGTACCTCCTATGTTCACATCCAAATCATTTATATAAATTACAAAAAGCAGCGGACCCAGCACTGATCCTCATGGCACACCACTGGTCACAGACCGCCAGTCTGAAAAGCAGCCCTTCACCACCGCCCTCTGTCTTCTACCTTCGAGCCAGTTCTGTATCCAAATGGCTAATTCTCCCTGTATTCCATGTGATCTAACCTTGCTAACAAGTCTACCATGAGGAATCTTATTGAACACCTTACTGAAATCCATATTGGTCAAGTCCACTGCTCTGCCCTTGTTAATCCTCGTTACTTCTTCAAAAAACTTAATCAAGATAGTGAGGCATGATTTCCCATGCACAAAGCCATGTTGACTATCCCTAATCAGTCCTCGCCTTTCCAAATACATGTATATCCTCTCCCTCAGTATTCCCCCCAACAACTTGCCCACCACCCATGTCAGGCTCACCCGTCTATAGTTCCCCAACTTTTCCTTACCACCTTTCTTTAATAGTGGCACCACGTTAGCCAACCTCCAGCCTTCAGGCACCTCACCTGTAATTATCAATGATACAAATATCTCAGCAACGGACCCAGCAATCACTTCCCTAGCTTCCCACAGAGTTCTGGGATACACCTAGATCTTGCAGCTGCTCCTGGGACTGCAGGCTTAATTAAAGATTTATTATAAATTTTTTACGGTCTTACAGCTATTATAGTCATTATAGTTTACTAATATAAGATTCTTTTCCATTTTGTTTTATTAACATTCAAAAAAATCCCAAAATACCAAACAAAAAAATCATGACTTTTTGAAACGGACTTTTTAAAAAACTTTTTTTAAGGATCAACAGTGAATGGTTGAGTTTTTTAATTCTTAATTTAGAAATCAAAAAAGTCTATATGTGTTTTAGAAGATTTTTTTAACATTGCAAAGTTTTTTTTTGAAAAAAGCCAAACAGTTTTTTTTAAGTAAGGAGTTGTGTTTTCGTTCTGGAGAGTTCTACACGTGGTCAGCTCCAGAAAAGATTTTTTTCCTTCGAGGAATTTATTGAAGAGGAATCATTTTTATTCACTTAATCAGCTAAGTGGTTGATTTTATTTAATTTTTATACATTTGATATATATGTTTTAAATATTTATTCATTTTAACCTTATTTTCTGCAGGTTACGAAGGGTAGTTTATTTGATATATAAGGTGTAATTGAAACATCCTTTTTTTTAGGCTTAATGTTATTAAAGCCAAGGTATAGAGTGAGATGGCTAGTACATTCAGAAAAGTTATTACCCAGCAGGATCAGTCAGATAGATGGGTGACTGTCAGGATAGGTGAGAAGGTAGTTCAAAAGTCTCCGATGACTATTCCTCTACCAAATAGATATTCAATTTTTGGAACAGTTGAAGGGGATAGTCTCTCCGAGGAAAATGGAAGGGCCAGTCAGTTTTTGGACACTTGGAATGACTGCTATGTTGGGCAGTGTTTGACAATATTTAATAGAATTATTGTTATACGGGATTCTCCTGTCAGGGTCATAGACAGGCGATTCTGTGGCAGTGAGTGTACATTTAGGATGCTTTGTTGCTTTCCTGATGCTAGGATTAAGGACGTTTCAAGCATATTGTTAAATGGGAGATTGAGAAACCAGAAAGTTTTGTACACATTGGTAGGAATGACAGTTTTAGGGAAAAGATTAAAGCATTACAGAGTGAATTTATGAGGTTAGGTAGAAGATTAAAAAATAAAACTTTAAAAATAGTAATTTCTGGTTTACTCCCAATGCCAAACTTAAACGAGGGAAGGAATAAATAGTTAAAGGAGATAGATCAATGGCTGAAGAGCTGCTATATTGCTCAGGGATTCAGGTTTTTGGACAATTGGAATGTCTTTTGGGATAGAAAAGACCTGTTCAAAAAGGATGGATCTAAGCTAAACTGGAAAGGGACCAATATCTCAGTAGGGGCATTTGTTCATTCTGTTAAGAGAGATAGAGAAGGTGAGCAGAGGACTTCTCAGTAGCAGTGTAAATCGGAGGATTGATGGGGTAGGTTCTGGATGTGAGGAGAGCACATCAATTAAAATGGAAGGACTAAAGAGAGTCAGAATATGTAGTAAATCTGAAGAACCAAATTGCATTTATTTCAATGCAAGGGGTCTTACAGGCAACGCTGATGAACTCAGGGTATGTTTAAGAACATGGGATTGGGATGTCATAGCCATTACTGAAACTTGGCTGAGAGATGCACAAAACTAGCAGCTGAATGTTCCTAGATTTAGATGCTATAGGAAGGATAAAAAAGGAGGCAAGAAAGGAGGCGAGGTGGCATTTTTGATTCAAGAATACAGGACCGCTGTAACTAGGGAAGATATTTCTGAAAAATCATGCAGTGAAAATATATGGGTAGAAATTAAAAATAAGGAAAGATAACTTTGATGGGATTGTACTATAGGCCCTCCAATAGTAAGAGAAATTGAACAAACAAATATGCAGGGAGATCTTAAGTATATGTAAGCACATTAAGGTTGTAATAAATGGGGCATTTTAATTTTCCAAACATTGACTGGGACTACCATAGTGTTAAAGGTTTGGATTGGTGAACAATTTGTCAAACGTGCTCAAGAAAATTTTCTTTTTCAATATGTGGATGCTCCTACTAGAAAAGGGGCAAAACTAAACCTTCTTTTGAGCAATAAGGCAGGGCAGGTGACTGAAGTAAAAGCAGGGGAATACTTTGGTCTAGTGATGATAACTCTATTAGTTTCAAAATGGTTATGTAAAAGGATAAGTCCAAAGTTTTTAATTGGAATAAGGCAAATTTTAATGGTATGAGACAAGAACTTTGAAAAGTTGATTCGAGTAGACTGTTTGCAGGTAAAAGGATGTCTGACAAGTGGGAGCATGATGATGAGAGTTCAGGGGCATTATGTTCCTGTTGGAGTGAAGGGTAAGGCTAGTAAGATTAAGGAACAATGGATGAATAAAGATATTGAGGTTCTAGTCAAGAATAAAAGAGAATTTTTTTAGATATAGACAATTTGGTTCAATTAAATCTCTTAATCAATATAAAGAGAAAAATCAGGAAGGCAAAGAGGGGATATGAGATGACATTGGCAGATAAGGTTAAGGATAATCTAAAGAGATTCTACAAATACATTATGCGCAAGAGGGTAACTAGAGAGAGGGTTGGGCCTCTTCAAGATCATCCAGGTGTTGGGAGAGATACTAAATGAATATTTCACATCAGTTTTTACTGTGGAGAAAGAAATGGAATCTAGAGAAGGCAGACAAATAAGCTTTGATGTTTTACAAACAGTTCGAAGAGGAATTTCGGGAGGTCTTAGAGAGTATACATGTGGATAAATCTCCAGGACCTGATCTAATATTGTGGGAAGTAAGAGAGAAAATTACCAGACCCCTTGCAGAAATATTTGCATCATTTATAACCATGGTGAGGTGTCTGATGACTGGAGGGTGGCTAATGCTGGACCTTTGTTTATGAAAGATTGTAGGGAGAAACCGGGGAACTATAGACCTGTGAGTCTGACTTTGGTTGTGGGTAAATTGTTGGAGGTGATTATAAAAGGGAGGATTTATGGACATTTAGAGAGGCAAAATTGATTAGGGATAGTCAACATGGTTTTGTGCGAGGAAAATCATGTCTCACAAACTTGATTGAGTTTTTTTGAGGAAGTTACCAAAAAGGTTGATGATGGCAGAGCAGTAGATGTTGTTGATTCGGACAATAGTAAAGCCTTTGAGAAGGTTCCGCATGGTAGACTAATTAGTAAAATTAGGTCACATGAGATTCAGGGTGAGCTTGCCAATTGGATACACAATTGGCTTAACGGCAGGAGACAGAGAGTAATGGTGGAGGTTGCTTTTCAGACTGGAGGCCTGTGATCAGCGAAGTTCCACAGGGATCAGTTCTGGGTCCACTTTTGTTGCTGGTTTATATAAATGATTGGGATGAGAATATAGAAGGCATGGTTAGTAAGTTTTCAGATGACACCAAAATTGGTGGCATAGTAGACAGTGAAGAAGGTTTTCTAAGATTGCAAAGTGATCTTGATCAAATGGGTCAATGGGCTGAAAAATGGCAGATGGAGTTCAATCTGGATAAATGCAAGGTATTGCATTTTGGTACAACAAACAAGGGTAGGGTTTATACAAGTAATGGTAGGTCCTTGGTTAGTGTTGTAGAACAGACGGACCTAGGAGTGCAGGTACGTATTCTTTTAAATTTTGCATGGTTAAAAAGGCATTGCTTGCCTTCCTTGCTCAGTCCTTTGAGTATAGGAGTTGGGACGTTATATTGAAGTTGTACAGGACATTGGTGAGGCCTCTTCTGGAATACCGTGTCCAGTCCTGGTCACCCAGTTAGTTATAGGAATAATATTATCAAGCTGGAAAGGGTTCAGAAGAGATTTACCAGGATGTTGCTGGGTATGGAAGGTTTAAGTTACAAGGAAAGGCTGGACAGACTGGGGCCTTTTTTCCCTGGAGCATCCAAGGTTGAGAGGTGACCTGAAAGAAGTTTATAACATAATGAGAGATAATAGATAGAACTGACGGTAGTTGTCTTTTGCCTAGGATGGGGAATTTCAACACTAGAGGTCACATTTTTAAATTGAGAGGAGAGAGATATAAAAAATACATAAGAAGCCATTTTTTTTTACACAGAGGGTAGTTTGTGTGTGGAATGAACTTCCTGATGAAATGGTGGATGTGAGAACAATTACAATGTTTAAAAGACATTTGGATGGAAAGATGAATAGGAAAGGTTTGGAGGGATATGGGCCAGGAATACGAATAGTTTAGCTTGGGATTATATTCAGCATGGACTGGTTGGACTGAAGAGTCTGTTTCCATGCTGTATGACTCTATAACCTGATCAGGTCTTGAGGATTTATCCATGTTTATGCGTTTTAGGCCATTTAGCACCTCCTCCTCTGCAATATGGACATTTTTCATGATGTTGCTATTTATTTCCCCTCGTTCTCTACCTTCCATATCCTTTTCCATAGTAAACACTGATGCAAAATACTTGTTTAGTATCTCCCCATATCCTGCAGTTCCACACATAGGCTGCCTTGCTGATCTTTAAGGGGCCCCATTCTCTCCCTTGTTATACTTTTGTCCTTAATGTATTGATAGAATCCATTTGGATTCTCCTTAACCCTGTTTGCCAAAGCAATTTCATGTTCCCTTTTTGTCCTTTTGATTTTCCTTTTAAGAATATTCCTACCACCTTTATACTCTTCTAGGGATTTATTCCCTACAAATAAACTGAGAGCTGGGAAGTTTGTGTAGCAAGTCAGGGTCACTGTGAAGCACTCAAATAAAATCAAAGTATTGCAGATGCTGAGGATTATGAAATAAAATGCAAAGCACTCGAGAAACACAGCAGGTCTAGCACCATCTGTGAGACAGTTAACTTTTTGAGTCTGAAAAAACTTTTCTTTGGAATATTAACTTTGTAGTTAGAGAAACAGAGGCTGCCAGACCTGCTGAGTTTCTCCAGCACTTTGTTTTTAATTCACTGGGAAGCAGACCAGGAGCAATGTGTAGCAAGTCAGGTTTAGTGTGAAGTAGACACTGAGCAGCGTGCAGCACATCGAATGTGAGAAAGTAAATCAAAATCAACCTGACCTCACAGGAAAGCCATGAGCTCATTAGCTGGTGACTACTGTAGCTTTATTTCCCTTCCTCCAAAGTTAGGAAATTGGCCAAAAGAGCTGAGAAATTAGAGAGAAAAAAAATCATGTATTATATAACAATGGTTAAGTAAACATTCCAATATGTAACTGACAACAGAAGGGAAGCAGATCGCTGGAGGGCTTTGTTCTTTCAAGTAGTAGATTTTATTACATTATAGGTATAGGAATGGCAGGAGAGCTCTGATTTATGGAATGCACATCCAGCTCCATTTGGGAACTCCAAGATGTTTAATGTATCATAAATAACCACAGGTGCAGGAGTTGTCGTCAGCTGCATCAACTTTCCTTCCAGGCTTCAGAGCTCGAGTGGCAGCTTTTTTTTATTCACTCGTGGACAGTGGGCATCATCGGGTGGGCCAGCATTTTATTGCCTGTCCCTAGCTGCCCTTGAAAAGATGGTGGTGAGCCACCTGCTGTGGGTTGATCTCAATGCCCTTAGGGAGGGAATTCCAAGATTTTGACCCAGTGGCGGTGAAGGAATTGCGATATATTTTCAATTTAGGACAGCGAGTGGCTTGGAGGGGAACTTGCATGTGGCAGTGTTCTCATGTATCTACTGCTGTGGTCCGTGTAGACAGAAGTAGTTGTGGGTTTGGAGGATGTTGTCTAAGGATCTTTGGTGAATTTTTGCAGTGTATGTTGTATATAGTACACACCGCTGCAACTGATCATTGGTGGTGGGGGAATTCTTATACATGTGGTGCCAATCAAGTGGACTACTTTGTCCTTTGGTGTCAAGCTTCTTGAGCACTGTTGGAGCTGCATCCGTTCAGGGAAGCGGCGAGTATTCCATTACACTCCCGATTTGTGCCTTACAGACGGTGAACAGTCTTTGGGGAGGAAGAAGGTGAGTTACTCTCCATAGTATTCCTAGCCTCTGATCTGCTATTGTGTTTATGTGACAAGTCCAGTGGAGTTTCTGGCCAATGGCAACTCAAGGATGTTGATATTGGGGATTCAAACAAGTGGCAGTGATTAGATTGTCTTTTATTGGAGATGGTCATTGCCTGGCATTTATGTGGTGTGAATGTTACTTGGCACTTGTCATCTCGAGTCTGGATATTAAAAACCGGAAGAACTGTAGATGCTGTAAATCAGGAACAAAAGAAAACAGAAGATGCTGGAACAGCTCAACAGGTCCAGCCTTTCCAGCAACTTTTGTTTTTTTTTCAAGCCTGGATATTGTTGAACTTAACATGGACTACTTCAGTATCTGAAGAGTCAACAATCTTGCTGAACATTGTGCAATCATCGGCGAACATCCCCACTTCTGACCTTATGATGGAAGGAAGGTCATTGATGAAGCAGCTGAAGATAGTTGGGTCTAGGGCACTACCCTGAAGAACTCCTGCAGAAATGTCCTGGAGCTAAGATGACTGACCTCCAACAACCACAGCCATCTTCCTATGTGTTAGGTACAACTCCAAACAGTGGAGAGTTTGCCCCCAATACCCACTGATTCCAGTTTTGCTGGGGCTCCTTGATGCTACACTCGGTCGATTGCAGCCTTGATGTCAAGGGCTGTCACTCTCACCTCACCTCTGGAATTCAGCTCTTTTGTCCATGTTTGAACCAAGGCTGTATTGAGGTCAGGAGCTGAGTGGCCTTGGCAGAACCCAAACTGGGCATCACTGAGCAGGTTATTGCTGAGCAAGTACTGCTTGGTAGTACTGTTGATGACACCTTCTATCATGATATCAGTGGTATCACATGGTATTCCATCAGGTGCTTTCACTGCTGCATATCCAAGAGTATGAGTGTGTAGTAGATGGCACTTTTATCAATGTTGTCACCCTGGAGCTTAACAGAAGGCAGGGAGAGAAGGAACAGGTAAACACCAGGTTGCCAAGGTGGACTGGACAGTCAGTGGAGTTCCGAGAGCACCTCACCCTCCAACCTGTAGTCAGTTCTGAAAACTGATACAAGTGATGGCTCAGCTTGAGAGTAAAGCCAGAGTCAAATCAATGGTGCCATACAACAGTTGTGTGAACAAGGAATAAAAGGGAGATTAGCAACATAGATATGAAATTGGCTTTGGACAGAAAAAGTGAATGTTCTTCTGTACAATAGTGTTTTCCAGGGTTTCCATGCTTGTCCTGATTATGTATGATGTCTTGGAATTTCAAATACAGGGCAAAATTTTGAACTTAGCTGTATTGTCAACCAGGAGGAGGATTGTGTAGAATTTTAAAAGGTCTTAAAAAGTTGGTGGAACAGGTAGACAAGTGACAGGTGAAATTTAAGATACAAGAGAGCAAAGTGATTAATTTTAAAGAGAACTATGTGGAAATATACCAAAAGATAAATTTTAAAGGATGGGCATGCATGGAGGGACATGGGTGTATATGTACATAACTGATTGGAAGAGACAGAACAAGTTGAGTGCAGTTAACAATTCACACAGCACACTGGGCTTTACCAATAGAGGAATATATAAAAGCAAAGCATTTATGTTAAATCTGTATAAACACTAGTTTGGCCTTAACTGGAGTATTACATCCATTTCCGGGCACCACACGTTAGGAAGAAAATGAAGTGGTTTAGAGAGCGTGCAGCATAGATTCATGAGAATGGGTTTCAATTACACAGACAGATTGGGACCATTCTCTTAAAGCAAATGTTGAGAGGAGAATTAACGGAGGCATTCAAAAATCACAACAGTCTAGTCAAAGTAGATTGGTAGAACTTGTTCCCATCGGTAGAACTTGTTCCCATTGGTGGGAGTAGAGAACTAGATGGTATAAATGTGAGGCAATTAGTAAACAATGGTGACATGAAAGATTTTTTTCAAACAATAAGAGGCTAGAATCTGGAAAGTACTGGCTGCTGGCTGTCTGGATTTTGCAAGGGATATGGATCCATATCTAAAAAAGAAGCATTTGCAGAACTATGAGGAAAAGGCAAGAAGTGACACCGAGTAAATGCTCTTTTAGAGGGTCAATATAAGGCATGGCCAAACGGCAACCTCTTGTGCTGTATCAATCTACAATACAAGGAGCTGTTATCTATGAATCTACGTCGACACTGTAAAATAAAATGGAGTCTTTATACTGTCAATTTGAACAATATTACTTTCTATATAACAGGCCAATATCTCAAAAAACACAATTTGGTTATGGCGTTCAGTACACATTCTAAGAATTCTGTGGGTGGTTCACTTAACATTTGAGATCTTATGTTGAAAGTTTAAATCACTCCAACAAATATTGGTATGATACCTTCCAGTGATTTTTCTCAGTTATACACCAGACATTGTACAGACACGATATACAAAATTAAACATTCCAGCAAAGTAACTTGTATGTACACATTGTTAAATGAGTTGACATGTTACTGCAATTATTTGGTAGCAGATTCTTATAGTAGAAACAGTATAAAATATTCAGGCAACTACATTTTTAACTAATTACTCAGCAATATTGACTTGCATTTCATGAAATTCTCAGTGCCTAGTTTTGCAAAATGCTCCTAGGAATGGGCACATACATGAGATAGAGCAGTTGAATAAAAAGACACCATAATGTAAAATTGGAAAGCACAATGTAAACACATTTCAGTGCAATATTGCTGATACAATCAAACAGCAATTAGCAAAAGGCAACAAAGCCACAACAAAACACCAAATCAAATTGGAGATGAATAAAATAGCATTAGTTCAAGCTTATTTGGTTAATCATTACCAGATACAAAGTATTTATTGCATTTCCATTACTATGGGATAATTAGAGTGAATAAAAGAATCCTGTACTCCCGTAATACATGTCAGTAACCACATCACTTCCACATCAAGTAGGGATTAGAAATTTCAGAAACTGGAAACAGAGTAGAAGATACCAGTTTAATGAATACCTTCTTTACACCTAAATATCTTTATAATTCAAAATACTCTCACCAATTTCAGCCTTTAAAATCATAAAGGGAGTTAACCTGTACCAACTGAAACGGACATGATGGGCTGGGGGAGTTGGGAGAAGCAGACAGGGTGTAACCTGCATAGGATTCCCAACAATGGAGAACTGTTAGCTGATTACAATTAATTCAAGTCAGGCCTCCACTATGGGAATGATGCAGGGCTCTTCATTGCTGCCTGTGAGAGAAAGAGGATGAAGTGCACTCAAGCAGACATATCCTTCGAGGTGTGCTCAAAATAAATGGGAGGGGCAGTCAAATGTTGCTGGTAGCCACAAAAATACAAAGACAGAGGTGAACTTTCTCTAGTCTGCCCCTCTGTAGTTCTAAGGAGTCTCTGAAAACAAGTAGCCCTGAGGAAATCTCAGAGGACCCCTCAAAAAGAAAAAAAATAATGATTTTGTGTTCTGCCTCCCAGACAAATTCCTGTACTGATATTGTTATTCACAATCATCACAACAACATTTAATTTACAAGAGGAAACCAATTCAGTAAAATTACATTCTGAAGTTACTGTGCTAAAATGGTTATGCACTTAGAACTACTTGTGTTAGAGGGCTGAAGTAGGATGATGATACGTCCCTGCTTTTGGACACAATCCCCAGATGAGACACAGCTTCTCTTGAGTAATCATTGACTCAGAAGAGCTCCCACTTCATGAAATTCATCTCCAATAAATGCCCTAACTATTAAAAGCTGTGACTGTCAAATAACAAGCCATATGATCTGAGCTGCCTTGTGGTGACAAATAAAATGGACAAATCTGTGTTAGAGGGCAGGTGTCAATGGTTGGAAGGATGTCAATTTCCTTTTTTTGACTGGTACTGGGGCAGAACTAAGAGACTTTATGCAAAGACCTCACACTGTGGCTACAGTGCATACGCTTGACCCCATTCATTTTTGAATAGTTCCTGGATTTTACAGTTTTCCTGAGAAACTTGGTAGAAAGGAAAATATCCCCAAGTATTAGGGGTCACTGGTAGTGGGCTACTGACTGGCAGCTGGAACCAAATTTTCTTGGAACCAGATCAGAGTGCACTCCATGAACTTGGATCATATGGAACTGGTGTTGAGTTGTGTATTCCCAGAGTCTGCTTAGAATATGTGGTCGGTTCAGACTTAAAGATTTAAATAGCTGGCGTGGATGTGACATGGTCACTAAATGTAAATTCATTTTAATTAACCAAGGTCCATCATTTTAACTATAATCCAATATACATTATTAAATCACAAGGCCATTCATAATGAGCCTCATTAAAGTTTATTTAATTTTCAGACTTAGAGGAGTGTCGCACTTGTCAAGCAATCCATACAGAATTTCATTAGCGAGCAGGTAATAGGTTTTCTAACAACATGGAGGCCAACGCTGGAAAGAAAGAAATTCAGATGTCCAATGGGCTGACGATGGTGAAATCAGAATCTTTGCTGTTGCTACTGTCATCATCTGGACTGGATCCTGAGTTGCTGGACGGTGACTCTAGAACTCCACCAGTCAGAGGGTCAGAAAAAACTGGGGACTGCTGTGCTTGTTTTCTAGTTACTTCAGTGGTGGTAGAAATTTGATGTTTCTTTGCTGTTCCTGTTGCTTCCAATTTTCCTGAGGGATGCTCATGCACTAAATCATCATCATCTTTAGAAACCAAAATGTAGTCATCTGAATTTCTACCTTCTGAATTCAAGGAAGTCAGCGATGTGGCCTGGAAATAAATATGACAACAGTTTAAAAAAAAGTCAGTCACTAATTCCTGAAGCAATTTTTTTTTTTCCTTAAAAACTCAGTTTTAAATGCAACTCCTAGCCATTAAAGGTGATAAAGAATTTGCATGGTAAGAAGCCATGCAACCCAATACACTTGTATTGGCACAGAAACAGAAATTTCTGGAAAATCTCAACAGGTCTGTCAGCATCTGTGGAGAGAAATCAGAGTTAACATTTTGGATCCAGTGACTCCTCTTCAGAACTGATGGTAGCTAGGAAAAGAATGTTTTTTATACAGAAGATGGGGTGTTGGGAGAGGGGACAGTAAACGATAGGTGGAGATAGAGCCCAAAGATGGAGTAAAACAGTTGGACAGACAAAGGAGTGGTTAAAGGTCACTCTGGGAGCAATGAATAGCTACTAATGGGGACAGTTAGTGGGCAACTATGGGTAGTATCTGGAAGCAGCCCATATAACAACAAGGCCTGGTCTCTGGGGGCTCCAGGACATCCTCCCTGAGACAAGGAAACCAAAACTGTACATAATAATGCAGGTGTGGTCTCACCAAGTCTGTGTACAACTGCAGCAAGACATCCCTGCTCCTGTACTCAAATCCTCTGCTATGACAGCCAACATATCGTTAGTCTTACATACCATTAGTTCCCCATCTAAATAATTTCTATATTATGAGTAGCTGGGGTCCAAACTGATCCCTGTGATATTCTACTGGTCACTGCCTGCCACTTGGAAAAAGACCCATTTATTCCTATTTCCTGTTTCCTGTCTGTCAACTGCTTCTCCATCCAAATCAGTACACTGACCCCAATCCCATGCACTTCAATTTTACATGCTAATCTCTTACCTTATTGAGAACCTTTTGAAAGTCCAAGTAAAACACATCTACTGGCACACTCTTATCAACTCTTCAAAGTTACATCCTCAAGAATTCCGGTAGATTTGACAAGGGTGATTTCATTTCATAAATCAATATTGACTCCGTCCAATTCTGTTTCCAGGTACTCTGCTATTAATGGACATTTATAGTCGACGCTAGTATTTCCCCAACCAATGTCAGGTTTAATTGGTGTGTAATTTCCTGTTTTCTCTCTATATCCTTTTAAAATTGGAGGAGTTATGTCACCCTCCAATCAATAGGAACTGTTTTAGAGTCTATAGTATCCTGAAAGATGACCACCAATACATCAACTATTTCTTGGGCCACTTCCTTAGATGCTCGGGCATTGGGGGAGTTATTGACTCTAATCCCATCAATCTCACTTCTAATAATGATTTGTTTCCAGTCCCTCTCACTAGACCCTGTATTCTCCAACATTTGTTGTGTGCCCTCCTTTGCGAAGACATAGCTAAAGTATGATTTAATTGGTTTGCCATTTCTTTGTTCCCCTTTATAACCTCCCGTTTCTCAACGTCAGGGACAAATATTTGTCTTTACTAATCTTTTACTCTTCACATACCTATATGTAAGCATTTACAATTAGTTTGTATGTTCCATGTAAGCTTACTCCCATATTCTATTTTCCGCCTATTAATCAATCCCTTTATCCTCCTCTGCTGAAATCTAAACTGCTCCCAATATTCAGGTCAATTGCTGTTACTGGCCAATTTGTATGCCCTTTCTTGGACCTAACACTGTCCCTAAGTTCTCTTGTTAGCCATGGTCAGGTCACCTTTTCCATTTTATTTTTTTGTGGACAATTGTTGCAGATCCTCCAAACACTCCTTATATATTGCCATTGCCATTGCCATCATCATTTAAGTAACTTTTCCCAAATTATCATAGTCAGCTCAGACCTCATACCATTGTAATTTCCTTTACTTAGATTAAGGATCTTAGCCTCAGAATCAAATACATCCCTCTTGATCTTCATTAAGAATATTTTGGTCACTCTTCCCCAAGATGTCTCACACTAGATTACCAATGATTCCTTTCTCATTACACAATACCCAGTCTAAGATGGCCTTTTCTCTTCTTGATTCCTCAACATATTGATCTGGAAAACAATCCCATACATACTCTAGGATTTCTTCCTCTACAGTATTGCTACTGATTTGATTTGCCCAATTTTTATGCAGATTGAAGTAGCCCATAATTACAGCTGTACCTTTATTGCTTGCATCTCTAATTTCCTGTTCCATGCTATCCCAGCAATGCCACTATAATTTGAGGCTTTATACAGCCCTATCATTTTCTGCCCATTGGTGTTTCTAAACTCTACCACACAGATTCCACTTCACCAGGGCTAATATACTCCTTCACTATTGCAATAATTTCTTCTTTATGAAAGGTTTTTGACCTATCCCTGGATGAATGCTTTTTATTGATGTGCATGTTGTAGGAATGATATAAATTGGTTCAACCATGATTTCTGATTGGATTCTTCTTCTGTTTTTCCGAATATCTCCCTTTGAAATGGAACTCATGGTTTTGACAAGAGTTTTAGTAGCAACTTTTATGATGTTGCCATTTCTCTCAAATACTGATATTCACTGATTTTATACCAAGAGTGCTGGTACTTGTAGAACTTGCAATTGGGATTTTAGCTCAGATTTCAATTTCATTTCCTTCTTGAATGGGACCATCGTTGGTTGCTCATCCAAATTTATTCCTGGATTTTATCTACGAAACTCAGTGAAATTCTCTCTCTCTCAAAAGAGCAGTGAAGGAATCTCATCTCTGTTGTCTTTTCTATTTAATCTGTTCAATGATGCAGTGATGGAATTATAAGGAACAGCAATAACCTTCCTTTAACGTAAAAGAATGGTGGAGCAATTCACAAATGAAAGTGATTAGTAAAAGAGACACTGGCTATGATGGGTGACCAAACAATGTTTTGAGAAGTCTTTTCTTTCTAAAATAGGGGACCAGGTGAAAATAGCAGATTTTCTTCCTCGAAGGATATTTTTGTGAGCCAGCAGGGTTTTCATGACAATATGCTACTTTCATCATAACTATTATTGATACTAGCTGTTTAAAAATTTCATGTATATTTCATCAATTCCCTAAATGCCATGATGGGCTTTGAACTTAAAGTTTGGAACATTAGTCCGAAGTGCTTGATTACTAGTCCAGTAACATAACCAATATGACACCATATTAAGAGTGAAGTCAAAGCATTCTCAGCTGGTGGTGAACTGCCAAAATTTGAATGCCTGGTACTTGCAGCCACTTCAGAGGATAGTTAAAAGTGAACCAAATAGCCTTGAGTTTGCAGGCATAGGTTTGTCAGATGGAGAAACTAACACAGTTAATCATCATGATGCTATTGTCCCCTCATTGTGCAATAAGAGATGAATAGCTGTACTTTGGACAAAATGGAGTTAATGGAACATGCGAGGTTGCTAGGTTTGTAAAGGTGTATTGGAATAATTCAATCAAAAGGGGAAATGCCAGTGCAATAAATATTGCAGAGGGGATGAGAGGGATGATGCACAGCACTCACAGTCAAAGATAATGTGTTTAAGAGTTTTCCCTGGGCTCCTTGGTGTTGAGTGATGTATAAAGATAGATATTGCAGGGATTTAAACAGTTTAGTTGACAGAATTGAGTCTGAAGCAAAGAGGCACTGATGTGTTGAGAATCAATGCCCAACAAAAGGAAGCCATTATTATTGTCAGCCAGCATTGGGTCAGGAGAGCAAGTTGATTCGCCAAAGTGAATAGGAGATAAGAGAATGTTAGATAGTGGGGGACTGGGAAAGAAATGAAAGATTTATAAGTGATCAAGGGACAGGAAGGGCAGGCAGCAACATTGCAACTGTGTGCAGACTCTCAAACCACTAATGCTTTGGGTTCAACAAATCTCACTATGATAGCTGGTGCAATTTGAATTCAACAAATTGGTAACTGAAATCTGTTTTTGCTAATGGTGACCATGAAACTATCACCAATTATCACAAAAACCCATCTGTTAACTAAAGGACAGTAGGGGGAGGAAATAAATTGTTATCCTTTCATGGTTTGGCCCCACATGAGACTCCAGATCCACAGCAACGTGGTTAACTCTTAACTGCTGTGAAATGGCCTAACAAACCACTCTGTTCAAAGGCAATTAAGAATGGGGAGGCAAAAAATGCTTTGTAAGTGATACCCACTTTCCATCATTGAATAAAAGAAAACATACCTTTGAGATTAAAAATGTTCATGAGCTCTATGCAGTTGGTTTTGGGGTTTTAAAAATGGGTAAAGGTGAAGGGTCACAGCTTGGACTAAGGATCTCTCTATTGGTATCTGACAACATTTGAAATCAAATGCCACAAAAGGGATCTTAGCTGAACAAGCAGCTCAAGTTAAGTTGTCTGGTCCAGGTTGTTTAATTAATGGTCCTGCACAAACAACTGCTTGAGCTCTGCAAATTTGGGTAAGTTGCAAGGGTCCATGTGGGGAGTAACAAATCGAGAGCTGACAGATGATCATAATATTTCTCAATGGTTTGATTGTAAGGTGATGATTGGCTTTCCATCTTACCAGATGTATGTTCTAAATATATTATCTTCAGTAATATACTTAGAGACAAGGATCAATACTCTACCTGTCAGCTAGTTGAGAAAAAATTACTTCTCACTTTAGCGAGGTGAAAAAATCCTGACAGGTTTCAGTATGTTAGTTCTACCATTTCTTAATTCTGGATGATTGCTCTTCATGTTTTCATCTTAAGTTTGATTCTTTCTGGACATTCGGAGATGATCCTGACCCATTTCATTGTTTCAAAATTGCACTTTGATCTTATTTTACAATTCTTTCTATCATCGTACCTTCTATTAAACAGAAATTGGAGGATGTTCTTTTTTCTAAAAAGTGTTGTTTTAGTAAAATATCAAGCATTTGAGAATCCTTCTAGGAGTGGAAGGTGCAAGGTGTTTCTTACTGCAGTGCAGTTCAAGGGAATGCATTGCTAATATTACTGCTCACACGCATTTAACTAAAGTGGCCATTGTGCATTTGGTCAGAATGAATTTTAATTGAATAATAATGATGATGACAAAGCTTTCAAGCACAGCAAGGTCTGGCAGCATGTGTGAAGAGAAAACAGAGTTGATGTTCTAGGTCAGTTACTCTTCTTCAGAACTGTTCTGAAGAAGGGTCACTGGACTGAAAGCATTAATGCTGCTTTCTCTCCAAAGAAAGTATATCCACATGTCAAGGTCGAAGCTGGAAACAAGTATATAAACTCAGGAATAAGTACCAAAGTGGCAGACTGAAACTTGCTATATAAGTACAAGATCAGGATGAGATTGGAGAATTAGTGCATTCGTAATAGCTGGGTCTACCTTTTATTCAAAATCAGCCTGCTCAGAGAAGTTACTACACACCTCTACAGCAAGTGGGACTTGAACCCAAGTCTCTCAGTCCAGGTGTAGGGACACTACCACTGAGCCACAAGAGGGCCCGAGGTCAGCTTTATTCATTTCCTCCACCACCGGAAAACACCCATCTTTTAAAAATTCATTTCACGGGATGAGGGCGTCACTGGCTCGGCAGCATTTATTGCCCAACTCCAATTGCCCTGAGGCTGTGGATCTGGAGTCACATGTAGGTCAGACCATGTAAGGATGGCAGTTTTCTTCCCTAAAGGATATTAGTGAGCCAGACTGATTTTTCCAACAATTGACAATGGATTCACAGTCATCATTAGACTCTTAATTCCAAATATTTATTGAATTCAAATTCCACCATCTGCCATGGTGGGATTCGAGCCTGGGTCTCTGGATTAACTATCCACTGATAATACCACTGGGACATCACCTCCACTAATGTGGCCAATTGAACATTAACAAGCAAAGCCTGTTGAGGGCAATGCTGTTATTAAAATGTGAAGGGGGTAGGTTTAGGGAGGAAGGAGGAAACTAAATCAAAATGGAATTGGAGAGAGAAATAAAGCACTCTTTCCGCTGCATTGCCCGCCTCTCCCTAAAGGCATTGAGAACATCGATGGACACCGCACGACACTTCTCCAACGTCACCCGGGCTCGAACGTAATCAGAGAGGGGCAGTCAGTCAGCAGAGGTGACCCCCTCCATGGCCTGCTGCCTGGACCTGTTTGTCAGCCTGGCCCGGCCCAGGAGTAACATCCTCTGGATTTTTGAGCATAGGAAAGCTCAGACTTTGGCATCCAGCTCTTGCCAATTGCAGCCAGGATTCCTCAGTTGGGCTCAGACAGAACCCCAGATAAAGGAGATGGACAATATTTCAGCTGAATCCCTGTAACTCCTCCAGAGCAAGGAATCCACCCCCCCAAGGACTGACCAGCAGTCTGGAATATTTTGTCCAGTTGATCCTGGTGGAAGATGCGGCTGAGTATACTGCTTGGCACTCACACATCCTCCCAAGGTCAGCCAGGTCGGCGAATGTGAAGAGCACATCATTATTAGCATAGACTGAAAGAACCACTCCCATGCCCGGTCCATGCAGAGCCAACCCCAACAACTTCCTCCACACGAGGCACAGGAAAGGCTTCACACACACGGACTACAGCTGCTGGACATCGGGTAGCCCTGATGCACACCTCTCCTAAAGCAGCGACGCATTAATGTTAACCAGACACTCTGTGGCGGTGTACTGAAGTCAGATCCGGGCGACAAACTACGTCCTGAACGAAAATGCTGACAGAGTCCCAAGCAGATACTCGTGATTGACCGTGTCGAACACCACTTCCTGATGGACAGGAAGGCACTTGACAGACCAGGCCTCTGGAGAAACGGATCAGGTCCTGGACCAGTTGGATTTTGTCATCGATTCTCCAACTCGGGACCGTGTATGACTGGACCGGGTGGATCATGTGGACCAGCATGGATCCCAGGTGAGATGACAACACCCTGGCAAAAATGTTTATAATCCGTGCTGAGGAGGGAGACTGGACGCCAGTTCTTGATTCGATGGAGGTCCCATTTCTTCAGCAGCAGGACAATGACCAACCTGTGCCAAGAAAGAGGCAACTCTCCAGCTACAAAACATTCTTCCAGGACCTGTGCTTAGTTGCTCCCGACATACCAGAACACACTGAAGAACTCCACAATCAGCCCATCTAGCCCTGGGGACTTGCCTGTGGAGAGCTGGGTGAGGATGCTCGTCAGATCCTCTGAAGTGACAGAAATGTCGAGCATCCTGGTGTCTCTCAGGTTGACCTGCGGCAGATCCTCCCACAAAACTCCAAGCATTCTTGCTGGACAAATCTGGAGAGAATAGAGCCGTGTGATCTGGGCTCCGATGCCTTCTGGATCTGAGATAAGGGTCTTGTCGTTGGCCAGCAGCACAAGGAGTTGCTGACAGTCCTCATGCCATTTTTCCAAAGAGTAGAAGAAGGGGGAACCGTGATCCAGGGCCTTGAGAAGCCAGATCTGTGACCTCACGTATGTGCCCCAGGACCCAATGAGCTGCAGGTTTGGGAGCACGCCCGTCCTCTCTTTGTACATTCACCCGCACGGCCGGGTCCACATCAGGTTGGACTCAATTGTGATAACTGACATTCTTTGCCAGAAAGTCCTAGAAGTCCTCTATGGGGATCAGGGGGAACTCATTGAGGGGTCACCAGGGTTTCTAAAACCTTGCTTCCTTGCTGGTCTCCATCAGAGGAGATCCTGGGAGGGGGCAGCATCTAGGTATCCGGACTTATGCAGCGCCTTCTTTCCAACTGGATCCCCACCCCTTTTCCCACCAGAGACCATGGTAACGGTGACCTCCAGCTCAGGCCCTGCTTGCTGAGGTCCAAGGGTTACCTTAGGGGCAGAGGTAGCGGGTACAGCAGTGCCACCAGTGACAGCTGGTGTAGCCTTAGTGGCCTTCAAGGTGAGGCATTTCCTCCTCACGTGCTTCACCTTCTTACAGAGGTGGCACCCATGCCATCTGCCATTCAGAAGGCACGGCAGGGTGCCCCCTCATGGAGCACAGTAAATGCCCCCTCAGTCACCTCCTCTTGGGCCATGCTAAATGAAAACCTAGTGCGGGGAGGATGTCCTTTAGTCCAAGCGGAATGCTGCAATCCCTGTCTGCATGTCCCCCAGCAGCTGTAAATAGGAGAGGAGAAGCTCACTTTCAATGAGGGGTAAGAAATTGGAGATCATGTCCTTTTATGCCTGACCTCCAGAGGATCCACTGAGAGATAGGTCCTGCCCACAGTGTGCCCCTTCTCCAGGGCCAGGTGCACCACCCACTCGACTGAAGGTAAAACAATGACTATCTGTATATTTTTAAGAGGCCGTGACAACGGCTCGTGGGTTGACAGTACCAGCCATTACCTTTGAGCGGGCCTCTCTCGGCATGTCCAGGTGGGGATCCAGTTTAGTCCCCAGGCCCTCAATCAGGTGTCTGTAGGATGATAGGACCGCAGAAGGGGCTGAAGCAGCTGCTAACCTGGCTGGGCACTGCAGCTGGCAACCATGATGTTGAGGTTGCCATTTTAAATGTATCAAAAAAAAGGTGCCACTCAGGGAGAGTAGAAGGTCCCAGACTGCGCTGGTGAGTTCTATAAGTGAATCCCCCGGCAATAAATGATAACAGTCTCAGGGCTGAGCAGCAGCATCAGCCACAGTTCAAAAGCAGGCACCAGCAGCTCACAGTTCCAAGGCAGGGCCTAGACAGCAGGGCAAAACAGGATCTCGAGTCCGCTCATCTCCCTTTAGGATACTGTCCACTCCTTTCCTCCAGGCTCCTCCTCTTTCTCCCATCAGTTGTCCACTTCCTGAGAGGCATGGCTGACCTCCTCCCACAATTCCTTGCTTGAGGTTCAGGGCTAGGGACACTACCACTGTGTCACTAGAGGGCTAGTCTGCGCTTTACTCAGGGCTCAGACATTGAGATTAATTAGCGATTCCCTATGGGCCTTGTGGGGGTTATCGCACATTCAACTGTTTGAAGAAGCAGCCGAGAAATTAATCAAAGACGACTGCAAATTAAAAGAAGAAACAGAATCTGAAGTACTGAAAGATGAGCCACACAAAGTTAGAAACAGCCCCAAAGCACAAAGCAGAAAGCAGAAAGAACAAGATCAGATACCTATAAAAGCACTAAAATCTGGGGGTGAAAATATAGGAAGTACAACTAAAGAGATTATTGATGAGGTATGGACAATAGGTGAATGCCTTTGCAAGTGGACAATGTTAAAGGTGGTTACGGTGCCCAAAACAACATACAATGTTTTGGACAACCCTTTGTGCCTGCTAATTCTCGTCAATTACTTATGTAAAGGACTATTGTCAGCACCAGGCAGACAACTGCTCCCTTTGTGATCAAAGAAGTGGCAGAAGGTTGGCTTCATTCCTGGGTAGGGTAGAAATGACTTCAGAATCAGAAATTTCACGCAGAAATGTGAAAGTAAGTAGGAAGTCCAGCTTTGGCCAATCTATGCCAAACCTCTGACACTATGCAGGGTGATGCTTTATAGAAAACATTTACAGACTTTGGTGTACCCAAATATCTAGAGATGCTGATACAGAAATGCTTCAGAACACATCATTGTTGGTGATGGGCATATCATCCAATTCCAGTCTGTGAATGAAGTAAGCAGGGTTGTTTTCTGTTATCCATGTTGTGTGTTGCTGTGAGAGAGAAGATAATGAGAATGGTTTAGGAAAAGTTCCAGAGAGATGTAGCTGCATCATAGCATAGGAAGCCATAGCATATTGAATCTGAGGTACACAGGCTACATCACACTCATAGCCATAACAAGGAAAGACTAGACATTATGGCAGTTTAAAAAAAAAAGTCTAGTTCAGTTACTATTGTGGAATGTGAGCGTTGATCGCTGAACAAAGATGGCACAAGGAAGGTAACAGCTTTTAAAATGGTGGTGTGGCAGATGATGCTCAGAATCAGGCAGATAATAAAAAGACAAATTAGAGAGTTAGATTAAAAGTAAAAGTTCAGGAGTCAAAAGTGTTGCTTGGCTAGACAGAAAAAAGTAGTCAGGTGGACATTAGAAATGAAGGCTTGAAAATCTTGTCCTGGCAACAGTTGTTGGAATCATTGAGGGCAAAAACAGAAGAAGAAGTAAATATATTGTGGATAACAATGGGGGAACATGATGGCTTGGTGGTTAGCACTGCTGCCTTGCAGCAGCAGGGATCCAGGTTCGATTCCAACCTTGGGCGACTGTCTGTGTGGAGTTTGCACATTCTCCCAGTGTCTGCGTGTATTTCCTCCAGGTGCTCAGTTTCCTCCCGCAGTCCAAAGATGTGCAAGTTAGATGCACTGGCCACGGGAAATACAGGATCTGGGTGGGATGCTCTTTGGAGGGTCAGTGTGGACTTGTTGGGCTGAATGGCCTGTACATGATTCTATAACCTTGAGATGTGAATTGAGGGAGGCTTAAAGAAAGCCAAAGCAGCAGAATGATGCCAACAGCTCCAATAAAGCCACGGTGGAAACAAACAACCTACAATTTCAGTCTCAGCAAAAGTTTCCATAAACATATCCTAATTGCCTATTGTAAATACCAGAATGATTTATGTCTTCCAATTAAAAGAAATGAACTGGATGACAAACAGCACTCAAAATAATTGGGGGTGTCGGGCAAGTCTACCTTTGAAATGCACCACACTTACATCTACTCAAAGCTCCAAATATTAATAGACAGGGCACTGTTCTTGTCGACAGAATGAACATGCACACACACTGCACCTGTTTCAGCTCAATTTTACTTCTCAAGGTATTGCCCTGACCATTCAATCTGCCTGGTTTAAAATTTGTAAGGCACGATCTCCCACGCACAAAGCCTGGCTGTTAACTGGCAATGAAAATTAGATGAATTCTCCATTGCAACGCCTCTACCAACCCGAGTCCATTTTCCAACCAATCACCACTCTTCACTCACGTATTATGGATGTTGGTTTCTCGGTAAAGGCGCATTCTTGCAAAATGTCATGACTGCAAACCAGCAAACGTCAATAAAATGTGTTTCTTTTCCAGCATATTTGAGTTGAGTACTACCAAACAGCAATTTGAAAATAACTTACTAGTTTGTGTGAAGCAGGCGGCCGAGAACACACAGTCTCCCATTGCTTTAACATCCTTTACTGGAGGCTTAGAATAAGTTTACAAATTCCTGTTTCATGAACATTTGGTTTCTAACTTCAACCATTAGATATAAGGACTCTGAACACCAAAAGGTAGTGCCTGGCAACCAAAAGATAGCCCCAGAGGAAATGTCAGATACAGCTCTTGAAAAGAAAACATATTTTGTCAATAGATGCCAAATCTATAGATGTGCTTCCTTCCATATCTAATAATGGCTTTCTCCGTAACCCTAAATCACAGTCAAACTCAGGTCAATGTTTCTGGGGTAGTTGGATTATGCTTTACATTACAGAATGAAAGAGATTGTATGATTTCTGTACGGATGAAAAGGGGTCAAAGTTTTAATATTTATCTAAATTTTAAAGCAAAATATTTGGAGTGAATAGAGAAATTAATAAAAAATACAAACAATGGGAAATTGAAAGGTGACAGAGGTGACTTGTTCAAGAGGGATGGTTGCATGTGAACTGTGGGGGGGGGG
>NC_063333.1:53233576-53276705 GCF_021869965.1 Rhincodon typus | reverse complement strand
CAAGAGGGATGGGTTGCACCTGAACTGGAGGGGGACCAATATCCTGGAGGGCAAATTTGCTAGTGCTGCAAGGGAAGTTTTAAACTAGATTGGTAGGGGGGTGGGATCCTCAACAGCAGGGAGGCAAGTGCAAAGCTGGAAGGAGATACATAATCAGCAATAGCAAGCTGAAGCAACAGGTCAGGATCGAACACAACAGGGAGCAAGAAATGCCTGTTGGATTAAATTGCATCTATTTCAGTGCAAGAGGGCTGACAGGTAAGACTGATGAACTCAGGGTGTGGATAAGTATGTGGGACTGGGATATTATAGCCATTACAAAAACATGGCTAAAGGAGGGACAGGATGGGCAGCTTAACATGCCACGGTACAGGTACTTCAGATGGGACAGAGGTAGAGGTAAGAGGGAGGGGGAGTTGCATTTTTGATTAAGGGCAGCATCACAGCAGTAATCAGAGATGAAATAACTGAGGGATCATCCAATGAGGCTTTGTGGGTGAAGCTAAGAAATAAGAAGGGGATGGTGACATTATTTGGGTTGTACTATAAGTCCCCAAATAGTCAACGGAATTCGACAAACAAATACGCAGGGAAATTGGGGAGACTTACAGAAGCAACAGGATTGTCATAGTGAGGGATTTTAATTTTCCAAACATAGACAGGGACTGCCATAGTGTTAAGGGCTTAGTTGGGGTGGAATTTGTTAAACGTGTTCAGGAAAGTTTCCTCAAGCAGTATATAGAGGGTCCTACTCGGGAAGGGGCAAAACTTGACCTACTGGGAAATAGGGCAGGACAGGTGACAGAGGTGACAGTAGGGGAGCACTTTGGTTCCAGTGAGTATTGTTCTATTAATTTTAAAATAGTTGTGGAGAAGAACAAAACTGGTCCTCAGGTTCAAGTTCTAAACTGGGACAAGGTGAATTTTGATGGAATTAGACAGGAGCTTGCAGGGGTTGATTGGAATAGTTTGTTTGCAGACAAAGGGACGTCTGTCAAGTGGGAGGCCTTTAAAAGTGTGATAGCTGGAGTTCAAGGTCTATATATGTTCCTGTGAGGGTGAAGGGCAAAGGTTGGCAGGAGTAGGGAACCCTGAATGACACGAGATGTTGAGGCTATGACCAGAAAAAAGGAGGCATGGTTCAAATACAGGCAGCTGGGATCAAGGGAATCCCTGGAGGTATATAGGGATACAGGAGTTTACTGAAGGAGGAAATCAGGAGGGTGAAAAGGGGGTATGAAATAGTTTTGGCTGAGAAGATTAGGGTGAATCCAAAGAGGTTCTTTAAGTAGATTAAAGGAAAAAGAATAACTAGAGAGAGAATAGGACTCCTCAAGGACCAAAGTGGACATGAATGTGTGGAACTGAAGGAAATGTTTGAGGTCCTCAATGATAATATGTCCGCTGCGTTTACCGAGGAGAAAGACATGAAGACTTGGGAACTTGGGGAAGTTAGTGTTAAAATCTTGGGGACAGACCATATCACAGTAGAGGTGGTGTTGGAAGTATCAGAATATATGAAAGTGGATAAATCTCCTGGTCCTGACCAGATATATCCAAGAACCCTGCAGGAGGCTAGAGAAGAAATTGCAGGAGCCCTGGCTGATACATCTGCATCTTGGTTAGCTGGATGAGGTCCCGGAAGACTGAAGGGTGGTGAATGTTGTGCCTTTATTCAAGAAGGGCTGCAAAGAAAAACCTGGGAATTGTGGACGAGTAAGCCTAACATCTGTGGTAGGTAAGTTACTTGAGAAGGTTCTGAGGGATAAGATATACAAGCATTTGAAAAGGCAGGGTTTGATTAGGAGTAGTGAGCACAGCTTTGTGCATGGGAGATCATGCCTTAAAAATTTGTTAAGAATTTTTTGATGAAGTGACCAGGAAGGTTTGATGAGGACAGGGCGGTAGATGTAGTCTACATGGATTTCAGTAAGGTCTTTGATAAGGTTCCACGTGGTAGGCTGCTCTGGAAGGTTAGATCGCATGGAATCTAAGGAGATCTGGCAAATTGGATACACAACTGGCAAAGAAGCAGAGAGTAATAGTAGAATGTTGCTTGTCGGACTGGAGGCCTGTGATTAGTGGTGTGCCTTAGGGGTTGGTGCTGGGCCTATTGCAGTTTGTTATCTATATCAATGATTTGGATGAAAGTGTACAAGGCATGATTATTAAGTTTGCAGATGACACCAAAATAGGAGGTATCATGGACAGTGAGGAAGGTTATCAGAAATTGCAGCAGGATCTTGATCAGCTGGGTAAGTGGGCCGTGAAATGGCAAATGAAGTTTAATATAGATAACTGTGAGGTGCTGCATTTTGGAAAGTGAAATCAAGGTAGGAGTTTCATGGTGAATGGTAGGGCCTTAAGGAATGTAGAAGAACAGAGGGACCTTGGAGTTCCAGTGCATAGTTCTCTGAAAGTGGAGTCACAGGTAGATAGGGCAGTGAAGAAGACTTTTAGCACACAGGCCTTCATCAGCATTGAGTATAGAAGTTGGGAAGTTATGTTGCAGTTGTACAGGATGTTGGTGAGGCTGCACTTGGAGTATTGTGTTGAGTTTTGGTCTCCTTGCTGTAGAAAGACTGTTATTAAACTGGATAGAGTGCAGAGGAGATTTACAAGGATGTTGCCAGGACTCAAGGAACTGAGTTATAGGGAGAGGTTGGACAAAGCTAGGATTTTTTTCTTTAGACCATAGGAGACTGAAGGGGGATCTTATAAAAGTGTATAAGATCATGAGAGGCATGGACAAGGTGAATGAACTCAGTCTTTTTCCCAGGGTTGGAGAACTGAGGACTACAGGGCATCAATTTAAGGCAGGAGGGGAAAGAATACATGGGAAGCTGAGAAGCAACTTTTTTTTACACAGAGGGTGGTACGCATATGGAATGAGCTGCCAGCGGAAGTAGTTGAGGCAGGTACATTAACAACATTTAAAAAGCGTTTGGACGAATACATGGATAGGAAAAGTTTAGAAGGATATGGGCCGAGTGCAGGGAAATGGTGTTAATGTGGATGGACATTTTGGTCGACATGGACCAGTTTGGGCCGAAGGGCCTCTCTCTGTGCTGTAGGACACTATGACTCTATGATATAAGTCAAAGATTGTATTAGTAATTTATGGGAGGTTCTAGGGCTAATATAATGTAATTCAATTCAATATTAACATGGGCAATAAGATTCTCACAAAGGTTTCATTCATTCAATTTTCATTCATCCTATTTAACAATCCACATTATTATTAATTTCTCTCAGTAGACTGAGCCATTTTTTGATATACTAGCTGTTAAAATCTGACTCTGTAAACCCTGACAAAACATATGCTTTATTCCTGCAACGAGTTGCCTTCAGGATCAGTACCAATGATTAGCTTCAATTCAGTGAAAAGCTAAAATACAGTTGGTTTATTCATAGTTAATCAATGTGTACAGCTACCAGGAATCAGGAGGTTCACTGAATTTTATTTGAAATTTATTCACTCATGGTACATGGGTGTTACTGGCTGGGCCAGCATTCATCGCCTGTCCCTAGGAAATATAGAATCATAGAATTTTACAGCCCAGAAGGAGGCCATTCGACCCACGAGTTCCTGAAAGAGCTACCCAGTTAATCTCATTCACCAGCATTCATCACGTTCAAATATATATCCAGCTCTCGATCGAAACCTCGTATAGAATCTGCCTCCCTCCCTCTCCCAGGCAGTGCATTCCAAATCCTAACCACTATCTGACATTGCCTGTCCATCCTAAAATTGAGGTGAGCTGCTTCCTTGAACCGCTGCACTGTATGTGCTGTAGGTAGATCCATAACGTACTTAGGGAGGCAATTCTAGGAATTTGACCCAATGACAGAGAAAGAATGGCAATATAATGTATCCAGTTTTGGGCATCATTGTGTTCAGTTCTATTGCTTTATTTAAGGCAGAATTTTAAAGTGGTGGAGAGAGTGCAAAGGAGACTTACTAGAATCATAACAGAAATGAGGGATTTTAGATACAATGAAAGATTAGAGAAATTGGGCTTATTCTCCTTGGGGCAGAGAAGATTAAGATGTGACCTTACTGAGCTGTTCAAAGTTATTAACAATTTTGACAGGGTAAAGGAGGATAAGCTGTTATCACCTGTCGCTATGTTACTAACGACGGTCACAATTTCGAGACTGTCAGCATGACAAGGGTATTAGATGAGGAGAAATTTCTTTACTCAGATAGTGGTTAGGATTTGGAATGCACTGCCTAGGAGAGGGATGGAGGCAGATTCTATACGAGGTTTCGATTGAGAGCTGGATATACATTTGAAAGTGATGAATGCTGGTGAATGAGATTAACTGGGTAGCTCTTTCAGGAACTCGTGGGTCGAATGGCCTCCTTCTGGGCTGTAAAATTCTATGATTTTATATTTTCAAGTCAGGATGGTGAATAGTTTGGAGGAGTACTTGCAGATGGTGATGTTCCCATCCATCTGCTGCCCCTGTCCTTCTGGATGGAAGTGGTCTTGCATTTGGAAGATCCTGTCTAAGAATCTTTGGTGAATTCCCGCAGTGCATCTTGTAGCTAGTACACAATAGTATAATTGCACGTCAGTAGTGGACAGAGTGGACACTTGTGGATGTGGATACCAATCAAGCATGTTGCTTTGTCCCGGATGGGGTCAAGCCTGTGGATTGTGGACAATCTTTGGGGAATCAGGAGGTGACTTACTTAATGCAGTATTCCTTGCCTCTGACTTGCCTTTGTAGCCACTGTATTTATATGGTGAGCCCATTGCCAATTCTGGTCAATGGTAACCTCAAGGATGTTGATAGTGGGGGATTCAGGTATTGTAGCACCATTGAATGTCAAGGGGCAGCGGTTAGATTGTCTCTTATTGTGGATTGTCATTACCTGGTATTTGTTTGGTGCGAAAATTACCTGCACTGTCAATCCAAGCCTGGATATCATCCAGATCTTGTTGCATTTGAACATGGACTGCCTCAGTATCTGAGAAGTCGTGAATGGTGCTGAATATTATGCAATCATGGCAAACATCCCTATTTTTGACCTTATAATGGAGGGAAGGTCATTTATGAAGCAGCTGAAGATGGTTGGGCCTAGGGCACTACCATGAGGAACTCCTGCAGAGATGTCCTAGAGGAGAGATGATTGACCTCCCACAACCACAACCATCTTCCTATGTGTCAGGTATGACTCCAACCAGAGCAGAATTTGCACCCTGATACCCATTGATTCCAGTTTTGCTAGGGGTCCTGATGCCACAATTTGTTAAATGTGCTCTTGATATCAAAGGCTGTCACTCTCACCTCGCCTCTAGATTTTAGCTCTTTTATCCATATTTGAACTGAGGCTGTAATGAGGTCAGGAGCTGAATAGCACTAGTGGAACCAAAGTGGACATGCGTGAGTAGGACGTTGCCAAGCAGATATTGTTTGATAGCACTGTTGATGACACCTTCTATCACTTTACTGGTGATCGAGAATAAATGGCAAGTACCAAACTAAAAACTGAAAGAATGACAGATGCTGGAAATCAGAAACAGAAACAGAAATTGCTGGAAAATCTCAGCAGGTCTAGCAGCATCTGTGGAGGGAAATCAGAGTGAACATTTCAGGTCCAGGGACCCTTCTTCAGACCTTTTCCCTAGATACCATCACACCTTTCAGTATAGGAGTTGAGGTTGAACAGGAATTTGATGAGACCTCTTCTGGAGTGCTGTGTGCAGTTCAGCTCACCTTGCTATCAAAAGGATATTATTAAGTTAGAGAGGGTTCAGAAAAAATTTACCAAAATATTGCCGAGAAAGGGGGCTTGAGTTATAAAAATATGCTGGGACTTTTTTCACTGGAGCATATGAGGTTGAGGGCTGACCACATAGAGGTTTATAAAATCATGAGGGATGTAGATAAGGTGAATAGAAAGGGTCTTTTTCCTTGGGTGGGGAGTTCAAAGATAGGGGCATATTTTTAAGGTGAAAGGAGAAAGTTTTAAAAAGGACAGGAGGGGCAACGTTTTTACACTGAGAGTGGCTCATGTTTGGAATGAACTGCCAGAGGAAGTGGTGAATGTAGGTACAGTTACAACATTTAAAAGACATTTGGATAAGTACATAAATAGGAAAGGTTTGGAGGGGTATGGGCCAAATGCAGGCAAGTAGGACTAGTTTAGTTTGGGAACTTGGTTGGCGTGGTCTAGTTGGACCAAGGGGTGTGTTTCCATGCTATATGACTCTATGAATCTATGATGAAGGGTCACTGGACCCAAAACTTTAACTGTGATTTCTGTCCACAGACACTGCCAGACCTGCTGAGATTTTCCAGCAATTTTTGTTTTTGTTGGGGTAATTACCGGGTTGGATTTGTCCCACCTTTTGCATACAGGACATACCTGGGCAATTTTCCACATTGTCAAGGACTCCTGCTCTGGTATCAGCAATGATGATGCCGATGTCCCAGGAGACCCCAGCTCTGCTGCCGTCTGACACCTCCAAGTGTCCAGGCTCTGGGCCTACCACTGCCAGGAGTCCCTGCTCCAGGCACTGCTACTGCCAAGAGTTCAAACTCCGGGCACTGCAATCGCGGCCAGCAGTCTCGATCCATGCTACTGATGCTGTAGCCATTGCCCCACCGACATTTCTTTCTCCATCTTTGAGGCCGGAGCAGAGAGAAAGGAAAAGAAGTCGCGAAAAGCACATAGAGAAAAGGATGCTGCTGCCGTGGGGCAGCTGGGATCGTATGAGCTCAAACACTACCTACAATGCCGGCGCTGCCATCTTGATGCGCTGGGCTCTTACATCATTGAGGATTGGGATATCTGTGGAGCCTCCTCCTCCGGTGAGTTGTTTAACTGTTCACCACCACTCGCAACCGGATACAGCATGACTGCAGAGCTTGAAGCTGATCCATTGGTTGTGGGATCTTTTAGCTCTGTCTATCACTTGCTGCTTATGCTGACTCATGCAAGCAGTCCTGTTTAGTAGCTTCACCATATTGACAGCTCATTTTTAGACACGCATCATGCTGATCCTGGCATGCCCTCCTGCACTCGCCATTGAACCAGGGTTGATCCTCTGTCTTAATGGATGGGCCATGAGGTTGCAGATTGTGCTGGGGTACAATTCTGCTGCTGTTAATAGCCCACAGCGCCTCATGAATGCCCATTCTTGAGTTGCTAGAATTGTTTGAAGTCTGTCCCATTTAGCATGGTGACAGTGCCAGACAACATGATGGAGGGTATTCTTAATTCGAAGGTAGTACTTTGTCTCCTCAAGGACCTCGTGGTAGTCAGTCTTACTGAGACTGTCATGGACAGATGCATCTGCAGCTGGCACATTGACAAGGATGAAGTTAAGTATGCTTTTCCCTTTTGTTGGTTCCCTCACCAACTGCTGCAAACCCGGTCTAGCAACTATGTCCTACAGGACCCGACCAGCTCAATCAGTGGTGCTGCTTCTGAGCCATTTTTGATGGTGGACATTGATTCCCCCACTTAGAGTACATTTTGCAACCTTACTACCCTCAGTTTTTCCTCCAAGTGTTGCTCAACTGATTCATCAACTGGCACGTGGTAATCAGCGGGTTTCCTTGTCCATGTTTAAACTGATACTGTGAGACTTTGTGAGGTTTGAAGTCAATAATGAGGACTCCCAGGCCAACTCCCTCCCAACTGTATAGCACTGTGCCACCACCTCTGCTGGGTCTGTCTGTCCTGCTGATGGGACAGAACATATAGAAGGATGATGATGGCATCTAGGACATTGTAAGGTATGATGCAATGAGTATGTCTATTGCTTGACTAGTCTATGAGAATACTCTCCCAATTTTGACACAAGCCCCTTGATATTAGTCAGGACTTTGCTGGGTCACCAGGGCTGTTTTTGGCGTGTTGTTTCTGGTGCCCAGTTCATTGCCAGGTGCTCAGTCTGGTTTCATTTCTTTATTGAGACTTCGTACTGATTAATACAACTGAGTGGCTTGCTCGGCCATTTCAGAGGCAGTTGAGAGTCAACCACATTGTTGTGGGCTCGGAGTCAGATGTAGGCCAGACCAGGTGACGTTGGCAGATTTCCGTCCGTGAAGGAAGGACATTAGTGAACGACATGGCTTTTTCAGACAATTGATAATGGTTTCATGGTCATCAATTGATTATTAATTCCAGATATTTTTAATGAATACAAATTCCATCATCTGCCATGCAGGATTTGAACGCGGGTCCCCAGGACATTAGCTGAGTTTCTGATTAATAGCCTAGCGATAATACCACTAGGCCATTGCCTTCCCTTTAAAAAACATATTGCTTGTTATTCCAAAATAAAAATAACAGAAATTGAAATATTTACTATTTAAAGTAGTGTGTATTATTTACATTTTAAGCACAGAACTGAAGCTGAATTTATCTTTTGACATTCATATATAGTACATTCCAATATTTAGTCATTTATGTTGGGTTTAAACTTTTTGACAGTGCTACCATCACCAAACATTAGAAATTTTGATTTACCTCTTCTGTTCTCATGGTAACTAGCATCTCCCTGTCGGTATTCAGCAGCTTTTTGCTCTCTCCTTCTGCACCTTCTCCTCGATTATTGGAACAGTAATGGTTATCTGCTATTGTAATCTCTTCGTTTTCCTCCGCTTCTAGCTGGCTCTGGTTAAACCGCAGTGATCCTTTCAGAATATCTTTAATCTGTTTGTATTTAAGACAATAAATGGTCAAATTTCTAAGATAGCAAAGCTAAACAAAAATTTCCAAAGCAAAGAAGGGTGTTTGAAAATATGTGGAAACATGGCTTAGAAACAGGCATTTAACAGTTATTAGATTTCTAAAAAAAGAGCAACTGTGATGTTAATTATACTTTCTTCCCCATCAATGCTCTACAAAGCAGTAGGTATACAATATTGTTTGTCTTCAGTTTCTCATGAAATGTATACATGATGACATTATACCACACATCTGATATTGGATTCTACAGCAGCTCTGGGTAATTGCAGAGTTTAAAATAAACTGCTTCCAGATCAATCTGTCATCTGCTTTTAATCTGGGAAAGGTCAATGAGGAGCTGTTATCCTCAGTACAGGTCGCCACTGACAATAGTGACAGAAGAGGAGGAAAATCAAAGTGGAAGCTAACTGAAAGAAAGGACAAAAGGTGCCAAGTTTAGCAGAGCAGAATAACTGCCATTCTGGTATAAATCTTTGAAGAGACAAGCTAATCTCAAATTTCAACACAGGAAGAGGAGCATATCTGGAGTATAGAGAAAACAAGATAGCTTAATTATTATTCATGTATTATTTGTAACATGTAGGAAAGAAAAATGTTTGTAATGGAAAGAAAGACTGAAGGTTAGACATGACAGAAGAGTGGTGTTCAGAGAAAATTTCCATCCTATCCAGGGATCTAAAGCAGATATTAATGCAAGAATCTCCCTAGCTTTGGGAGCAATATTGAGATTGTTTGTACATAGATTTTTGATTTACAGAAAACTGTGTTGCTGAAAGAAGCTTTAGCAATAGAGTTGGAGACAGTATGTTCCACTGAAATCAGAAGACAGGAGGCCAAGAACTGCGATAAACGGTTTTAATTATGAAAATAAGAGCAAGTTAGTTGGCTGGAAATTTTATGGTAACTCACCTCCTGACTCTCAAAACTCTGTTCACCATTTACAAGGCACAAGTTAGGAACATGGTAGAATATTTCCACTTGCCTAGAAGAGTGCATCCCTGCTCTCAAGAAGCTCAATTTCATCTAGAACAAAGCAGCCGCTTTGACATCTCCATATATCAACTTAAACATTCACTGCATGCACCACCAATGCACAGTAGCAGCATGTACAAAGTACACTACAGTAACTCACCAAAAATGCTTCAACTACACCTTTCAAATCCTACTTGACAGAAATACAAGGGCAGCAGACGCAAAGGAACACCACGATCTGCAAGTTCCCTTGCAAACTACTTGCCATTCTTATTTGGAGTTATATAATTACACACTCAATATTGTTGGACCAAAATCCTGGAACTCATTTTCTAACAGTACGAGTTTATATGACCAGATGGATCGCAGAAGATTGACATCCATCACCTTTTAGGGTTCTTGCCAGCAAGACATCATCACAAAAGAATATATAAGGATACTAATATTTTACGACTGATCTGGTAGCCTCACGCAATGCTCAATGCACTATAGTCATTCACTCACCTACCAGTCTCTTGGATCCACAACTCACTTACATTTACCTCATTTCCATACTTCACACTACCACGACTTAAATATGTTGCCAAATACTCATGGAGTCATTAAGCATAGAAACAGATCCTTCAGTCCAACTCATCCATACTGAACAAGTTTCCCAACTAGTCCCATTTACCTGTATTTGGCACATATCCCTCTAAACCTTTCCTATTCATGTACATGTCCAAATGGCTTTTAAATGTTGTAACTGTACCTGCATACCACTTCCTCTGGCAGTACATTCCACACACGAACCAAACTGTGACAGAAAATGTTGCCCTTCAGGTCTCTTTTAAATCTTTATCCTCTCACCTTAAAAATATGCCCTCTAGTTTTGAACTCCCCTACCCTGGAAAAAGACCTTTGCTATTCACCTTTTCTATGCCCCTTATGATTTTTTAAACACCCATAAGATCACCCCTCATCCTCCAAACCGCCAGTTAAAATAGTCCAAGCCTATCCAGCCTATTTTTATAACTCAAACCCTCCATTCCTGGCAACATCCTGGTGCATTTTTCCTGAACCCTCTCCAATTTAATAATATCCTTCCGATAGCAGACTGACCAGTACTCTACACAGTACTCCAAAAGATGCCTCACCAATATCCTATACAACTGCAACATGACATCCCAACTCCTATACTCAATGGTCTGAACAATGAAAATAAGCATGCCAAACGCTTTCTTTACCACCCCGTCTACCTGTGATGCAACTTTCAAGGAACTATGTATTGAGCCCCGAGGTCTCGGTTTTGACATTCTCCTGGACCCTATCATTAACTGTTTAAGCCCTGCCCTGGTTCGTCTTATCAAAATGGAACACCTCGCATTTATCTAAATTAAATTCCATTTGTCACTCCTCATCTCATTGGTTGAATTAATCAAGATTCCTTCATCATCTTAGATAACCTTCTTCACTAAAATTACACCAGTAATTATAGCGTCAGCCACAAACTTACTAACCATGCTTCTGAAATTCTTATTCAAATTATTTTTATAACCGACAAGTAACAGTGGACCCAGCACCAATCCTTGCGGAACACCGCTGGTCACAGATCTTCAGTCCGAAAAGAACCTTCTACCATCACCTGCTGTCTCCTCCCAACCACCCAATTTTGTATCCAACTGGCAAGCTCTTACTGAATCCCATGTGATCTAACTTTACTAACCAGTCTAACATGCGGAACCTTGTCAAAGTCCATGCAGACAACATCTACCGCTCTGCCCTCATCCATCTTCTTGGTCACATCCTCAAAAAACTCAATCAGGTTTGACAGACATAACTCCCCACACACAAAGCCATGCTGACTAACAGGTACATCACCCAATCAGACTGCACAACACTCACAGAAACACATTTCTTTTTCTCTTCCAAGACTAGATGGCATACAATCAGGAGACTTAGCACCTAATTTGGCGTACGATAGGCACATATTCTTACCCTTATGGAAAAGACAGTGCTTGCTTTGTTGGATGGTGGTGACTAAGGCCACTAAAAATGACTGGCCACAAAATAGTTTTCTAAAGCAGTATGTTGAGGAACAAACTACTGAACAGACTATTTTAGATATATTACTGTGCAATTCAAAGTGGCTACTTAATAACCTCGTTGTAAAGGAGTCTTTATGAAAGAGTGACCATAATATTATAATAATCTAAATTAATTTAGAGATGAATTCAAGGGCTGAATGTCTGACGGCTGGTCCCATTTCATTTGTACTTATAATGCATATACCCCTCCTTCTCTTATCCTACTATCTTCTCACCCCATACATTCTTCTAATAAAGGAGCTGCAGACGGTCTAAAACATGCACCTCTTGTGTTTTTTTTCTTTTTTCATCACCTCAAGCCTACCCTGTACATTCTTCTTTTTAGATACCTATAAAACTACGACCAGATAATGGAGGAGCAAGAGGTGGGAAAGGAAGAGAAGACTGGTGACGAAGAAGAAACATCATTTGATCTCTCACATGTAGCCACCAGCTCTCATACTGATCCTATGTGTACTTCAGAGCAGAGTTTAGAAGTGGGACTTGCACACTGAGACAAGTGGCCTGTAGCTTGGGCAGAGGTTATATAAATGCCAGCTCACTGGAGGACCAGGTCGCACCTGAATTCTGTGCAGAGAACTCCAATGATGACCTCAGTACGGGAAAAGGTTGAATGGAACATATGAACACACAAAACAGGAGCAGAAGTAGGACATTTGGTCCCTTGAGCCTGCTCCCAGATGGTCTGTTTGTCTTTTTAGCTCCACATAGGCCTCCTGCATATCAAGAATATATTCATTGCTTTCTTAAAAACTTTTAACAACCCCACTTACATTTCCTTCTGAGGCAGAGTTTCAAAGCCTGCTGCCACCATCAAGAAGCATGGTAAAGTACAACATTAACTTTGTACAAGTGTCTGCAAGAACAGGAGTACAGAAATGGTCAAACAAGTCACTCAGTTGCTTTAAAGTGTTAGGGAGATTGAACGGAATGAAACTGGATTAACCAACTGGCAAGAAACTCAGCACCGGAAGCAAAAGGAAATACAGCCCTGATGACCCTTACCCTTAATAACATCTGGCAGTTTGCAGCAGCGCTATTCCACAGACTGACATAGTCATACTCATGGAATCAAAACTTCCCGGGTCCTTGATATCACCATCATCATTCTAGAATACGTCGTGACCCATCAGCAGATAGGAAAACAGTGGCATGGAGTCGGGGTATAGTTGCCTCAGGAGTTCTCAACATTGACTTCAGATTCCATGCAGTGCATTAAGTAACCATTGTTAGACATAAACAAGGAAATCTGCTGATTACCACCAATCTCCAATGCCCCATAGCTGATGAATCAGTATTTCTCCATGTTGAAAATAAACGGTGGCAATGGTATAGAATGTAACGTAGGTGGGGGATTTCAATGTCCACCTCCAACAGTGGCTGGGTAGAAACAAAGACTGAGCTGGCCAAAGGGCAGAGTTACCAGACTGGATCTATGGCAGCTGGCAAGGGAATCAAAAAGAGGGAGAAGCCTACTTGACTTTATCCTTAACAATTTGTCATAAATGCATCTGGCCAGGACAGTCAGTGGCCACCATACAATCCTTGTGAAGACGAAGTCCTGTCTTTACAGTCATTCTTCCATGATGTGTAGATTCTGTTGACTAAACTGACATTTGTTCGTGATCCCGAATTGCTTTTGAACTGAGTGGCATGCCGTGCCATTTCAAGGGGAACTTAAGAGACAATCACATTGTTGTGGGCTGCATTCTCTCTAATTTTCTTTCTGGCTGCGTGGCCTGTGCATGGCAGAAACTCCTGGAACCAGAAGACGATGCCGGGATTGGTGAGATCACCTTGGATGGAGGCTTGCAGCAGCTGTGCAGTACACAGCTATGAAGCTTAGCGGCAATACTGATTGTGAGTCTGGAGTCACATGTAGGCCAGATAAGGGTGGCAGATTTCCATCCCTGACGAACATTACTGAAACAGATGTTCTTTACTACAATCGATGGTAGTTTCACGGTCACCACTGAGGTTAGCTTTCAACTTCTAATTTATTGATTGAATTTAAATTCTTCTAGCTGCCATATGGTGTGGTATTTCCACCATGCTAAATGGGATAGATTATAAACAGATCTAGTAGCTCAAAATCTGACCATCCATAAAGTTACATGGATAATCATCAGCAGCATAAATGTATTCAAACACACTCTATAACCTCACGGCCTAGCATATCCCCAAACTACTATTCCATTAAAATGGGTGATCAACCCTCGTTCTATGGAGTCCAGGAGGAATGCTGAGATAAACACTAGGCATTCTTAAAACTAAAGACTCAATCTGGTGAAGTACTGACTCAAGACCTTTTTTCCATGCCAAATAAGATAAGCACTGTCTGACAGATTAAGCGATCACACAATCAACAGTACAGAGCTAAGTTCGACAGTCCTGCCTCATTCATATATGAATGTTGTCACACAGTTAACAATGCACAAACGGAGGGGCCTTAACAAGTATCCTCATCCCTAATTAGGGTGGATACCCAGCACATCAGTGCATTTGCATCCGTCATCAGCCATTGGTGGAGAATGAATTATTCAATTCTGCCTCCTCCTCAGGTCTCCAGCATCACAGATGCCAATTTTCAGCCAATTCAATTCACCTAAAGCATTAGATACTGCAAAGGATAAAGGCACTGACAACATTCTGACAATATAAGAAAGGCTTATACTCCCAAAGCTAGCCACAACCCAAGGTGAGTTGATCACATTGAGCTACAACACTGGCAATTACCCGGCAATATAGCAAATTGCCTAGGTACGTCCAGTTGACAAAAAGCAGGACAAATCCAACCCAGCCAATTATCACCTCATCAGTCTACCCTTGATCATGAACCTAGTGCTTGAAGAGGCATCAACAGTACTATCAAGGGGCATTTGCTCAGCAACAACCTGCTCATTGACATTCAGTCTGGGTTCCACAACAGACATTTGGTTTCTGACCTCACTGCAGCCTCGGTCCACACACAGATAAAACAGCTGAATTCCAGATGTGAGGTGAGAGTGACTGCCCTTGACATAAAGGTTGGGTTTGACCAAGTACAGCATCAAGAAACCCTAACAAAGTGGAAGTCAGTGGGATTCAGGGGAAATGTTTCCACTGGTTGCACTCTTACCTTGTACAATTACCTTGTACAAGATGGTTATTTGAGGTCAATCACCCAAGTCCCCTCCTGATAAAGAAACTGCACTTGATCCAAACATGGACCTGTTGCTTTTTCTCTGTTCCATCACAAATGTACCCTACACTGCTGCAGGAATTCCTCAGAATCTTCAGTCAAGTACCTTCCTTCAGGCATAAAGTCAGAAATTAAATGTTTGTTGATGATTGCACAATGCTCAGCATCACTTGCAACTCCTCAGATACTAAAGCAGTCCATGTCCGTGCAATAAGACCTGGATAACGTTCAGGCTTGGGCTAATGTGGACGGTAACGTACTTGCCACATAAGTGGCAAGCAATGACAATTCCAACAAGAGAACTTATCATCACTCTGTGACAATCAATGGCATTACCTTTGCTGAATTCTTCACAATCAACATCCTGTGGGTTACCATTGAAAAGATCCAGCTGTTTAACTACTGTGGCTATTTGAGCAGGTCACAGGCTAGGGAATCTGCAGTGAGTAACACACATCCTGACTACCAATCAGGATTTGATTGTACCAGTGCTGGAATCCACTTGGGAAATACTGTTTGCAACACCCTCCAGTTAGTGTACCATAATAGTATTCAAACTGCACTGCCACTGATGAATTTTGGTGTAATGATAAATAGTACAAATACAACTTTTGATCAAAGTCTAGTTTTTGAAGGGTTAAATTACACAAGGGAACTGGCTGGGTTTAGACTGGATATTTTGTTCAACAGTGGTTGGTCACATGTGACACTGCCTCAACAACTCAATTTATTTGGAGTCAGCAGAATTATTGGTGGGTTAGGTTGGTGGATTCCACTTAGAAGAACATTCGGTTTGATAAAGGTGACACTGAAGTCAGATTTAGAGTATAACAATAAAAAAGAAACCCAGAAAATGCAGAGAGGAGCTGGTCAGCCTAGAGGTATAGGAGAGACCGAATTACATTGAAGTTTGCCCCAACATGTTCATGTTGATGTTTATCTGTCGTATGAGTTAAAGTTCAATGTTTCTTGCAAAGCACCTTTTTCTGAATCAAAAACAATACTTGCTGGAGAAACTCAGCACATCTGACAGCATCTGTGGGGAGAAAGCAGACTTTACATTTTGAGTTCAGTGATTCTTCACCAGAATTTCATCAGCATTTAATCTGTTTCAGTTACTCTAAGTACAGTGCACCCATTTTTTAAAATTATGCGAAAACAAGCAGTTGCAGCAATGAAAATGAGTGACACTGACTGCAAATGTTGCTCTGCAATTTTACATAACTGTAGAAAAAAAACAGCTTAATGATTACAGTAAAGTTTTACCTCACACAGTTTAACCCATTCAATTATCAGAGGGTTTAATAAAGTATGTGTCTGAAAGACAAGGATTTCTGGTCTAGTTCAAAACGGGATGGTAATATTATGTCCCTGGGTTACGTATAATTTTGTACATACAGATATACAGCTATCTTTAAATTCCTATTAAGGGGATTAGACCACTTAAGGAAATAACCAGGGTCATGGAATGAGTGAAGGTGGCTATGCTAGATCCAATGCCTGAAAGTTGGTGTATGCCAGAAATTATATTCCCTGTGCTCCTTTTCCCTTTTGTGATATAAATCTAACTTACAGTTTGCCCATCATAACGTTTCACTATGCTGAAATCCTAAGCACTAATGTGAATTAACCATTAGGTCAAGCATTTCATTTTTCACCAATGTTCTCAAGATCTTTCCTGAGCTATGTCAAAGTTACAATATGCATTGGGGAGCAACCATCATCACCCACACTGTTCAAAAATACTTGATCTACAGGCAAATCTGCTAAATCGCCTTTGTTTAAAGAAAAAATCTGAAATCATTTTAAAAATGCGTAGAACATACTGAGGCCAATCTTTGTTGTCCAATAGATTGAATACACCGGTAAGGTTCAGAAATAATACAGAATGTTGCCTTACTCCTCTTTTCAGAGAGCCCCAGAGATTAGCCTTATGATGTCTGTGCTGGCTTCTTTGGGTTGGTTGTCTCAGTTCCCTGGGTGGATGGTTTGTAATGATGCCAAAGTGCAAGTTCAATTCTTGCACAGGCTGAGGTTGCCATGAAGGTACCACCTTTTCAATCTCACCCTCACCTGACGTGTGGTGACGCTCAGGTTAAATTCACCACCAATCATGTCTCTTTAATGAGACAGAACCCTGATGATCTTCTGGGACTATGGCTACTTTTACAACAGTAGCTAAAAGCTAAGCAACAGTCTCCTTCTTATGCCATGTGGATGCATGTTTCTTTGCAATTTATCAAATTTTCACTTAAAGAAATAATCGCCTCTGCCTCAAACGTAGCAAAACATTCAATGCTCCACTAAGCTCTCTTCATACTCTCTTAATGATATTATTAAATCCATGACTCCTCATCACTAACTCTATCAATAATACTACCTTTTTTTAGACTTTTCCTAACTAGGTAGGCAATGAAGATACTACAGAATATCTAGTTCAGTATCTTCTCTATAACTTCATTTGTGAAAAACAGAGTTCTATCTTCATTCTTGAGTTGTTACTACCCATCTTGATTGATCCAGTAATGTATACATGTTTTTGTTCCATTTTTGTTCCATTTAATATTGACCTACAGGCCTATTTAAACTTTCATTTAGCCCTTCCACTCTTCATTTTTACTTTCCCGTTCTGTCTTTTCACAACACTAATTATATAAGGCTTTTTAAATGGAAAACCAGAGCTTTATTAAATAAATTGTAGTTTCCACATTTAGTTACTGTGAATAAATAACGTGCAATTTTTAGTTCTTGACACCTCTACTAGCAAAACTACCAATCTGTACTATGTTGTGATATTGTTTGACTGTTTTTAGTTGTAACATTTGGTTCCCTGTATTCCACTGTAGATAGAGATAGTATCTAGTGTGAGCTGTAGTTCTTTAGTTTCCTTCCCAGCTCATTGTACAAAGGTAAGGAACAATGGATATTATTATAGAAATCATGAACTTGACTGTGTCATTTTACTGGTTTAGTAATAGAGAGCTATCACTTTTCTCTATTTCCCATGTGTCTGCCTTCTTCATTTCCCAACCAGTCACACTGTGTCTTACAGCACATACTTTATTAGTGTTTCCCATGTGGATTCCAGCACTGGTACAATCAAAAAATTTTCAGTTCAGCTACTGATGTTTAATCACAGTAGCACAAAGAATTAAAAGGATCAAAATAATGTTCTTGAAACAAAGCAAATGGTTTAAGTCAAATAATTATGCTTCTCCAGACTACAAATTTATGGAATGCAATGCTACCAGTTGGCCAGTATGCCTTTGGAAATAACAGTATATGGCTCTAAACTTTGATTTCGTGGGTCTTCATTTGCTTGTTTACCCACTTAAAAAAAAGGATTACACAATAATCTAGTACAAGATCAAGACACTAAAAATAGACTTTGATTTGTTGGAATCCCTTTAGTGAAATGGAATTGTCATTGCTATAAACACAGTCACAGCCTGGTTTGGCAGCACTGTACAAGTGAAAAAGAAGTATGACCTTGTGTGTGATTGTAATGTGCTACTTCTAAAGCAGACTGTGAGCCATTTCATCTGTTGTGATTAATATTTAGACACCACTAATAAGTGGAGACGTGGACCTTTTGGTAACAGCTGTGAAATTTGTGCAATTACAGGCAAACTAATTATAACACATTGCATGATTAACAATAAATATACTTAAGCAGATCTCCCCAGAAATATTCATAGGTGGTGCATATTTTTATAATATTGAACTTATAGAACTGTTAAAATTGGAGAAAAATAGCCTGGTCACATCATTTTATAACAATAAATATTTATTTCATCTGAGAATGACTATAAATATTTAGTAAATGATTTTTAAAAAATCATATCAAAGATTAAGTATATTACTTTAATTTATATTCAACATTTGAGACACAAAAGCAGACACAATTCAGTGAATTAAAATGGGAAAAATAATCTTTCCTCTAAGCCAGTTCCAGGCAACTATGATTCATTAGAAAAACAATTTTCTGTCTGAATCTAGTGTGTAACTAACAACTAGAAATGGATAAATAATTTACAGCAGTGAAAGTTTATACTCTATGGCTCTTAAGAGCCAAGAAAGAAGATTTACACATAGAAGCAGGAGATATGGAAATGTGTCTTTGCATCTCCTTCTACCTTTGAGGCAGATGCTGACTGGCCACAGTGACAGAGGAGGAAACTTGGTTATTAGATGGGTTAAGAGTTGCTAAGGAGGTACTGGATAAAATGGCAATATAATAAGGTTGACAAAGGTAGCAAGGCTGGCGGGAGATTCATCTAATATATTGAGGGAAATGAGGTGGGAAATTGCAGTAGCACTGGCAATAATTGTTCAATCTTAGCCAAAAACTGAAAGAACTGCAGATGCTGGAAATCTGAAGGAGGGTCACCGGACCCGAAACATTAACTCTATTTTCTCTCCATAGATGCCGCCACACTGGTTGAGATTTTTCAACATCTTCATTCTGGAGTTGTTACTACCCGTCTTCATTGATCCAGTAATGTATACATGCTTATAAAAACCCTTTTTGTTCCATTTAATATTGACCTACTGGCCTATTTAAACTTTCATTTTCAACAATTTCTGTTTTTGTTTCAATCTTCCAATCTTCCCTGAACTCAGGGTGGTGCCAAGGACTGGAAAATTGCAAACATTATATACCCTGGTTCAAAAAGGTCGTAAAGAGAAACCCAGCAATTACAGACCAGTCAGTTTAACTTGGGTGGTAGGAAACCTTTTAGAAACAATTATTCAGGATAAGATTACCAGTCATATGGAAAAATATGATTTAATTTGGAAGAGCCAGCATAAATTTGTTAAGGGAAAATTGCATCTAATTAATCATCTGCAGTATTTTGAAAAGGTAGCAGAGTTGGTAGAGGGCATTTTTGATAAAGTGGTGTACATGGACTTCCTTACCTAAGGAATCATGTTCTGACAATGGAGGGAGTGCAACAAAAATTTACCAGACTGATGCCTGGGATGGCAGGATTGACGTATGAAGAGAGACTAGATTTGATTAGGCCTGCATTCAGCAATAAATTTCTAACAGGATAGACAGTGTAAATGCTGGAAGGATGTGCCCGATGACTGGGGAGTCCAGAACCAGGGATAATAGTTTAAAGATATGGGGTAGGCCATTTAAGACTGAGATGAGGAGAAATTTCTTCACCTAGAGAGTGGCGAGGCTTTAGAATTCTCTGCCACAGAAAGCAGTTGAGGCCACAACACAATGCTTTCAAGGAGTTGCATATAGTTCTTAGGGCTGAAGATATCAAAGGGAGAAAGTGGGAGTAGGTCACTGAGCTGAATGATCAGCCATAATCATATTGAATGGTGGAGCAGTCTTGAAACACTGAGTGGCCAACTCCTACTCCTATTTTCTATGTTTCTATATGTCTAGTAACACCTTCAAAAGTTTCAGTATACAAACTTTCCACCTCTGCTCTTGCTCTTGTCCTTATCTGTTGCCGTAAATATAGAAAGTGAGCTCTCGGAACACCATTTGATGTTGAATTCCATAAACTACAATGTTAGCAAAATGAAACAGCTGGTCATCGACTTCAGGAAGCAGAGTGGAGGACTCGCACCTGTCTGTATAACTGATGCTGAGGTGGAGGTGGTTGGGAGCTTCAAGTGCCGAGGAGGAAAAATCACCAATAATCTGTCCTGGTCCATCTACACCAACGCTTCAGTCAAGACAGCACTCTATTTGCTCAGAAGGCTAAGAAATTTGGCATGTCCACAATGACTCTTAGCAATTTCTATAGATGAACCCTAGAAAGTATCCTATCTGAATACATCATAGCTTGGTATGGCAACTGCTCTGCCCAATACTGCAAAAAATTACATGTAGTTATGAATGCAGCCCAGTCCATCACGAACACCAGGCCTCCTTCCATTGACTCAGTCTATACTTTCCCCCTGCCTCAGGAAAGCAGCCAACATCATCAGAGATCCCTCCCTTTTCCGTTGGGCAGAAGATACAAAAGTTTGAAAACACATACCAACAGATTTAAGAACAGCTTCTTCCCCACTGTTATCAGACTTATGAACAGACCCCTCATAAATTAGAGTTGATCTTTCTCTGCATTTTCTCTGTAGCTGTAACACTGTATGCTGCATTCTGTTCTATTACCCTGTATGTAAGGTATGATTTGTCTGTATAGCATGCAAAACAATATATTTCACTGCATCTCGGTACGCATGACAATGTTAAATCAAATTAAATCAAAAGACCTTGAGTACTGCTGAAGAAAAAGATACATTTTGTTCAAACTTTACATCTTGTAATCATTAGAAGCATTCACAAGAAAGACATTCCCCTCTGCTTCAGATCACATGTAAATGATAAATTCCGGAAAGCAATCCAGTGGCAAGAAGGTGTCACTCCTTTGTCATCCGCATGAACGTCAAATACATAGTTCAGATTACCTACGATTATGTGCAATGTCTGCTCAGAACTACTGAACACATGAGCTTCAGATCTTAAACCAGTAAATTGGCATTGTTGAAGAGGAATATGAATTATTCAAATGAGCTAATTTATCCTAGATAGACTTTGGAAAGTTAATAGAGAGCAAAGAATAAAAATTGTAAATAGTAGAAACTAAGAATAATTAAACAAGAATTGAAAAACATTTCTAGAATTACAAACAAGAATAAAAATTTTTCAGTATTTGAAAAACACTGAAAATTACAGCTGAAGATAGGAGGAAACAAAGTAAGAGTTCTAATCAGAATTAAGTCTTTTGAGCAGAGCGGCTATGCAAAAGCACTAGGTCTTTAAAGGGATCATACTTTTGTGTGATTGTTCAGTCCTGAGACTTAATAAGTGATGGAATATTATAACACTTATCCTTTCCCAAGTCAAACAGTCAATGCCAACATAGGATTTTAGCCATATTCAAGATAAATAGTTTCGGGATTTAGAGGTAGGGCAGAAATAAACAAAGTAGCATTATATCTACCTGCTTGAGTCCAGCCAATGATACCAGGACTTCATCTTCCTTTTGAACGTTTTCCTTTAGAATTACTTCTTGTATTTTACCTGAAGAAAAAAATAATTATACATAACTTCAAAGTAGATTTGATCAACAATAGAAGGATGTAAACACTCTGCAATCTGCTTTTTAAATGTATTGAAATAAAAAAGCAGTTTCAATTTTATAAACAGAATAAAGCATTGTTCCTAGATTTTGCTCGAGGAGTTCAAAATCCTAGAACTCTCTTCCTTACGGCATTGTGGGTCCACCTACAGCACATTGTGGACTGCAGTCGATCAAGAATCATAGAATCCCTACAGTGCGGAAAGAGGTAATTTGCCCCACTGAGTCTGCACCAATCCTCCAAATAGAATCCCACCCAGACACAGCCAGCCACCTATCCCTGTAACACCATCCCCAATCCATCTAACCTGCACATCCTGGACACTAAGGAGCACCTTATCATAGCTAATCCACCTAATCTGCACAACTTTGGATCTGGAGTACCCAGTGAATTCCCATGCAGGGAGAATGTGCAAACTTCAGAAAGACAGTGGCCCAAGGCTGGAATTGAACCCATGTCCCTAGCGCTGTGAGGCAGCTCGCCACCACCTTCTCAAGGGCGACTAACGATGGGGAATAAACGCTGGCCCAGTCAGTGGCCCATGTCCTACAAGTCAAAAAAGACTGAGATTTCACAGGTTTTTAAGGTCAAGAATTTGAAAGGATTCACATCTCAGAGCAGAAATTTCAGCCAAGGGGTACCTCCTTTTAACAGCTATGCTTGTCAAGTCCTTAAAAGTTTGAAGTGTTTCGTCATTCTAAACGTCAGGGAATATAAGCTAATTTTACTTAATCACTCCTTAGAGGACAATCCTCTTTAGTCAGGATTCAATCTACTGAATCAACCATTATTGTCCCCTCAGCAAGATAACTACGGGGAGGGGGTGACCTCAGGCAGAACAGTGGTTGCGTCTCACCTCTGGGCCAGAATGCCCTTTAGGTTAAAAAAAAAACTAAGATTATCTACCGTCCTTAAGGTAATATCTCATCAAAATTAGAGTTGTGACGAGACTTCCTTATTCTTATATTCTAACTCTCATGTAACAAAGGTGAACATACATTTTTCTAAGTTCTTGCTGTGCCTGGATAATAAAATCATTACATAATACTTGGAAATTTGGTGCAGATGGGAACCTCTGGCAAGTTCTTGTCAAACTATAATTTAGAGTATCAGTCACATTCTTAGAGTCTTAAAATTACAAGCTAGTTACAGAGCATAATTTACAGAAATTACCTGACAGTGGTGGTTATTTGTCAATCAATTGAACAGTAGCAGGAAGCTGACTTACTAGTTGTAACTTGTGTGTAAATCACTAACCCTCTATAAGAGTAGACTGGTTTCACTGTTGAGAAGATGAAGAGGTCTGAATGCAATGAGTATGGTACTACTTAGGAATTTAGTGCAGGTCAGAAAATAGGTGTTGTTTTTGATGCCTTCTACTTCAACACCCAGAAACTAGTGAGTGTTAAGGCTTTAATTAAGAGACCAGTTAGTTGACTTGTGAGTTTTTTTTTTAAGACTTCACCATCAGATCGCAGACAGTAGTCTAACCTGGTACTGGGCAGATATGAGTATTGTATCTAATTCATAGCTCATCTCATTACATTATTTGGTATATTGGCTGACATTAGCCGAGTGAAATTTCTATTATGAAACCTATTGAGTTAAATTGAACAGAATAAAGACAGCAGAAGGGTTTTGTGATGCAGTAATAGTGTCCCTACATCTGGATTTGAAGTCCCACCAGAAGTATGTTACAACACATCTAAACAGGTTGATCAAATACCTCAGGTAACAGGTTGGAGATGGATTGCAGCTATAGCTGGTGCCCAGCAGAGTGATCCACAACAATTACAACATGTCCTGGCTGGTGTCAAGCTACTTTACTGTTGTTGAAGCTGCACTCAGGCATACAAATGGAGAGTATTCTATCACACTATTGTCTTGTGACTTATTAAGGTGAATCGGCTTTGAGGAGTCAAAAGGTAAGTTGCTTACTGTAGTATTCCTAGTGTCTGACAGGCTCTTGTATTTTCAGTATTTATATGGCTGATCCAGTTGGTTTGTGGTCAATGGTAACCCACAAGATATTGTTAATGGGAACTCAGCAAAGTAATGCCATTGAATGTCAGGAGAAGATGGTGGTTAGATTCTCATTTGTTGGAGTTGATTATTGCCAGGTACAGGTATTTCTGCTATAATGTGTGTTTTGTTAACGCGAATTGGCTGTAAGGTGATTGATGAATAGTAGATGCTGTTTGGATAACGTAAACTTTATGCTGTGGGTATAGCGATTTTCTATAGTGATTTCCTATGGGGATTTTCTATTGTGCGAGGTCACACGAGAATGCAACTATTGTGTTATGGGAGAAATAACTGTACTTGTTTGGCACAAATGTTACTGGCCACTTACAAAGGAAGGAAATTCATTGATGAAGCAACTGAAGCTGGCTTGTCTGGGTTAATACCCTAAGGAATTCCTGTACTTGTGTTATGCAAATGGTACTTTTCAGGTATCACCGTCAATGTGCCATATATTGAGGGGTGAAGGTCATTGCTTAATACAGCTCAGCTGAACTTGGCTATGCCATCTTCCTGCAGCAGCGAGCATAACCACAACTATCTTCCTTTGTGCTAGGTACGACTCCAACGAGTGGAAGGGCCCCCCACATCAGCTCCATCATTCCCAATTCTCCAGCTTTGTTAGGGCTCCTTGATCACACACTTGGTCAAGTTTGGCCTAAATGCCAAGGACAGTAATCACCCTCACCTCAGCTATGGAGTTCTACTCTCTGTCCATGTTCGGACCAAGATTGCAACGAGGTCATGAGTGGCATTTACAGTTCTGAAATTAAGGATTAGGAAGCCCATTATTGATGACTAAGTGCTGTTTGACAGCACCATGATTGATAGCACCTTCTAGTATTTGTCTGATAATCGAGAATAGACTGATGGTGTGTTAATTGGCTAAGATTGCATTTGTCCTGCTTTTATGGACAGGAAGTATCTGACTAGGCAATTTTGCACATTCAAGAGAGACAGCAATACTATGGCTGTACTGCAACAGCTTGGCTAGCAACATGGCTGGTTCTGATACACAAGTCTTCAGTAATATTGCTGGAATGTGATCCAAACCTTAGCCTTTGAGATATCTGGTGCCTTCAGCCATTCCTCGATATCACAAGGGTGAATCATATTAAGTGCAGACTTGCCAGGAATGGAAGGTTTGAGTTATAAAGAAAGATTGGATAGGCTGGGACATTTTTCACTGGAGCTTAGGAGGTTGCAAAGTGACCTTCTTGAAGTTTTTAAAACAATGAGGGGTTTAGATAGGGTCAACGGTAGGTGTCTTTTCCCTAGGATGGGGGATTTCAAGACTAAGGGATACATTTTTAAGGTGAGAGGACAGAGATTTAAAAGAGACATGAGGGGCAAATTTTTTACACAGAGGATTGTTCATGTGTGGAATGAACTTCTTGAGGAAGTAGTAGATGTGGGTGCAATTACAACATTTACAAGACATTTGGATAAGTACATGAATAGGAAAGATTTGGAGGGATATGGTCCAGGAGCAGGACATGGGACCAGTTTAAGTTTGGGATTATGTTCGGCGTGGACTGGTTGGACTGAAGGGTCTGTTTCTGTGCTGCATGACTGTATGACTCTATGATGTTGGGAACATTAGGGGAAAGCTGGGATCAATTATTCATTTGGCACTTCTTACTGAAGATGGCTGCAAATGCTTCAGACTTGCCTTTTACAGTTATGGGCTGGGCTTTTATATCTTTGATGATAGGAATAGTTGTGCAGTTTCCCCTTCCAGATAGCTTTTAGTTGTCTATCTATCTTTCCCATACATCAATCAGTGAATGAAAAACTGAACGTGTCAACATCAAGGAAGTGAAAGGAAGACAAAGAAAATTCTGTGGTCTGGATTGGTGCTAGGAAACTGGTTCTCCTTGATTTTGTTTATTCCCCCCCCTTTTTCACTCTTAAAATCCATGCCTTGGCTGGCTTGTGTGCCTGTATGTGAACTGAAAAACTCAAGAAAGGGGCATTGTTTATGTTTGGAGTTATGTTAATAATTCATATTTCCTTTCTGTCATTGGTAAAGACAATTTGTTCACGATAAAGTTTTTTTTGTTATGTATGGAAACCTGTGATGACTTAGGGACTGGTATTACTTAATTTCTAACATATTACTCCAATGCGTTACGAAACAACAAGGTCCAAGATGCTGATGCTGACTCTGCCGGGTTGATAGGATTGGGCTTGCCATCTATGCCTAGGTTATTACTAGGTGGTGCAACCAATTTCATTCCTTGTTTAGACTTTGCAGAAGTTTGTCATTTCAGAATACAAACGAAAAGAACTGCAGATGCTATAAATCAGAAACATAAATAGAAATTGCTAGAAAAGCTCAGCAGGTCTGGCAGCATCTGTGGAGAGAAATCAGAGCTAACCAGAATAGTTAATTCTGATTTGTCATTTCAGAGGCCTTTTAAGAGTCAACCACATTGCTATGGGTCTGGAGTCACATGTAGGCCAGGCCAAATAAGGGTAGCAGATCCCCTTCCCTAAAAGGCACAAGAAAACCACATGTGTTTAACACAACAATCAACAATGGTTTCATGGTTACCACTGGAGTCACTTTTAATTCCAGATTTAGGAACTGAATTTAATTGGTGGGTTTTGAATCCATACCCCTGATCATTAGACTGGACATCTGGATTACGAGTTGAGTGACATTGTCATTATGCCTTTGCCTCTGCCTCTCCCCTGAGCCCTAAACTTTCAGAACAACCTCTTGGTTTTTCTTTATTTACCCTAGTTGTATTCTCAAAACTGTCAAATGAAACGTTCTTTTCATAAAATTGCATGTTTTCTTGAACAGCAGGGTTATTTTTGAATAGCTTTTGGATTCTGGAATGATGCAGCACAGAAGGAAGCCATGTGGCCCATCATATTGTGCAGGCTTTTTCATAATGCTAACTATTTCCGTCCATTTTTCTATTGTTTTTCTATTTTTCTTCCCTTCTCATACAACTTCAATATTCATAGGAATTGCCCAATTTATCTGCTTCCATCGTTCTTTCAACCTGAATCATAACAACTTGATCTGCAATCAATGTTTCTCAAGATTCATAAGCACAACACTGGTCAAAATTATTTTTCTCTAAATTCTAATGGTATTCACACTGAACAAAGCAGTGTATTTAGTCTGATCACAATAGGTATAAAATAACAGTGCATATACTATCTGTAGTGATTCTTCCAGTAAAATAATGAATGTGCTGCTTGAAAACTTGATTTGCCCTTTTCTCGTTCTCTATTCTTCTGCACAGCCAGCATTTGCAGACAATGAAATGGAAACCTGGAAAATCTTAATATCATCAAGCTGTTCAGGCAAGTGCATTGTGAGATGACAACTGAGCCTCTTGGCATAACCTCATTAATGTTCTTTCAGAAAATAATGAAGTGATAGCTCACAGATGCAACTAGTGCTGTCTGAAAACTTGATTTGCACTTTTCCCATTCTCAATTCTTCACACAGCCAGCATATGTAGACAATGAAATGGAAACCTGGAAAATCTTATTACCATCAAGCTGTTTGGGCAAATGCGCTGTAAGGTGACAACTCAGCCTTTTGGCATAACCTTGGCAATATTTCAGTGGGAGGCAAAGAAATAGCAGGAACAGTCTGCTACCAAGCTAAAGCACCAGCAGCATACCACTCTCCAAATTTGTCAATTACAGTACACACTCTTTTATCCTCACTTCTAGTCTCCTACGTCCTAATTAACTTTCTACCCATGTCAACAGTTTACTTTTAATTTCATGAGCTTTTATGTTTGCTAACAGTTGGTATTATTGAACCTTGTCAAATTTCTCCGGAAGTTGAGATAAATAATGTCCACTAGCACTCCCATATAGTGATCTCAACAAATTCAACTCAATTAGACATTACTTACCTTTACATATCTATGCTAGTTCTTTAACCTGCTCATGTTTGCCCATGTGCTCAGTCACTCTGATGCTAACAACAGTGACACAATAGTAGTTGTGTCTCACTATGCTTTTTTAAAACTATATTTTGCAATCCTCAGCCAGTCTAACAGTCAGAAAATCTCAGGAATCACAGCAAATAGATCAATAAACTAGTACCAGTGATATTCAAAGTATTTTGGTTTACCACCGTCCAGTCTGATGACGATCTCAAATGGACTTACATGCAGCTGTCTCCACAAAAATAAAATAAATATGATTTTTTGGGGCAGTAATAAAAACATCCCTTAATCAACAGTGACGTGCATGAGATGGTTTGGCACTCATACTACATTGCTCATCAATTGATCTACTAGCAAATGAACTTATTTACCAATGACAATGAGGAATATGGGAAAAAACACTAATGTGTTATGATCTTTTGTAGCTAGTCGAATTCTGGGTTTCAAGAACATACTTATATAGCACCTTTAACACAATAAAACACTCCAAGGGACTTCAAAGAGCGTTCTGAAACAGAATTTAATTCTCAGTCACTTACAGGGATACAAGACAAGTGATAACAAGTCTTGGCTGCAGAGGTAGGTTTTACCTGAAAGGAGGAAAGAAGTAGCAAGTTGGAAAGATTTAGGGAAGAATTTCCAGAGATTGGGGCTCCAGGCAACTTAAGGCTCAGGGTCACCAATGGTTAAGCAATTAAAAATAGAAAGTTTAACAGGTCGGAATTGTATGAGTACTGATATCCCAGAGATTTGTGGAACTAATGAAGATTAGAGATTGGTAAGGTCTGGAGTCCTGGTAGGATTGGAAAACAATGATAAGAATTTTAAAATAGAGGCATCACTTAACAGGAAGAAAGATTTCAAGTTCAACTTTAGACAAATTGTTTATATTACCTTCACTTTACAAATCAGAAGGAAAGTTGAGAGTGGAAGTAATTATGGGTAATGTAATGCATATCTTCTTAACGGTAATACTAAATCAAATCATATTGTTCCAACTTCTAAAACTGTTTGATAATCAAAATATCACTCCTTGGAAATATGGTCATCAGCACTGGATCTCTCCTGTGCTAAACAACAGTTTGGAGGTATACCAGCAGCAGAAACACGAACAAAGATGAACATAATTCCAGTGTCAAGTCATAGGAAAACAATAATCTGCTGGAATGCACAGCAACTATAAAAGGCCTACTTTATAAGAGTGTTACTGAATGAATACACAAGGTAATAAGACGTGAGAGAAGTAGGCCATTCAGTCCATTGAGTCTGTTCTGCCATTCAACGAGTTCAAGTCCAATCTGAAAATCCTCAACTCCAATTCTCTGCCTTTTCCCCTTAATGATTAATTCTTTTACTGATTAAAAATCTGTATATATTAGCCTTGAATATATTTAATAACCCAGCCTCAACAGCCGTCTGTGGTAAATAATTCCACAGATTCACTGCTCAGAGAAGAAATTTGTCTGTCTTTAATGCTTGGCTCCTTATTCTGAGATTACGCCCTTTGGTCCTAGACTCTCCCACTAGGGAAAACAGCTTTTCTGCATCTAACCTGTCAAGTCCCCTAAGAATCTTGCATGCTTCAATAACGTCTCCTCCCTTTCTTCTATATTTCAATGATTACAGGCCCAATATACTCAATCTCTCCTCATAAAACAGTCCCTCCATACCTATTAGCCAAGTTAACCTTCTCTGGACTGAATCCAATTCCAATATATCTGTCCTTGGATAAGAGCACCAAAACTGTTCAAAATTCCAGTGTGGTCTGACTTGTGCTTTGTATACTGTTGGCAAAGCTTTTCTATTTTTGTACTCCATTCCTTTTATGATGAAGATCAACATTCTATTTACCTTCTCAAGACACACTGAACTTGAATGTGATTTTTATGATTCATTGAGGACTCCCAAATGCCTCTGATACATCAGTTTCTGTTATTTTTCGCCAGTTAAATAATATTCAGCACCTCTGCTCTTCCTGCCAAAGTGCATAACCTTACATTTCCCCACATTGTATTCCATCCACCAAGATTTTGCCCACTCACTTAACCTATATATATATATCCCTCTGCAAACTCTTTTCATCATCCTCATCACTTGCCTTTCCACTACTTTTGCCATTTGCCATTCACTATAACATCCACTATAGTACATTCACTTTCCTCATCCAAGTCATTAATACATATTGTAAATAACTGTTACCCTGCACTGATCCCCATGACTCTCCACTAGTTACAGGTTGCTTTCCTGAAATACCTCTCTTATCCCAATTCTGTCTTCTAATTAGCCAAGAGTCAAATTAAGATCTACAGTCAAGCACCTCTAGGCAACCTTGTATATGAGAGAAGAAACATTAAAACATATTCTTTGTGTACATTTTCATGTCCATTTGGGTGTTTTATGTTAACTTTGTGCTTGTATTTTATATTTGTTTGATGTCTGGGTTCATAACCCAAACATTTACATTGGTTTATATGGGAATGTACGTTTTGAGTAATGCAGTTTTGCTTAATGCAATTATTCTATTTCACTGTGAATTGACTTAATGTGCAATACTTATGATTGGATTCACTTATTTCAACAAGTATCAATTGTTTTCCCATAATGATACAAAATAATAGAAAATGTAAAAAAAAGTTCTATTCAAGCTGTTCAGAGATGTGATTACACACCTTTGAAGCAGATGGGATATGAACCCTGGTCTCCTCCTTCCAAATATCAGTGGATCATTTCGCTTGACTAAAACAAAGTTATCCTTATTCTTTCAAAGGCCTTCTTATGGCCTTTTCTGGGCCTGAATAATTGTGTTTGTCTCTCTACTCACAACCAGGAAAGTGGAAAAATTTCAACATTATGTCAGTGAGGACCTTGATGATTTTTCAAAATCAGCTAACAAACTGATTCTTACTAGCTGATAACAAAAAACATGAAAGCTCAACTCAGTCACATTCAGAAAATCTAACCAAATCTATGACTTTTAATCAAGAAACCTGCATGTGTACATTGTGCTTTAGTTTTTCTTTTCAATGGAATAATGGTCCAAAGATTCATAAACATGACAGGAATACTAGTTAAAGTGAGATGGTCTTATAGATGAATTTGGTAATTTATCAACAGCATTGAAGCTTACTTACTTAACAATTTCTGTTTTAAGCTCAGTAATAACTAGGATATCAGGATCTTCCTCAGCAGCTGTGTTGCATATATTTCTAAGAGAAAAAGTAGTACTAGGAACACGGATACAGCAGAGAAACTGGGTTGAATTTTATGCAGTCAGTTGGGGACGCCCTACATCAGAATTTTGGCAGCAGGAAAGCCTGTCTAGAGTAAGTTGGAGGTTGGAAGTGACAACTTGGGACTCCAGCATGGATGTCAATTAAGCTCATTAATAAACAAATTTACACCCGTTAATACTGAACTTAGTCATGGCTCAGGGATTACATGAAGGCCACATGGATCTACTGTACTCTTGGTAGGTTGCCCAGCAAAACCCGTCAGGTTTCATAGAATCAATCATCATAGAATCCCCACAGTTGGGCCCTTTGGCCCAACAAGTCCACACCGAACCTCAGAGCATCCCACCCAGACCCATCCCCCTATAACCCACCTAATCTACACATCCCTGAACACTACGGGCAATTTAGCATGGCCAATCCACCTAACCTGCACATCTTTGGACTGTGGGAGGAAACCAGAGCACAGACACGGGGAGAATGTGCAAACTCCACACAGACAGTCACCCGAGGCTGGAATCGAACCTGGGTCCCTGGCGCTGTAAGGCAGCAGTGCTAACCATTGTGCCACCCTAAGGTTTGCAAGTGATCTGTTAGGGTTGGGTTCGTCCCTCATGAATGAAGCACTCAGTGCTGGATTGAGGGACCCCTTCTTGCCCCGATCCTTCTCAAGCCCCCTCTCTCACTTTTAAAGCGACCTGTGGTCTCCCTCTGATCCTGGACTTCGGATGGTGCACTGCAGCCAGTAGATATTACTGGCAGCAATGGCAAATGCTGTCCTCTGATTGGCTGGCAGCTCAGTGGAAGGGAATTGTGCTGCTTAGGACCTCAATTGCAGGGAAGGCCACATGAAAGCCAATTAGATAGCTGAAAGGCACATCATTTGGTTGGGCTTCCCTGTTGGTTCTCTGAGCAGTGAATAAGAAACTATCATTTTAACAAATCCCAGGCACTGAACCAAACAATATATTTCTGCATGAATTTTGGACTGATAAATTATAAGTTAGGTCGTTGAATAATGCACACAGATGCCATTACAACATAACATATTGCAGTTAAACTCAAAGTACAACTCATACTGAATTCCTCACCCTCCCAAAAAATTTTGAAGCTGCTTTTGACATAGGGGAATGACTGCTATATTAGCTGAGTTGTCTGGATAGCTGGTTTGTAATGCAGAGTGGCAATTCCTGCACTGGCTGAGGTTACCATGAAGAACTCTCCTTCTCAACCTTTCCCCTCGCCTGAAGCATGGTGACCCTCAGGTTAAAGCACCACCAGTCATCACTCTATACAGACAGCAGCCCTATGGTCTAGTAGGGCTATGGTGACTTTACCCTCATCATAGTGGAAATGTAATGTATTCAGCTCGAGATTGCTCATGCCTTTTTGACAAGATCCTGCAGTGGAGATTAATTGCTAAGGTAAGGAGTCATAAGATAGTGGCAGAGCTTTGTCCTGTATAGTAAAGTGACCTTGATCAGAAAATAATCATTAGCAGTCATTTTTTAAGGTATGTGCCACAGTCAACTTTGAGACAGACACATAAATCAATTTAGGAATTATGTACTCCAAGTCCTTAATTGAGCACACTCCAGTGGGAGAACATGTTCGCAATGTGAAATGTGGTGAAATTGTTGAAAACAGCACTAATTACCCCATGCTGTTAAATTATTTTGATAATATGAAAAATAGCACTACGAATCTATAAATATTTCAACTGGTAGTGATCACAAAAGGATTTGGTAGAAACAGCAACTTGTACTGAATTGTAATTCAACAATGAAACTGTTGTATATCACAGGACATCATCAGCTGCTTGATGCAATGCATGGATATATGCCAATGAAATACCATCAATTGAAAATTTAATATTTAAAATTTGATTAAAGGAAATATCTGGATTTAATCCTCTCATGGGGCACTAATAATTCTGCATTACAGCAAGTTCAGAAATATTTTCAGCAAAAGAAATCATTTTTTAATGTAACTAAATAAATTCACCATTTAAGGTATTATATCAGCAAAACAATCTTAATTCCATGAAATCCATCAAACACTATGCTGTTGAACAGTTATTTAGGTTATAAAGTTTAACTTACTGTTATCTTAAATTCATGCACATTTCAAATTGTCATTAATAACATAATTTGGTATTCTAATTGAGATACACACACCAATAAGGCAATACCAATTAAACTGTCTAACACAGAAAATATAGACAAGATAAACCAGTCAGGCAAGTAATGCTATTGGAAATAAAATATAGCTGCCTCAATTTAGTGAGCAGAATAATTATTTGGATGTGCCTATCTTACCAGTTAATATATTAGGTCTAAGACAAATAAAGCAACTGAGGAGTGAAATGGAAAGCAAAAATAGGTGATGGTTATTGAGAAATAGCATAAGTAAATGTGGACATCAATCACAAACATCAATGGGTTGTACACAATAATAAGGTTTATTTTTCCCAGGAATAATACAACCAATACTTACATATATGCACATTCATCATCTTAGCACAAAACTTGCACATTGCCTCAAGATCATTTAGTTGTCCTTGAAGAAATGAGACCTGTGCCTCCAATTCATCCTCCTGGAATTTAAAAGTAAATGAACTCTTAAACATCTTAACATGCTTTTATACTGGTACACCATTGTTGCAGAAATTTGTTTTCTCATTTACTGTCTGTTAAGTAAAATTTGGAAAATTCTGTTATGATCTTTAATCGACAAACTACATACTTAAAGGTTCCACAAAGAAGTTAAGATGCCAATTGGCCGTGAAATCAATTTTAGGATGTAGTTAGTCTATCTGTTGCTTATCAATAATAATCTATTTGGTTTCAAAAGCCATCCGCTGATGAATGCCAAGCCTCCAATTCCCTGGCTGTCCTCTGGTTGGCTTGTCATTCTTGGAGGCTTGGCATTCATTTGTGGACTTCATCAACAAAACACATTGAATTAGACCCGATATGCCAACCATTACTATGCACAGCTGGAACTGACACCTACCGGAAGCAGCAAAAACTAGACCATGTAAATTCGATCTGGCACAGGACAACAGTGCTTCACAGGAGGCACCACAGCATCGAGTAAGGGGACAAAATGTGTGCTACCAAACCTTCCAGCTTGGCGAACGCACCAACATCTACAACCAGCACGCGAGCTACAAATCTTCACTCAAACCCTGAAGTATTAAAGCTGTTTTAGTAGTCACTGGAAAGAGTTGAGTAAGATACCTTAAAGTTAAGAAAGTAATGATACTTTACTGGGATTGAGTGACTGTAAAGGATAATGCTAAGAAATAAAGGTTGAATATTTGTTTTTGCTGCTTATGTTAAGATCTTTCCACTTTTTCACGCATATATCTTTGCTTGCTTTTTCTTTTGTGTAATAAGCTTATGTGCTTTTGTTACGAGATTGGCAGCCTTAAGTGAAATTATTCTGTGACTAATCATCATGCGGACTAAATACAATAATAAAACTTATGATCTATCAAACCAGGTTCCACTCTGGAATCTCACTTGTCCAGCATTACCATCAACTGGGATCATAATAAAGCTGTGACTCCTGGCAGAGTTAGAATTCACTAAATCTAAGGAGATATGAATATGTAAAGAAACTGGTTAATGGAGTGCTCAACATAAAACAGGAATGTTGTTGTGAAATATTTTATATAAACTGATATTTCAAAATTACCTTGACTGTTACTAAGACTTTTCTGGGAGTAGAAGACATAACAGATCATTTGAAGTCTTTGACTAAAGTTAAGCTGAGAGAAAGAGCAGATGAATTGAAGATAGAAATAAAAACACGATCTTGCAAGGATGACATGCTACAAAGTGATTTTCTAGCCTTTAGAATTAAAAGGATGGAAAGCTGAAATTAATGTGTCACAACTAGAATCAATTCAGATTGTTAGAAATGAAAAAAAAAAGAGTTAGAGGAAGAAGAGAGAACAGGAGAAATGGAAAGAGAACTTAAAAAGCAATGGAAAAGAAACTACAATTTAAAAATATTTAATCTAAGTAGGAGAGAACTTAAGTAGTATGGTTTGGAGAGAGAAAAACTTTGAGTAAAGGAGGAAAGACTGGTTATTAGTTATAGGCATAAAACAAAAGAATGTCAAAATAAAGAAGAAAAGTTATAAAGAAAATAATATGCTTCCATTGTAATAAGACTGGTCATAGTAAAGCCAATTGTTGGAAGCCAAATGGGAGACCAACTGCAGTAGTAGAAATGACTAATGAATCCTCAGAAAAGGATGAAGTAGGAAAGGAAATGGATTTTAAAACTATCAGCAAAACAATTCCTTTAGAATTTATTAAGGAATTTGTAATGTAAACAACTTTGCTCATCTCATCCAACTCCTTGACTACAGATAACATCAGAGTCATTGATCCATGACATCAATAGCTCCAGCCAAGTCATTGCATTTTAATGCTGACAACAGTGAGGCTACAAGCAATGTGCAAGTATTGTGACAGGCACTGTCGTACATAGCTCATCTATATTTAGATCTACACTATGAGTGAAAGGACAGAATAAGTGATGATTCCACATACCTTTGCAGGCAATGTTATATTCAACTGTTAGGAACGGAGACTTCTGCCATTCCAGACTAGGAAGTATACAACGGGGGAGTTCAATGGCTTGTTGAGAGGAGCTGCACAAAGTGCTGCCTCACTCAGGTTAAATACTGTCCTACAGGATGCTTGAGCATTTCAGGGCAATTTAGCAATTTGTACAAACTCTGAAATATTGAAGGACAACTGATGACGGAAGGTGTAAAGGAGGTACCTCATATTGATCCCAGCATGCTGTCTAACATGAGACACTGCAATGCATTCAAATTGAATTGAATCATTTATTGCCATGTGTATTCAATATAAATGTCACCATTCTCATTAACTTAAAATAAAAAATAAAGAAAGATCACTTAAAGACAGTCTATCTTCTCCTCTCTGCCGCTATAGTTCCGCTTTGGACTTCACCACCCCAAGCCTTAAAAGCTACCTTATTGCAGCAGCATGCCATGTCACACTGCCCGATCTCACTGATTGCTGCTGCCTCTCAAATGAGGATCTGTAAAATGCAGATATTTTACAACGGGATCAGCTGAATTATGTTTACCACAAAGCAACTGGTAGAAGCATGCAAGGCATAAGTATCGGGAAATCCAAAGTGAAGTCCTGAAGGATTGAAGTGACGTGCGAGTTGGTCCAAATACGGCAATGACGATGTTGTCAGATTGATGGTTTGGTGATGAGGTTGAAGGGTAAAAGGATGGCATTCATGCTGCACCAGAATTATGAAATTATGAAATTATGGTGCCGCTGCAACTGGAGAAGGACCAGAGAAACAGGCGGGAGGGGTGGGGGGCTGTGCTATCACATAACTGTTTGGACATTCACTTTGGGAATTGGTGCTGTCTAGTTTCTTGGGGAAGGGTTCGGGGGTATGGGGTGGTTGGAGTCATGAGCTTCATAGAAACGAGGTGAGAATAACCATTAATGAGATGCAAAAGCATGGAAACAAGGTAATTGTTGCTCATTGACAAGATTCAGAACTGTTTAAACTTGAGGTGAACATTGAAAATTTTTTGATGAGGTTGGGAATTTGAATTTTTCATTCTCACTATACTTTCCCAATTTTATTTGCCATTTCCCACTTTTCTCAAGGCCAAGAAGATCCTGCTACTGATCCTGGGAGGACCACCCTCACCACTAACCAGAAGCTAAATGGAAACAGCCTCTTTAACACTGTGACCGCAAGAGCGGGACAAAGACTGGATACTGTACTCAGCTCTGACCCAAGGACAACAGTCATAAGGTGCAGTCAGAAACTAGGTCAGAGGACTTTAATATTCTAATTGAAATTCAAGTTAGTTATGAAATGAGATTTGCAAATGAATCAGTTTAGGTTTGTGATAATATCTGCTATTTTTTCAAGTTTTATAAAGAAAATCTACTGTGACTACAGTAAAATGACTTGCCACTGAAAGGTTATCAGTCTTGTTTGAAGTTGGTTCAGCTTTTCAAAAGCCAGGTGTGGTAAATTTACTATGATTTTTAATTTTGTTCCACTGCTTACTTCTTAGGACAGACCAAACGAATGAGGTGCGAGTCCATTTGTAACGTTCTAATTCAGTAGCAAATCTTGTTCCTTTACAAGTTCTGCTTTAAAAAACTGCCCTCTGCTGCACAAATCCAGGATTCCTGTGACATACAGACAAATCTATTCTGGAGCATGTGGACTGGGTAAATGAATTAAATAACCTACACTCAAATTCGATAAAGGCAGAAAATTTGATAAAGCATTTGCTTTTAATGTAATACAAAATATTTCATTAATGTTATTTTCTTATTCATGATACCCTTATTTTGGAGGATTGCCGATAGACAATCTCAATTCGCACAATGTGTGTTGCAATTGTCAAAACAAGTAGCACTATTAACAAAGAATAAGTAAAAATATTTCAATGTTCTGATTCCATATTGATTTGTCAGTTTGAAGCAATCGTGTACTGTAATGATCATACAAATCAATATAAATAGTCCATATATTACTATCTGATCTCCTCTGGCATGCTTGCAGTAGGCCTGATGCTTATTATTTTGCTTTTTTGTTGTTCTTTTCCCTTTGTGTGCCTGTTTTTTTCTCTAAGTTCTCTGCTATCCCACTCTCTTTGTTAAAGAGTCATATAGCATGGAAACAGACCCTTTGGTCCAACCAGTCCATGCCGACCATAAACTAGTCCCACCTGCCTGTGCTTGGCCCATATCCCTCCAAACATTTCTTATTCACGTACTTATCTAAATGACTTTTAAATGTTGTAACTGTAGCTGCATCCACCACTTCTTCCGAAGTTCATTCCACACGAATCACTCTGTGTAAAAAAAATTCCCCTCATGTCTTTTTTAAAACTTTCTCCTCTTATCTTAAAAGTATAGCCCCTTGTCTTGAAATGCCCTATCCTACGGAAAAGACACCTGCATTCACCTTATCAATACCCCTCATGATTTTATAAACTTCTATAAGGTCAGCCCTCAACCTACTATCCTCTGGAGAAAAAAAGTCCCAACATATTCTCATAACTCTTCCCATAACTCAAACCCTCCATTCCTGGCAACATCCTGGTAAATCTCTTCTGAACCCTCTCCAGCTTAATAATATCCTTCCTATACCAGGGCGACTAGAACTGGACACAATACTCCAGAAGAAGCCTCACCAACATCCTGGACCTCAATATAACATCCCAACTACGATACTCAAAGATCTGAGCAATGAAGGCAAGCATGCTAAATGCCTTTTTAACCACACTATCTACATGTGATGCAAACTTCAAAGAAATTATGTACCTGAACCCCTAAGTCTCTCTGTTCTACAACAGCATCCAAGGTCCTAGTTCTTTTTGTTTCTTTCCCTGCTCAACTTCCCCAAAACTGTGTTTTGGTGAGAATACTGCATGTTATGGACATCAATGACTGCAGGTTGTATTTTGGATGGCAGTTACTGAAAAATGTGGCACTCAGTGGCTTCCTTTTAGTTCCTACTAATTTCTGCTCTTCCTCTCCTCCTCCCTCCCTCCCCAACCCCTCCTTGTTTGCTCCTTTTGAATTATTGTTTCCCCTCCCCAACAATCTCCCACACCTGGCAAATAAATGTAATTCTTCTCTATTGAATTTTGTACATAGTTTGAGGGGTGCAGGGGGGGGAGGAGGCGGGGAGGTGGGTGCGGTGTGAGGACCTACATTCAGGAGAATCAATGGCACATTACCATGGGGCTCCCTCCTTAAGAGCAAGCCTACATACGAACAAAAGAAATGCAGCAGTCCACCATTATCATCTCGAGGCAACTATGGATGGGCAATAAATTCTGCCTAGTCAGCAATTCCCACATCCTCTGAATGAATTTTATAAAGAGCAGTGGCACTCACTAGAGAGGGGATGATCAGCTTGCTGCGGGTAAATTATGCCCTCTCCAAACATATTCAGTGAGAATGGGTTAGGCTATTGGAAACATTCATCTTGGGCAGAGAAGAAAGATGGGCTTGGGGGTGGGTGATTGATAAGCACCCTCAGTGGCATGGTGTATTAGATGTTTTGCAGGGCAGTCAGCAAAAAAGGTTACCAAGTTGTTTGGTAAGGATGTTCTCTAGCTTCTGAGGGGTCTTTTTTCCTTCTTTATTCGTTAACGGGATGACGGTGTTGCTGGCTAGGCAGCATTTATTGCCCATCCCTAATTACCCAGAGTGCAGTTCAGAGTCAACGACTTTGCTGTGGATCTGGAGTCACGTGTAGGCCAGACCAGGTAAGGATGGCAGTTTCCTTCCCTAAAGGACATTAGTGGACCAGATGGGATTTTCCCAACAATCGGAAATGGATTCATGGTCATCATTAGATTCTTAATTCCAGATATTTTTCTTGAATTCAAATTCTCCCATCTGCCACGGCAGGATTCGAACCTGGGTCCCCAGAATGTTATCTAGGCCTCTGGATTAACAGTCCAGCACCAATACCACTAGGCTACTGCATCCCCCAAGTACACAAACATCAGTGGTGGGCAAGTTGTTGAAGGGAATCCCGAGGGAGAGGATTTATTTGCATTCGGAAAAGCAAGGGCCGATCAGGGATAGTCAACAACGCTCTGTGTGGGGGAAATCATGTCTCACTAACTTGATTGATTTTTTTGAAGAAGTGACAAAAAGGATTAATGAGGGCAGAACAGTGGGCATGATCTATATAGACTTCAATAAGGGATTCAACAAGGTTCCTGAAGGTAGACTGGTTAGCAAGGTTAGATCACATGGAATACAGGGAGAACCAGCCATTTGGATACAGAACGAGCTCAAAGGAGAAGACAGAGGGTGGTAGCACAGGCTTGCTTTTCAGACCCAAGGTGACCAGTGGTGTGCCACAAGGATCGGTGCTGGGTCCACTGCTTTTTTTCATTTATATAAATGATGTGGATGTGAACAAAGGAGGTATGGTTAATAAGTTTGCAGATGACACCAGAATTGGAGGTGTAGTGGACAGTGAATGTTATCTCAGAGTACAATGGGATCTTGACCAGATGGGACAAGGAGTGGCAGACGGAGTTTAATTTAGATAAATGTGAGGTGCTGCATTTTGGGAAGGAGATTTATATACGTAATGTAAGGTCCTGGGGAGTGTTGCTGAACAAAGAGACCTCGGAGTGTAGGTTCATAGTTCCTTGAAAGCAGGTAGATAGGATCGTGAAGAAGGCGTTTGGTATGCTTGTCTTTATTGGTCAGTGCATTTAGTATAGGAGTTGGGAGATCGTGTTATGGCTGTACAGGACATTGGTTAGGCCACTACTGGAATACTGCATGCAGTTCTGGTCTCCCTGCTATAGGAAGGATGTTGTGAAACTTGAAAGGGTTCAGAAAAGATTTACAAGGATGTTGCCAAGGTCGGAGCGCATGAGCTATAGGGAGAGGCTGAATAGACTGGGGCTATTTTCCTGGGAGCGTCAGGGGCTGAGGGGTGACCTTATAGAGATGTATAAAATCATGAGGGGCATGGTTAGGGTGAATAGACAAGGACTTTTCCTTGGGATGGCGGAATCCAAAACTAGAGGGCATAGGTTTAAGGTGAAAGGGGAATGATTTAAATGGGATCTAAGTGGCGACTTTTTCACGCAGAGGGTGGTATGTATATGGAATCAGTTGTCAGAGGAAGTGGTGGAGGCTGGTACAATTACAACATTTAAAAGTCATCTGATGGGTATATGAATAGGTAGGGTTTAGAGGGATACGGGCCAAATGCTGGCAAACGGGACTAGGTTAATTTAGGATATCTGGTCAGCATGGACGCGTTGGACCGAAGGGTCTCTTTCTGTGCCGTATATCTCTATGACTCTATGCTTAATGGAAAGGGGTAAGCTGGCAGAAATAGGGGACCTTGGGAGAGAAGAATCATACTGTGGGTGCTGGGATGGGAGTTGGAAGAATGTGCCCGGAACTGACAACAACATTCGTCTTGGTAGAGATAAGTTTGCAACTCCTTCTCCAAGAACGTTTCATCTGTCTCCATTTTTGACATGCTAGTACAACCAACAAGTAGTGTTAGTGTGGGACAAATTTATTGATTGTGCTAATTTTTTTCTTGTTATGGTGTTTGTTCAGAGAAAAGCAATTTGAGGGTTTTGGGGATTCTGTGGGTGAATGTAGTCAGTAAAGTGTTGCAATACGGAACAAAGATATACTGAGCAGTCATTTTCTATAGCAGCAGAGGGTAGTATAGTATATTGTATGCTGGAACATGTAGAGAAATACAGGATGTCAACAATTCAAGGGGAATTTACCTCTGAAGGCCAAGAAAGAGCCCAGTGGTTTACATTTATGTTCTGCTTACAAACTTGCTTCAGGCTGTGGGGTGATGAAACACAATTGCTCAGTTACTGTATACATGCTTATCTGCAGGGATTCAGTGGCATTCAGAAACTGCTATTTTACTTCAGGGTTGTAATAATGTTAGGTGGTTTTCCACCGCAATTGTGGAATTGTTTATCATCATCTACGCAATAGATACATAAAAATTAAATTTATACATGGACATACAATATGGATACAAACAATGAACTCTGTGCCTTTGGTGACATTCAAAGACCATTTTATCATGGATCTCAAAAGTTGTGTTTTTGAAAAGATACCAGAAACATAGACCAGCTTGAGACCCTTCAACAGGACCAGGAACATGCTGGCAAGAAAAAAAAAATAGAATGAAGCATATATGCATTTTAACTTTCCTCGCCTGTTGTTCAAAAGACAATATTAAAATTATACAAAATGGACTAGGAGAAAAATTTTCTTGTGCATTCATCTGGAATATTATAATAACGTAGTGGTACAAAGCCCATAACATTCTAGTACAACTGTGCCCAGAAATGAAACTTCGCTGATTGACAGAAACAAATGATTTGCAGAGAGGATTCCTAATCAATCACTTCAAACCTTCACCTAGCCCAATAAACTGGGAGCAGAAAATCAATTACACACAGGATTATGATAAAAATGCTGAGGAAAAGACATAATCAAATTTCAATCATATACAGATTTATTAGAACAAGCCCCAAAAGTTGCAAGTCTCCCAGAAGTATTGTGGAATTGGTGCAGAATACCAAACAGCCACAGCAACACAAAACACAGAACAGGCCCTTTGGCCCATCATGTCTATGCTGATCAACAAACCCCAAACTACACTAATCCAATTTATCTGCACTTGGTCCATAGTCTATTATGCCTGGCACTTTAAGTATTCATCTAGATGTTTTTTAGATGTTGTGAGAGTAATTGCTTCCACCACCTTCTCAGGCAGCACGCTCCATATATCTACCACTGTCTAGGTGAACACTTTTTTCCTCAGATTTCCTCTACACCACTTGCTCCTCACCTTAAACGTATGACTCCAGTCTTAGACACATCTGCCATGGGGAAGACATTCACATGGTCTACTCTGTCTATGCCCTCAATTTTGCATGGGTCAATCAGATCCCTCCTAAGCCTCCTCTGCTCCAAGGAAAACAATTCCAACCTATTTAGTCTCTCCTCATAACTGACACTTTTCATCCCAGGCCAACATCCTGGTGAATCTCCTTTGCACCCACTTTAGTGCAATCACATCCTTTTGATAATGTAATGCACACAGTATTCCGCCTGTGACCTAATCAATATTTTATAAAGTTGCAACAAGACTTCCTTGCTATATTCCATGTTCTTGCTAATGAAGGCATGCATCCCATGTACCTGTTTCAGAGATAGTAGGAACTGCAGATGCTGGAGAATCTGAGATAACAAGGTGTAGAGCTGGATGAACACAGCAGGCCAAGCAGCATCAGAGGAGCAGGAAGGCTGACGTTT
>NC_063333.1:53214432-53233176 GCF_021869965.1 Rhincodon typus | reverse complement strand
AGGCCCAAAACGTCAGCCTTCCTGCTCCTCTGATGCTGCTTGGCCTGCTGTGTTCATCCAGCTCTGCACCTTGTTATCTCATCCCATATACCTTCTTTACCAATCACCCTATCTACCTGTGTTGACACCTTCAGGGAACTATGGACTTGTACACTGACATCCTTTTGTTCCTCAGTACTCCGTAGGTACCTGCCATTCGTTGTGCATTACCTGTCCCTTATTCCCAAATGGCATGACCTCACACTTACCAGGATTAAATTCCATCTGCCACTGCTCTGCCCAACTCACCAGCTGATCAATATCAGACTATAGCCTGAGACCATCCTCCGAACTATCAATACCTCCAATTTTCAGGTCGCCTTACAACTTTCTAATTAAACCTTTGACATTCACATCCAAGTCGTTATTGTGAATAACAAACAGTAAGGATCCTAGCATCACTCCTTTTGGTACACCACTGGTCCCAGGCTTCCAGTCACATAACAACCCTCTACCATCACCCTTTGCTGCCTTTTGCAAGCCAGTTTTAGATCCAGTTTGCCAGCTTGCCTTAGATCTTATATAGGCTCTTACCTTTCGGACCAGCCTTCCATGTGGGACCTGGTCAAAGGCCTTACTGAAGTCCATGTAAACTACATCAACTGCACTACATTCATCTATATATTTAGTCACCTTTTCAAAAAACTCAATTAAATTAGTCAGATAAGACTTCCCTTTAAAAAATCCATGCTGACTATCGCTGGTCAATCCCTAGCTTTCCAAGTGTTGTTTAATCCAGTCTCTCAGAACTTTTTCCAATAATTTCCCCACCAATGACATCAGACTAACTGCTCTGTAATTACCTGGCCTATCCCTGCTGCGCTTCTTGAAAAAAAGAACAATATTAGCTATCCTCTAGTCATCTGGCCCTTCACCTTCGGTCAGCGAAATATTCAATATCTTTGCCAGGGCCCTAGCAATTTCCTCCCTTGCCTTCCATCCATAGCAACCTGGGATACATCTCAACAGGCCCTGAGGATTTAATCAACTGTATGCTCCCTAAGACATCTAATACCTCCTCTGTGTTAATCTTAACATGTTCTAGAACCTCACCATCCTGATATCCCCGGCTATAATGTTTTTGTTCTCTGTAAAAACAGGTGAAATATATTCTTTTAAGACTTCATCCACATCCATTGGCTCTATGTACAGGTTGTGCCTTTGGTCTCTAATAGGTCCCACTCTTTCCCTGGTAATCCTCTTACTTTTAATATACTTATAAAATGCCTTGGGATTTTCCTTGATTCCATCTGTCAAAGATATTTTGTGGCCCCTCTTTGTGTTCCTAATTTCCTTTTTAAGCAACCTCCAACTCCTTCTACACTTTTGAAAGGCGTCCCATGTTTTTAACGTGCTGCACCCGACGTATGCTTCCTTCTTCTTCTTTATCAAACTCCTGACATCCCTTGATATGCAGAGTTTCCTGGGCTTGCCTTTCTCTTCACTGTTCGAGGAACATGTTAGCCCTGAATTCTCGCTATACTACTTTTAAAAGACTCCCACTTTCCAATTGTAGACTTACCTGCAGGTGGCTGCTCCCAGTCTATGTTTGCCAGATCCTACCTAAAGATATTGAAATCCACCTTCTCCCAATTTAGAAATATAATTTCTACACTATCCTTATTCCTTTCCATAATGACTTTGAATGACTGAGTTATGGTCATTATACCCAAAATATTTGCCCACTGAAAATTCAACTTGTTGACTGGCTTCATTCCCTAGGATTAGGGTCTAGCACTGCCCCACCTCTCGTACTGGCACAAAAAACTCTCCTGGAATCATTTAAAAATTCCACCCCATCAAGTCCTTTTGCTCTAAAGCAATCACAGTTAATGCTTGCAAAGTTGAAATCCCCTACAACTATAATGCTGTTTCTCTTACATTTGTGTGATTTGCCTACATATCTGTTTCTCTGTCTCCCTCAGACTGTTGGGAGGCCTCAATATAATCCAAGCAAAGTAAACTCTGTTTTATTTCTAAGTTCTACCCAGATGGCCTCATTTGAAGACCCTTCTAATGCATCCTCCCTCATTACTGCAGTGATGGCTTCCTTTATCAATAATGATAATCAAAATCAAAATAATCAAAAATGGCCTTCACCTCTCTTATTTTTCTCCCTATCAGCCCTGAATCTTCTATACCGTGGAATATTGAGCTGCCAGTGCTGTCCTTCCTTCAACTATATCTCAGTGATTGCAACAAGATCATATTCCCATGTGCTGATCAATGCTCTCAGTTCATCCACCTCACCAGCATTAAAGTAGACAATTTAGCTTTCCAGGCCACCAATATTCCTTATCCTGTCCCTGTCTTCTCCGCCTATTGGACCATCCTAGCATGCCTCCTGTATATGACAGGACCTTGCTTTTGACTTTATGTCTAGTCTGTGCCCCATCCCCCTGCCAAATCAAAGAGATAATTACAATCAATAAGTAGTGTCATCCAGAAAACAACTATAATCATAGACTTCTATACTGTGCAAAATATAACAGCTGAATGTAGAAAAAAAAAAGTCTGGTACCAGGTCTAAAATATTAATCAACTGAATACATCTATCATAACAGTTGGCTACCCACAGCCCAATTAGCACACCTTATCAAGAGTCTGTTCCAAGCTTTCACAGTAACCCCTAATCATGTTGAAAGTGAAACCTAATATTATAATCAACAAATAGTACAAACAAAGAGCTGTGAGCAAGAGTTAGCTAAATATTGTCTAGATTCAGTGGATGCCTTTTAGTATTTTCAGACTAATAAGCACCATTTAGTGATATATTTTTTCAGCTATAAGTCAACAACTGATCTAAGACATGGTTTATAGGATGTCCAAAGGCAATGCTAATGGGTGGCACGGTGGCTCAGTGGCTAGCACTGCTGCCTCAGTGCTAGGAATCTTGGGCTCAATTCCACCCTGTCTGTGGAGTTTGCATATTCTCCCCTTATTTGCGTGGTTTCCTCTGGGTGCTCCGGTTTCCTTCCACAATCCAAAGATGTGCAGGCAAGGTGAATTAGCCATGGGGAATGCAGGGTTACAGGGATAAGGTGGGGGTTAGGTCTGGGTGGCATGCTTTCCAGATGGTCAGTGTGGACTTGATGGGCCGAATGGCCTGTTTCCACTCTGTAGGGATTCTCTGATTCTATGGTAGTACAGAAGGGAGAGAAAAAGGTATAGATATGTGTTATTTGTAGGTATGAATAACAGAAAATAGGTGATCACTGAAGAAATCAAAACCGCTAATCATGACACTTTGCTAACAGAGGAGCTGGGGGTAGAGAGGAAAGGCTGTGTGATCAAAATGGAGGACAGTGTTTATGGACTGAAATATTTGAACTCTACGTTTAGCCCTGGAAAGTGCCCAAGTATAAAATAAGGTTCTGTTCCTCCAACTTGCATTGGGCTTTGGTGGAGCACTGCAACAGGCCGAGGACAGAAACCTTAGGATGACAGCAAGTTGGTGTCTTGAAATAGTGAGTAACTGGAAGGTTGGGTTCATTCTTATGCTTATAGACAGAGTGGCAATGTTTTGCAAAGAGGCCACCCAATCTGCATTTTGTCTCACCAACATTGAGGAGACTATATTGTGAACAATGGAAGCAGTAAAAGAGATTGAAAAAAAAGCACAATTAATTGGCTGCTTCACCTAGAAGGTGTGTTTGAGGCCCTCAACAATGAGGAGGAAGGAGATAGAAGGACAAGGGTTACACTTTTTTATGACAGCTTGGGAAGGTGCAATAGGACAGGAGAGGGGCATTGGTAAAGAGGTGTTAGGAGTGATGGAGGAGTGTGGCAGGGTGTCGCAGTTGGAATGGTCCCTGTGGAATGCAGATAAGGAAGGCAACAGAAGATGCGTATGATCATGGTATTCTGCTGGATGTGACAGAAATAGGGAATGATGGCATAAATCCTTTGAATGTAGAGGCTGATAGGGTGGAAATGGAGTACAAGGAGAACGCTTTGTTGTTGTGGGAGGGAGGGGAAGGGGTTGAGGGCAAAAATATGGGACGTGGGTCAGACACTGATGAAGGCTCTGTCAACCATGGTAGTGGGGAAACCTCGGTTGAAGGAAAAGGAAGACATGTTGGAAGCACACCTGTGGAAGGTGGCGTCATTGAAACAGATGAGACAAAGACAGAGAAATTGGGAGAATGGAATAGAGTCCTTACAGGAAGAAGAGTGTGCAGAAATGTAGTTAAGGTTATATGCAAGTCAATAGATTAATAATGGAAACTAGTGCACAGCCTATATCCGGAAAAAGAAACATAAAAATTAAGGAAGGCTCAACAGTGAATCCTGGAAATCAGGAACCTACAGATCATTAAGGACTTGGTTAAAAAATATGATTTGATGCTTTGATGAGCAATTTACACACCTGTAGCAACTATCAACTTCTCCTGTAACCAACTGGAAGACTTGCAAGGATAGCAAGGCCATTGCACAATTCTTACTGCACGAGTAGTGGCAACGCTTAAGTGGCAAATGACAGCTGCACCCAAACCTGAGGCCAATTTACAAACAATCCTAGACCAGAATCAGCAGCAATTGTTGATCTTTTATCTTTTACAGGAGTTATTCTCATGAGATTTTTAAAAAGCCTTGTGTTTTGATTCATTCCCTTCCTGGAATATTTATTTAATAATTTTAAAGGATTCAAATTTCTATTTACCATTTGTTCTCTTTCTTACATAAGATTTCTTTCACTTTTATCTATTTATACCAGTCATTTTCTTTTCTCTCAAATCCATAATCTTTCCACTTTATATCCCTTGGAAATTTTTCCAGTCTATGAAATTTGAGCTGGGAAAAGTAAGCTGGTTATTTTATTCATTCACAGGATGCGGACATCAGTGGCTGGCTTGGCATTTATTGTCCATCCCTGGTTGTCCTTGACGGGGTGGTGGTGAGCTACTTTCTTGAACTGCCACAGTCTATTCCATAAGGTTTCAATAATAATTTCCTGAATATCAAGTTGTTTCTGTTCAACAAGCTCCTTCTTGGTCTTTGAGAAGAGTTTAGATTTCAGGTAAAAAAAAATCTTTACCCTCCTGGGGAACTTACATAAACATTGGGCAAACTTTTAATTGCTAAGAGGTGGCAGACTTGGATGTGGAAGGGGTTAAATCCATGAAAAGTAATGCCAGGTTGGGAACACGATTACATGAAAGCTCTATATATCTTGTAGATGTTGCTGGATTCGCTGGATTAGTCAAAAAGAAGTTAAATTAGAAAGAAATAAGAAGGATGAAAACATATTAAAATTGGCAATGGTCTCATGATTAGGAAGAGGTCACATGTTTAAAGTGTTTGTGCTAAACTGAAGGAACATACATCATAGAGGTCTACAGCACAGAAAAATGCTCTTTGGGCCATCCTGGCCATGCCAGTCAAAACAACCACAGAGCTACTCTAACCCTATTTTCCAGCACTTGGCCCATCACCTTGTACGCCTGGGCATCGCAAACGCACATCTAAATATTTCTTAAGCATTATGAAGGTTTCTGCCTCTACCAGATTCTCACCACACTCTGGATGAAAAAGATTTTCCTCACATCCCTTAAATCTCCTGCCCCTAAAAGTGATGCTGCTGCCGCACCCTCCCCCTGTCAGTCATTTATCCTTCCACTAAGAGAAGGAGTTCCTTCCTGTCAACCCTAGCTATGCCCCTCATAATTTTAATTTGTTTCAATCATGACTCTCTCTTATGTACAAGATGGCAGCAGAGTTGCAGCACTGTGTTCGAGCTCCTGGTTCAGGGCTCGTTCACCTCCATCTGTTTTTTTTTTCTTTTTCTTTAAAAGCATCTGCGATGTCGTCAGCAGGGCGAGAGCAGACCTGGCCTGCTGTGTACGTGCGGCAGCAACAAGAGAGCATGATACCTGCAGCACGGATGAGAAAGCGAGCCCTGCTATTCAAGATGGCAACACCAGCACAGTAGGCCCATCACTCCAGGCCATCCATATCCTTTTCTCTCTCCTTCGCAATTTTTTTTCCTTTTTCTTCTTTTCTTGATGGTCCTAACATTACAGGCAGGCCGGAGCAGTGTCGGCAGAGACTGGAGTGGGGACTCCTGACTTCATGGGCCCAATGTGTGGACTTCTGGAATTGGTGGCGAGGTGTGACTGCAGCAATGGAGGAGTGGGGCCTCCTGGTTGTGGTAGGCCAGGAGCGGGGACCTTGTAGAGAACTTGCTTAAGTCCTGGAGCCATGTTGGGGATCCCAGCTGATGAAGAAGAACTCTACACAAATGCTTTCTTTTCATTCATTTGTACCTCAAAATGGTGCTGGATTGTGGCGACAGGACTCTTTTCACTGTATCTCCTTAGAAATATGTCACAATAAATCATTCATTTATTTAGCCTCCTCTGTTACAAGGAGAACAAACACAGTCTGTCCAATTTCTCTTCAATAACTAAAACTCTCCAGCCCAGGCAACAACCTGGTAAATCCCCTTTGCACCCTCTCCACTGCATTCATATTCTTCCTATAATGTGGATTCCAGAACTACACACAATACTCCAGCATTGGCCTAACCAACATTTTTGCTCCTGTGATGCTGCTTGGCCTGCTGTGTTCATCCAGCTCTGCACCTTGTTGTCTCGGATTCTCCAGCATCTGCAGTTCCTACTATCTCTGATTCAACATTTTACACAGTTCCACCATAACCTCCCTGCTCTTAAACTTTATGCCTCAGCTAATAGAGGCAGGTATTCCATATATCTTCTTAACTAATTTATCTACATGTCCCATTACCTTCAAGGATCGGAGGACATGCACACTAAAGTCCCACTGTTCCTCGGTGCTCCCTGGACAACTACTAATCATTATGTACTCCCTTGCCTTGTTTTTCCTTCTCAAGTGCATCACCTTACACTTCTCTGGCTTCAATTCCATTTGCCACTGATCAGCCTATCTGACCACCCTGTCTATATATCCTCCTGTAGTCTAATGCTATCCTCCTCACTATTAACAATCCTACCAATTTTTGTATTGTTTACAAACTTACTGATCAACCTTCCTATGTTCAAGTCTAAACAATTTATTTACACCACGAACAGCAAGGACCTAACACTGATTTATGTGGAACCCCATTGGCCACAGGTTTCCAGTTACAAAAACAATACTCAACCATCACCTCTGCTTCCTGCCACTCGGCCAATTCTGGATCTAGTTTGCCAAATTTCCCTGGATCCCATGGGCTCTTAAGTTTGCTGTCAGCAGCCACTGCAGGACCTTATCAAAAGCCTTGCTGAAGTGCAAGTAGACTGTGTTGAATGCATCTACACAATTGGTTACCTCTTTGGAAAATTCGATCAAGCTGGTCAGACGTGACCTTCCCTTTACGAAACCATGCTGACTATTATTGATTAATCCTGACCTCTCCAGGTACAGATTAGTTCTGTCCCACAGAACTGCTTTCAATAGTTTCCCCACTACTGAGGTTAGGCTGATTGGATTGTCGTTTCCTGGCTTATCCCTTGCTCCCTTCTTGGATAACAGCACTAAATTGGCTGTCCTCCGGTCCTCCAGCACCTCTCCTATGGCCAGGGAGGAAATGAAAATTATTACCAATGCCCTGGCTATTTTCTCCTTTGCTTCACTCAAATGCCTGCGATATATTTCATCCAACCCAGAAGATCTATCTATGTTTAAGTCTGCCATACCACTAAGAACCGCCCCTCTTTTATGCTAATTTCTCACCCTATTTGTAAATCCACATCATCCCTCCATTAGTAAGCATTAACACAAGGTATTTATTTACCATAAGACCACAAGACATAGGAGCAGAAATTAGGCCATTCGGCCTATCGAGTCTGCTCTGCCATTCAATCATGGCTGATAAGTTCCTCAACCCCATTCTCATGCTTTCTCCCCATAACCCTTGATCCCCTTGATAATCAAGAACCTATCTATTTCAGTCTTAAATGTACTCAATGATCTTGCCTCCACAGCCTTCTGTGGCAGTGAATTCCATAGATTCACCACACTCTGGCTGAAGAAGTTTCTCCTTATCTTCGTTCTAAAAGGTCTTCCCTTTACTCTAAGGCTGTGCCCTCAGGTCCTAGTCTCTCCTACCAATGGAAGCATCTTCCCATCATCCATTTTGTCCAGGTCATTCAGTATTCTGAAAGTTTCAATTAGATCCCCCCTCATTCTTCTAAACTCCAATGAGTAGAGTCCCAGAGTCCTCAAATGTTCTTCATATGTTAAGCTTTCCATTCCTGGGACCATTCTCGTGAACCCCTTCTGAACCCGCTCCAGGGCCAGTACATCCTTCCTGAGATATGGGGCCCAAAACTGCACACAATACTCCAAATGTGGCTTGACCAGGACCTTATAAAGCCGCAGGTGTACATCCCTGCCTCCGTCCTCTTGCTCTCTGTGGTTCTTAATGGAGCTATTCATTGTCTAGTTATCTTTTTATCCTTAATGTACTTGTAAAATAACTTAGAGTTTGCATTCATTTTACCTGCCATTATTCTTTTGTGCCCCTCTTTTTCTGCGTGTTTACATCAAGCATTGAATTCAATAGGAATGGGCTGAATAACTCTGGAAAAGCTGAAGATTTGTTTAAAACAAATACGGTAAATCAGATTGATAATATGGACTATTCATTAGCTGAATTTGAAACTGTATGAAATTGTGCTATGTAAATATCATACGGTTGATTAGATGACATAAAAGTGGTAAACAGCAAGCACGAGCTAAAGTTTTATGTCAAAGTTCATTAAGGGCAAGAGATAAGCATCTTTGCAAAAAAAAGACACTAACAGGTCTTAATGAGTTAATTGATAAGCCAACATGGGAAACATGACACATTTGTGATGTTTGTCAGTGGTCCAATTGATCATTTTCTGGCAACTGGCTAGCATTAAAAGATCTGATTGCATAGCTTCATTATGTGGAAAATGTATAAAGCAGCCTGCCTCACAAAAGAAAATTTAGTTACTTTTGGGAGGTTGTCTGATCAATAGCTAGAGGTTGAGATGGAGTAGTCTGATCATCTGTTCTGGTCTGATCTGATCTTTGGAGAAGTCCACATGAAAGGGTTTCACTTGTAATTGTAGGCATTACATGAGTAAGATTATTGTAATACTTATTGTGGTTATCTTTGTCTTAATTAAGAGCATTGGGTATATTGCATTCTTGCAAATGTCTTGGGTTATTGATAACCAGAGTAAACCTGACAGGTCAGGGAAATTGGCAATAAAGGCCCACAATGTTGAATTGGAAACCAACTGACACAAAATCATTAATGAGAAACTCAACCAAATATGGATCAGTGATTTACTTCTATTTTTTAAAACTGCTGTTCTGTACTCACTGCTCATGATGCAGTCTTCTCTATACAGGAGGCCAAAAGCATTTAGGGTGTTCACTGCACTGAAACCCTCTATTCAAGCCTGACTCTGAGCTTCTGGTCATTTTAATTCTATATTCCACTCTGTCCTCAATCTCCTATGCTGTTCTTATGAACCTCAATCGAAACCTGGGCAATAGAACCTTATCCGTAGATTAAGCACTTTACAACATTTCAAACACAACATCAAGTTTGGCATTTCAGATCAAAAAGCACTGCTCCCATTTTTTTCAGACAGCAGCTGATGATAAGAAGCCTGTTGGTCATTCAATCGTTTCTATTTTCTACCCTAGCACAGACCCTCCTTTTCCTCCCTCCTCTTTTTCTGCATTTGTACTTGCTTAAAATCTGGCACATCTACAACTTTTATTTACTTTTGGTGAAAGCCTTGAAATGATAACAATGATTATCTCTTCACAGAGGTTGCCTGGACTGCTGAGTGCTTCTATTATTTTCTGTTTGTATTTCCAATTTTCAGCACTTACAGTATTTTGCTTTTGCATTAAAGAATATAACTATAATCTGATAACAGAATTCTAATATCAGAATATAATCTAACAACAGAATAACACTAAGTTGCAACAGTAATGTTGACAAAAGCTGCTTGAACGAACTGAGAAAGTTTTAATAGGTATGAGCTACATGTTGGGGCAATAGTAATTTAAACAGCAAAACAAAGGCTAATTTTTTCAACATGCAAGAGATCAACAAATGTACTGATATTGATCAGAAAAAAAGTGCAAAAGCTCTTTGCACCACTCAGTTTCCTTCAAGTGGACTGCTTTTTTTCGGTATAGAGGATGACTGGCAAAAGAGATCATACCTAAGTCATAGATACGCATGGTTTGGCAACTTTCGGATTTTCATTCTCTAGTAATCCAATAATTTAGCCGTAAATTTACAATACATATTTTAATTAAAAATTATCTAGACCTTGGACCAAGGTACGAAAATAAGCATCCAAATTACAGCAAAACAAATACATCATAATTTACGTGTACAGAAAGTAATTATTAAAGCTATTAGAGTACGAGTTATTTGTATCAAAACAGACAAAGAAATAGTAGGAACTGCAGATGCTGGAGAATCTGAGATAACAAGGTGTAGAGCTGGATGAACACAGCAGGCCAGGCAGCATCAGAGGAGCAGGAAGAACGTCAGCCTTCCTGCTCCTCTGATGCTACCTAGACAAAGAAATAGCTCAGTTTCATGATTGTTTTAGATTATTTTGGCGATATAATGGCACATTGTAGTCTCCATCAGTGCTGTAAACTTTTATAAATTTAGAAGAAATCACTAGAACTGTGGTGCATAGATTACAACAGGACTTAAAGTTAATCGAGCCTTATGGACTAATTATGTAATGCATACCTTTAAGTGTTTTTAACAGATGTGAATTTATAGGTTTGCTATCTTGTCAATTTACTTTACCATAATAAGATGGTTATTCACTAGGTTAGTTTCAATGCTATTAACACTTCAATTAGTTGTGAAAACATTTAGATAAATTAGCATCCTTCCATTTCAATGGTTACCAGAAACACCTGAAAAAAAACCAAATCATGACTGCTTCTGCAATGAGTGCTGAGATGGGTGACCCCATTGGTGAGCCATTGATCTGTTTGTATACTTGACCATTAAAGACAAAATGTGTGGTGGGGCACGGGTCTAGTAGTTTGAGTATGTTGTCATTGCTGGTGGAGCTGCTGGTCTATGTTCCTGTTTCCTCCAGTAATGTGGCCAGCGTTTCTTTGGCTAGCAGGATGTTGATTGATGTGAATAAAGCAGTGGCGTCAAAGGATACCCTAATCTTGTCATTGCCGATTTTTACGTTCTTGAGGGTATTGAGGAATTCTTGGGTTGAGTGGATGGAATGGGGTGATCCGTTGACTGGGTGTTTCAGTCTCTGTTGTAGGTTCTTGGCCAGTTTGTGTGAAGTTTTAATGGTCTCACCCACAACCCGAACTACAAATCTTTGCTAAAACTTGAAATGGCATGAATGTTATTTGCCACTTATCAGCCCAAGCCCGAACATTGTTTAAGTCTTTCTGCAACTGAACATATACTGCTTCAGCATCTGAGGAGTTACGAATCACACTGAATATTCTACAATCATCAGCAGCCATCCTCATTTCTGATCTTATGACAGAGCGAAGGGCATTGATGAAGCAGCTGAAGAGGGTGGGCCTAGGATACTATCCTGAGGAATCACTGTTGCAATGTCCTGGAGCTCAGATGACTGACCTCCACCAACCACAATCATTTTCCTTTGGGCCAGATGTGCTTCTAACCAGCATTGGAGACAAGTTAGATTTTATTTTGGAATACCTCAATCATCAATTCTCAGCTACAATTCTAAGACTAGTGAGTGTCTCTCATTATTTTTACACTTTTAGAAGTGCAAGCTTAACCACAAACATACAGAGGAAATTTCCTCGACAAAATAGGAACTAAAACCTTGATTCATGAGACCAATCCCAAATGATTTGAAAAGAAACTAGGGATTCCATCTGTTAAATTTTACAAAAGGATCATCAACTGCTGCTGAGGAGAAAGGTTTCCATTCACATGAAAGTATGATTGATACAGACCATATCCAAAGGAATTGGATTGAAGGGATTAATTTTTCATCTGTTTATATTCATCTCTTTCAAGTGTTCAATCAAGAATATTGATGAGTGTAGGTCAACAGTATTAAAATACAAATGGTATGTTATCCTAGGGTAATGATATAATCTCGCAAAGACCTGAGAGAATCCCCTAAAATGAACAAACAACTAATTATATATTTAATTAACATGAAAATGAGCCTAAAAAGCTTCATGATCTTACCCTTTGTTTGGCATTTGCTTAAAATGTGAAAACTCCACCTTTTGATGAGAGTGATTATTGAAAGGACTTACCATATCTTTTCGTCCACCCATTGATTTGCTGTGAGACCGTGAACGAGAGATTGTATTAAAGAATGAATCTTTTTTTGCAGTAGAAAAGGGAGGCGATGCTGTGTTATCTTTTGCAGTAGGCAAACTTTCAGTACTTGGCGAGGAACTAACATGAGTGGCACCATGACCTACAACAAATTGTTTAAAGGAACAAACATTACCAGAGATTTCATGATGTGTGCTTCAAAGGTCTTTTTGTCCAGTTCTGCATTAGTACAATACTGTGAAATTTATTCACGTTATTTCCCAGACTGTTTACAATGATGATGGAAAACATGCCATAAATATATTTTATACATATATCTGAATGATTCGTAACAGTGAATATTCCAAGGTATGGACTCACCATTTCATAATTTCCAAATGAAATGTGCATTTTAATTCCATTACAGTTCAAATTATGGAACATAGTTCTTTTAACTACTAGCTATTGACTTCACCAGTTTTCTCATTATTAAAATATGGAAGTGGCATTTGATAGGTTTACAGTAAGGTTCAATGTACAAAGTAGGTAAGATTTCATTTCTACAATCTAGACTTCTTACATAAATTGTCCATATGCGTTGGTACGTGAAAATGACTGATTTGGAATTGCTGACACAGCATCATGTGCCATTCTATAATCAGTCATTAGTGTATAAAATAACACAAGGATTTAGTACATGCTGTAATAAAATCAGGTATTACATTTAAAAAGCAACTGCTTACTGAGTGGCCTGAAGCATAGGATACATTTTAAAAAAAGAGTGACAGTACTCTTTTTAAGTTACCTAAACAGCAGTTCCAAAAAGTAGCCAAACATTTGCAACGGGTTGTCTGAGATTACCCTACAATTAGTTGAAACAACAGTTAAGGGTCCATCTCTCAAATTCCTCACAGACATTCAGACATAATTTTTTCATTTAGGTGCAGCCTGACTTGTTAAACTCTATCCCTTTGGGCAATGGATCCCAGCTGAGGAGAGTGCTTCACCAACCATTTTATCTAAACAGCATAAATAATGGACCTGGAATTAGGATTCCCCAGCTTGCTATGACCATATTCTGGTCCTTTTGAGAGTGGACGTCATGTAATCACAAGTTCTGTGAAAAAGAATTTGGTTTCCACAGCCAGACACACCATAAATGGCTAACAGTATTTCTCCGAAGCTTTTTGACAAGCATTTGCCGTGGCTGAATCTGACCAAACACCACAGAGCAGCATCTTCAATTTAAACTGAAAGCTGCTGACATCGGAGGAAAAAATGGAGTTCATGTATAACGATCTCAAATCGTGTTTGCACAAAATCAAGATTAAAAATCAAGCACGGCCCATAAACTTCCAACTGCTTAACCAACAGGGTCTGCTCATGACTGATGTTCTTATGGACACAAATTAACCTTTCTTTTTGCACATGTCTCTTGGATGTGAGTGTGATGTGAAATAAGAAAAATATTATTTTTATCAGTTGGGTGTTGAGGACAAGAAACACTATTCCTTTTCTTCTAAAACATACAAGAAAACCTGTGTATTCTTTTAACAGTCACAGCACTTGAAAAGTTAAATATTCATTAAATAGCTTGTATATTAATATATGTATCTATTAATATGCGCAACTGAACTACACTGAGATTTGGTCTGACAATCTTAAATTATTTATCACTGGGAGTATTTAGCAAGTGCTGTCCAATTACATTTAATGTCAGATACAGTGTTTTGAGTTTTGCAAGCATAGGCTGGTTAGGTACTATCAGTACTTTGCCTGGTGCGAACAACATGGGCATGTGCTCTTGGCAGATAGCAAGGATATGCAAACATATTATACCTATTTGAACTTAAAGTATGTTACAGCCATTCTCTGGTTCATTCCTCAAAGCAATACATTGACCAAAGGCAACCTTTCTGGTTTAAATTTAAACAGTCTCAGCAATTAGCTGTCGGTCATCATCTAACTAGTGCATGGTCTATGAAACACCTCTACCACAGTCCACTTCCTAACCAATAAACACTTTTCTCCAAATTCAAAACATTGTTTCCCTTTATATTGGTATTTCTTGCGAATATTTTGATGAGTGTAAGACAAAAATGTGTCACAAAATATATTTTTCATCAGCTCAAATACTGTACGATCAAATGTTGATATGTTCAAACATAATATGTTCGAACACAATGTCTCTTACAGTGTTGCTCAAAATGAACATCAATATGGATATGCTGTATGATTATTCAGTCTAAAATTTATAATGCTACTGAAAAAAAACTTTACAGTCAAGGAAGGGTCACTGGATCCGAAACGTTAACTCTGTTTTCTCCTTCACAGATGCTACCAGACCTCACGAGCTTTTCCAGCAACTTTTTTTTCGTTCCTACTTTACAGTCAAACTTCGTTCATGTTCTAAATTCTAGGATTCAACAGCTGGTAAACTTGGTTTATTTAAATGTGAAGAATGGGACACACTGAACTAAATGGACACAAGAGATTCCTTGTAATTTTTCTAGCACTTGTATTTTGTCAATGTGCATATTTCGTTCTGAATAAATAGCCAGTAGAATTTAGAAAATGTGCATTTAGTACTTCCTAATTTATACAACCAAGTAGAAAATAGTTCTTATAATGCTGAAATTTTCCAACATTCAAATTGTTGTGCTAACAAGTGGAATGCTGATTTATCCATAATGAAGTAATTATGTGATAAACTTATTAGGACACTGGAAGCAAACTTTTATTTAATTTAAATAATAAAGGCACATTGGGGTAAAAAAAATCTTAACCACTTACTTTATAGAATCATTGAATTCCTACAGTGTGGAAGCAAGCCATTCGGACCATCAAGTCCAGACTAACCCTCCAAACAGCATCCCACACAGACCCACTTCCGTAACTCTGTAACCCTGTATTTCCCATGGCTAATCCACCTAGCCTGCACATCCCTGGACACTATGGGGAATTAAGCATGGCCGATCCACCTAACCCGTACATCTTTGGACTGTGGGAAGAAACTGGAGCACCCGGAGGAAACCCACGCAGACACAGGGAAATGTGTAAAAACTCCACACAGTTACCTGAGGTTGGAATTGAATCTGGGTCCCTGGCGCTGTGAGGCAGCAGTGCTAAACAGTGACCCACCATGCTGTGCCCTTATTTCTAAACTGCAGTTTTTCCTTCATTTCTAATCAAAGCAACTAAGTCAAACTCCACTGCCTACATGCTGGTCCGAAGCTAGGGACACCCAGATCCCACAATCCAGTCTCCATCACCTCTCCTGATTTACGGCATCCGCAGTTCTTTCGGTTTTTATGTTCCACCACCTCTCACAGTTTGCCACAGGGCTTGTGGCTTCCTCCAAGAAGATGCCTTGTGGGGACTTCTTTTAATATGGGAATGCTGCTGCACATCAACAGTCACACGGTCCTTGACAGAAGGGAGATCCAGTTCAGTGGCAAGGCGACCTTGATGATTGGGGATCTCCCTACTACTGCTGCCTTCATCCACCAGCATAGCCATTGACATCACATGAGTATCTTCTGCTTGAGTTGCATTAGGATTTGTTTTGGATTGCACTTTTTCTGGTTCCTTCTTTCTGACCTTACTGTCATGGGTGACCCTGACAGTGATAGAGAACTCTTGACGGTATTGCTCTCAGGATCAATGGAACCCTCAAGCCCCTTGACTACAGCAAGGCAGCAAACCATGACAAGGTGTCAGCAATGGTCCTCTCTGATGATAATATGACAGAATCCTATGACACCAAGATAGTTTCAAGCAGGGATGAGTCATCGCCCACATCCTTTTCTACAACTTCATCGTCACCATTCTTCATCCTGTCAAGAACAAGTTTCCCAGTAGTGTGGACATTATTTAAACGACGGTAATTTTTCAACCTCAATCGGCTGAAATCCATAAAGAAAATGACACCGATCTCGCTTGTGGAACTTCAGTATGTGGACGACAAAGTCATCTCTGCTCTCTCGGAAGAGAATCTTCAAGTCTCACTTAATGCCTCTGTGGAAGAGCTGGTCTCAACCTCAACATCCAGAAGACTTAAACCCTTTACCAACCTGTCCCAGGTCAAGTCGAGTCCATCGCTCCCACTAAGGTCAACAGAGAAATCCTCTCAAACATGGCACATTTTCATTATCTGGGAAGCTACCTCTCATCTAAGACTGACAGCAATGTGGAGATTCAGCAGCACATCCAATCTGCAAGCGCCACCTTTGGATCCCGAAGGATGAGAATCTTCGACGACTCTGACATCTGTGCTGATACCAAGATCCTTGTGCATGAGGCAGTCATCCTTGCGAATCTTCTATATAACTCTGAAACTTGGACTAATTATAAATGCCATCTCAAGACCCTAAAGAAGTACCAACAGTGCTGTTTGAGACGGATTCTCCACATCAGATGGGAGGGCAGGCAAACTAACATCCGCGTCCCTGAAGCAGTTAACAAGTACCAGCGTTAAGGCTATGATCATCTGAGACCAACTCTGCTGAGCTGGCCATGTGTTTAGAATGCTTGAGTTCTGGCTGCTAAAGCAAATCTTTTCTGTTTAGTTCAAGGAAGGCACTTGGACAAGTGGAGGATAAAGGATATATTTCAAAGACGTCTTGAAGGCTTCTCTCAGGAAATACAACATAGACCCTCATTCAGAAGAAATCAACTTGGATGAAACTCCCATATGAAGGAACACAATTCTTTAAAAGCACTCAGTGGTAACAGGAAGTACAGAAAAGGAACCAGAGAAAAAATGCCAATGATCTCAAGACCAACGACCAATTTCACCTCTCAGAAAAGCCTGCCAAACGTGTGGTCGGAGATGCAGCTCTAGGATCGGGCTCATCAGCCACTCAAGGACCCACAGAACCCATGACCAGTGACATGGAATTTCCTGAATGGACAATTATATTCGGTAACGAGTAATTGCTAACGTCCATGAATTATTCCATACATTTGAAAAATACTTTTCACATTACAGTATGTACAAGCAGAGCACTTGTTGCAGGCAATAAGAAATGTTGAACTTAAGAAGATGTTTTGTTTTAAACAGTCTCCTTTAATTCCAGATAAAATGGGAGTAGTTTGAAGAGGGGTATGTGATCTCCTGTGAAATCAACTCAGAAACAAGTATGTGTAACATGGCTGCTGAGAGGACAGGGCGTCCAGGCTAAAACTTAACTAATAAGCAGAATGCTGCTGAAGATGAATTTTTATTTTGAAGAATCAAGGATTGTGAAGAGTTAAATACCAAGGAATCTTGGGAGGACATCTCAATGTTGAAAGTTCGTTCAATTATGCTCAGGAAGTTGCGTGAAAAGACATTGCCTAAAAGGACAATGGAAGATTCAGCCAAGTATGAAACATATGATCGAGGAGGAGGAGGAGGCCATTCAGTCCCTCTGTCATTCAATAAAATCAAAGCTGATCTGACTGTAATACCAAATCTGTATTACCACCTATCCTCGCTACCTTTTCTTAACAAGAATCTATCTTTGGCTCAAAGGTATTCTGCTTCCACCATTTTTCAGACAGTAAGTTCAAAACACTTTTGACGATCGCCCAGTCTGGAGGGATGGTCTTATGAGCAACAGCTAACCAGGTCTGGACTCTACTCACTGGAGGTTAGAAGAATGAGAAGTGATCTTATTGAAACACATAGGATTCTTAAGAGTCTTGATCGGGTAAATATTGAGAGGATGTGAACCTGATGGGACAGAGTGCACAGTCTCAGAGTAAAGGGGTACCAATTGAAGACTGGGATATGAAAGAATTTATTCTCTCAAAAGGATGAATGTCTTTGGGACTCCTTGCCACAGAGAACAGTGGAGGCAGAGTTCTTGTGAATATTTATGGCTGAGATAAATAGCTTCTTGATCATTAGGGGAAAAGAATGGTTATTGAGAAAATGCAGGAAAGTGGATGTGAGGAATGTTGTTGGACTGGTCATGATCCCATTGAATGGCAGAACAGGCTCGAAGGGCCAAATGGCCTACTCCTGTTCCAAGTTCTTATGGTCTTAAATCAATAAGCAAAAAAAACAGTTGCCTCATGTCTGTTTTAAATGGGCACCTTGTTATTTTTAAACAGTGACTCCTAAGTCTAGAGTGTAAGAGGAAACATCCTCTTCACATCTACGGTGTCAAAACTCCTCAGGATCTTCCCACGCCACTTTAACACACCACTTTGTTCCTTGGCCAACATTTCTATCTCAGGCTTGCTGCAGTGCTCCAGTGAAGCTCAGCACAAACTGGAAGAACAACACCTCATTTTCTGCTTCAGGACCCTGCAGCCTTCTGGATTCAATATCGAGTTCAATAACTTTAGGGCTTGAACTCTCCCATGCCCTCACCCCAACCCCCCACACCAGACCTTATTATCACATATAGTAGGAACTGCAGATGCTGGAGAATCCGAGACAACAAGGTGCAGGG
>NC_063333.1:53202069-53214032 GCF_021869965.1 Rhincodon typus | reverse complement strand
TAGAAGGGTCTAGGCCCGAAACGTCAGCCTCTCTGCTCCTGTGATGCTGCTTGGCCTGCTGTGTTCGTCCAGCCCTGCACCTTGTTGTCTCTTATTATCACATAGTCTGCTATTACACACAACTCATTGTTAACCACTAACGGTCACCATCAATAGCTATTCATCCTCCTAGCCAGATCATTATCTACTCCTTTGTCTGCCCAACTGTTCTCTCTTCTTGGGCTCTGTCCCCACCTACTCCTTATCCCCTCCCCATACCCTACTGTCTGCATATAAACTGCCATTCTCCAAGCTACGATCAGTTCTGAGGAAGGGTCACTCCACCCAAAACGTTAGTTCTAATTTCTCTCTACAGATGCTGCCTGACCAGCTGACCTTTTCCAGCATTTTCTGTGTTTATTCCTCAGGACCTTATATTTCTCATCAACTTGTCTTTAACTCTTCTAAATTCCAAAAGAGCAAGCCTAGCCTCTCCAACTTTTCCTGTAAGACAACCTAGTCATTCCAGGGATTAAACAGTCAATCTTCTAGCCATGTCAATATGCTACCCGTTTAACCATGAGATTTATTTTCTGTAATAACCTTGACATGAGCACTTTATCAAATGCCTTCTGGAAACCCAAGTACAAATCCAGTTTCCCTTTATCCAATAGAATCATAGGAAATTAGTAAATAGAAGGATTAGGCCATTTGGTCCTTTGAGCCATTCAATATGATCATCCACGATCATTCCACTCAATACCCTGTATCTGCTTTCTCCCTACCATTTGATTGTTTTCGCTGAAGCATGTGTTATCTCCTCAAACAATGCCAATTGTTTGATCAAACATGATTTCTGTTTCACTAAACCACCTTTTATCGGAGCTATCCAATTTAGTCCCCATGAGCTTTGTAACCTTTAAAGGATATACAATTTTGTTTGCACACTATTTTGTATTCAGTGCAATCTTGCACTGATTATCTTGTCATCATTTCATTTACAATTGATGTAACTTTGCGCAAATTGACTTCTGTGTTTAGTGACAAAAAAACTTGATTAAATTTTGAAAGAAATTCACTTGTTACAAATTATTTTAGGATTCACTTAGAATGTTGACATGAAAATACTAATTCTTCCTGGCAATTATTATTAATGTACTTGAGTTATTAATACATACTTCACAATGTAAGTACTTAGATTGTGGCATATGTTTGCCTGGCATTTAAGATAACTCAATCTTTTCATTTGCTAGAAATCATATACTATGCTCACTATACCCTGTGTGAGTTGACCTCATCTTTTCTTCCAAGCTAAGCTATACTCACATTCGGAGTTGACTCAATATTTAACCTCAAAAATGCATTTTTAGTTGTGCTTTAAGTCAGCATATGGGATCAAATAGCTGATATGGGACATGCTGCCTAGCAAATGTGTGGGAGATTAAGATACACTCACAAAGAGCAGACAAAACATGGCAAATGAACAGCAATAGCTGCTGTGACAAAAAGAATGAAATACCAACTTTGAGCTAAAAGTATTTGTCAAGTAATTATGCTGCAAAGGAATTTGATGAAAGTGAGAAACTGTTGTGAGAATGTAAGAATGAATCTTCCTTGAAGATTTCCAAGACCAAAGCACATTGTACCTATTGTTGGCCTCAGTCAGGAGATTACATTATAGGTTCATCAGCCATAGATGCAGAGAATAAGACCATAAGGTATACAAACAGAATAAGGCCATTCAGCCCATTGAGTCTGCACCACTATTCCATCATGGCTAATAAGTTCTCAAACCCATTCGCCTGCCTTCTCACTGCAACCCTTGATCTCTCGTCAATCAAGAACCTATCTCTCTGTCTTAAATACACTCAATGACTTGGCCTTCACAGCCTTCTGTTGCAACAAGCTCCACAGATTCACCACCCTCTGGCTAAAGAAAGTTCTTCTTGTCTTAGTTCTAAAGGGTTGTCCCTTCACTCTGGGGCTGTGCTCTCGGGTCCTAGTCTCTCCTACTAGTGGAAACATCTTCTCCATGTTCACTCTATCCAGCCTCTCAGTATATTCTGTAAGTTTCAATCAGATCTCCCCTTATTCTTCTAAACTCCATCGTGTACAGACACAGAGTTCTCAACTGCTTCTCACATGACCAACCCTTCAACCCCGGGATCATTCTTGTAAACCTCCTCTGGAACCCCTCCAATGCTAGCACATTTTTCCTTATATACTGGGCCCAAAACTATTAACAATATTCCAAATGTGGTCTGACCAGAGCCTTATACAGCTGCAGCAGCACATCCATGCTGTTGTATTCTAGCCCTCCTGAAATGAATGCTAACATTATATTTATCTTTCTTCTGGCTATTTGGACTGCATGTTAACCTTAACAGAATCCTGAACCACGACTCCCAAGTCCTTTTGTGCTTCAGATTTCCAAAGCCTTCCCCATTTAGAAAATGGTATATGCTTTTATTCTTCCAACTAAAGTGCATAACATTACACTTTGCCAAATTGTATTCCATCTGCTACTTCTTTGCCCACTCTCCTGGCCTATCCAGTTCCTTCTGCAGACCCCCCATTTCCTCAACACTACCTGTCCCTCCACCAATCTTTCTGTTATCTGCAAACTTAGCAACTGTGCCCGCAGTTCCTTCATCAAGATTGTTAATGTATAATGTGAAGAGTTGTGGTCCCAACACTGACCCCTGTGGAACTCCACTAGTCACAGGCTGCAGTCCTGAAAAAGGCTCCTTTATCCTCACTCTCTGCCTTCTGCCAGTCAGCCAATCCTTTATCCATGCCAGTACCTTGCCTCTAACAGCACGGGCTCTTATTTTGTTTAGCAACCTCCTCTGTGGCTCTTTTTTAAAGGCCTTCCAGAAATCCAAATAGATCACGTCCACTGGCTCTCCTTTGTCCTGTCTAACTTGCGCATTGCCTCCTCAAAGAATTATAACAGATTTGTCAGGCATGTCCTCCTGTTTTTTGTTTTATTTGTTTTTTTTTAGTCTTCGACAAGTAAAAATTACAATATAGATCTGTTGTGGTGCATTAAATTCAGTGATTGCATTCATAATTAAAAGAAGCAAGGTTAAAATGAAACAGTAAAAATAACCCAAGGTGAGATGATCCTCAGCAGTCTTATGGTTGTCTAAGTGCAAATACTCAAACTAGCTGTAAATTGAAATTGCATTTTGAGAAACGGTCATTGTTTGTTTCCTCACCTCCATTAAACATTTTATGAATGGATGATCCAACTACCCTTAGGCCAACTGAAGTTCTTTATTGGTGAATTTATTCTTTCTGTTCCTTGTGACCTTTTATTAGTGGCAGATGATTATCTTACCACTGTGGACTACACTGACTCAGTCACAGTGGTTAGAAATACTACAAGACTGTTTTGTTTAAATGAAGTAGTTTGATTCACTAATGTTGAGAAACATGCTTCATTTTATATTATGTAAAGATGAGTTGGCCTGATTGAATTAAGAGTCTATACCCAATTGATATTCTGTATATTGTTGTACAGAGGGTGATGTGTATATGGGACGAGTTGCCAGGGGAAGTGGTGGAAGTGGGCACAATTAAAAGACAATTGACCAGGTATATGGATAGGAAAGGTTTAGAGGGATATGGGCCAAATGCAGGGAAATGATACGAGTTCAGTTTAGGAAAGCTGGTCGGCATGGTCGAGTTGGGCCAAGGGACCTGTCTAAAAAGAAATTTCCCAAGAAAACATTGCAGCCTCTCTGCTGGAATGTTCCCTTCTGCCCTCACACAGGGCAATCCATCATCTTGCTGGGGCCTACCTGACCGGCCCCAGTGAGCCCCAACCTCCCTCACCTCCATCTGATGCCTCCTTCATTGTGGCTGAGTTCAGTGCAAAGGGAGATAGAGGTGATTTAATCAAGGCTTCTGCAAGAAGTATACTCTCCAGAATGAGCGGTAAATAGGAGAAGAGGGAATCAGTCAAGTACAGGGAGGAAATAGGAATGTAATTGTTGTAGGGGACAGTATAATTAGGGTGACAGATATCATTCTCCACAGCTGTGAGCAGGAGTTCCGAAAGCCATCTGTCTAATGCCAGGGTTAAGGACATGCCCTCAGGGTTGGAGAAGAATCCAGTAGCTGTGGTATACATTGCTAGCAAAAAATTGGTAGGGCTAGAAAGGAGGTTTTGCTGAAAGGTTTTGAATAGTTAGCAGCCAGGTTAAAATGCAGAAGCTCCAAGCTAATATTCTCAGGATTACTCCCTGAGCTACAGGCAAGCAGACACCAGGCAAATAATACCAAAGAGTTAAATACGTGGCTCAAAGATTGGTGTGGGTAGAATGGGTTTCAGTTCGTGGGGAACTGGCACCAGTACCAGGGTAGAAGGGAGCTGTTCTTATGGGATGGGTTTCACTTGAACCATGCTGGGAGCAGTGAGCTGGCAAATCGAATAACTGGGACTGTGGAGATGTCTGTAAGCTAACTGTGTATCTGTGTCTATGCGTGTGTGTAAATACCGGCTTACAAAGGAAGAAGATATGGCAGCATTATACGCAAGTTATTTGAAGAGTGGGACAGAATATGCAAACAAAGAAAAAACAATAGTGAATAGGGTCAAAAGGGAAAAAAAGTATAAACAAGCAAAATTAATGGCTTCATGTTAGCTCTGGTGAGTCATCTAGACTCAAAATCTCTCCACGGATGCTGCCTGACCTGCTGTGATTTCCAGCATTTTTTGTTTCCAGTACAGATTCTAGTATCTGCAGTAATTTGCTCCGAACTGTTTTCAAAATTAATGGCTCTTTGCTTTAATGTGATGTGGGCCAAATGCAGTTCAGTTTAGAAAACCTGGTTGGCATGGTCGAGTTGGCCAAGGGGCCTGTTTCTGTGCTGTATAACTCTAAAACACCCTCAACAAGGGCATCTAAGCACAGGAAAGGCTGAGACAGATGGATTTTTAAGGGAATCAAGGTTAAAGGGAAAAGGCAGGAAAGAAGAGCTGAGGATTATCAAATCAGACAGGATCTCATTGAATAGTGGAGCAGATTTGATGGGCTGAGTGGCCTACTTTGCTTTTATGTCTTATGACCATGGCAGTGATGACAGCTTCCAGTGGTACTGCTGGGACTAAACAGCTGCAGGCCCTCTATATGGCCAGTAGCTTCTAAAAACGGGTGTAGTATTTGGAACAAAATAAATTAATGAATAGCACAAATATAAGTTAACAAGTATGATCTTATCTCCATACGAAGACATGGTTACATTTTGTAGGCACAATAGAGGTGTTGAGTATTAATTAAATGGAGAAAGATTGCAGAAAGCTGTAGAATAGAGGCACTGGGGAGTCCTCACTCATGAATGGCAAAAACTAGCATCTAAGTTCAGCGGGTAGTGGGGAAGACAAATGAAACATTGGCTTTTATTTCAAAGGGAATGTAGTATAAAAGTAGGGAGGTTTTGCTAAAAGTACACAAGGCACTCATCAGACCACAGCTAGAATACTATAAAGAGTTTTGGGCCCCTTATCTAGGAAAGATGTACTGCAATTGGAAGAAGTTCAGAGAAATTTCACTAGGCTTGTACTAATTATGAAGGGATTGCTTTTTGGGGAGAGGATGAGCAAGTTGGGCCCCTGTGCTGATTGGAATTTAGAAGAATTAGAGGTGACATTATTGAAACAGCAAAGATTTTTAGGGGGCTTGACAGGGCGGATTGGGAAAGGTGGTTTCCCCTTGTGAGAGATCTTACACCAGAAGATACAATCTCACAGCAAGGGAGTGTCCAGTCAGAACAGAGATGAGGAGGAATTTCTTCTTCAAGGGTAGTGAATCTGTGGAATTCTTTACCTCAGAGGACTGTTGAGGCTATGTCATTAAGTCCATTCAAGGCTGAGACAGACAGATATTTAAGGGAATCAAGGTTAAAGGGAAAAGACAGGAAAAAACAGTTGAGGATTATCAGTTCAGCCATTATCTCAATGAATGGTGGAGGCGATTTGATGGGCTGAGTGGCCTACTTTGCTTCTACGTTTTATGGCCCTATGACCATATCAGTGGTGACAGCTTCCAGTGGTACGGCTGGGACTGAACAGCTGCGGGCCCTCTAACTGGCTGGTAACTTCTAAAGGCAGGACATCCTGCCTTAGTGGATCAGAAAGCACAACCACAGACAATTGTAAAAGCAGGGCCAACTGAGGTTAAATTTCGTCTGACCTTCCAGCTGTTCATCACTACTCTGAGAGATTCAGGTCCTTAATTTGTGCTAATAGTAACCAGCACATGATTTCCTCCTTGTAAATGGTACACTTGGAGATATTTTAATGTGCCCTTTTCGAATTATGAAATGTTTGAAAATGCATACAGTACAAGTATCTCTTTTTCAACACTGACTTGCAGGTACAAGTGAAACTTGAATTAATAGTAACTTTTGAGCATATCTGCGTTAATGATGGGCATACTTGTACACAAGAATGAAACTGATGTTAAAACTTTCAAATACCTATTAGTTCCTCACCTTTGCGGCAAAATTGGAATAATGCTCTTACTTTCCGGCACTCATGTACACACACAGTGTTGCATTTACACTCTTTGAAGAAAGACACTCTTATACACAGACTTACAACAACAAAAGGGAAAACTTGCATGCTTCAGATTCAATTTGTCAGTCAAGCATGCAAACAATGACAGCAAGGCAGACAGTTTCATGAAACTGATTAACTATTTGAACAACATTGCCCCACAGTGGCTAGAACCTGATAATGGATCACAGTAACTAGAAATGAATACGATGTCTTGGCAACATGGAAACAAATAAAACAATGCTTCAATGAGCACAAGCAAATGCCACTACGACAGCTGACTAAAAAAGCAAGTTACTACAGTGAATGTTACCTGGGAGCTCAGAAATTGTCTTGACATGGGTACAAGCCTTAGCATCATCTCCTGTAACTACCTGTCCTAGTAAATAAAAAAAGTTATTTGCATAGGCAGGACTAATTGTTTTATGCCACTTTAAGTTTTGCCCTTTTTAAAAAATATACTTTGATTCTTGTATAATAAATTCAAAGGGGAAAAAAAAAACTGAAGCTGCTTTTGTAAGAGTGCGGAACACTAATAATCTACAATATATAAATAAAGCTAAGCAACATATCAACTACCTATGAGAAAAAACATATTTTGCTTTTGCAACTCAGATAACTGTTGATTGTAACGGTTACAGGATTGGGTTTTAACTTGCTGAACCTTCAGAAGTGCCAACATTAACTTTTTATGTGCTAATTATTAAGATCCAGCCTAGAATATGAGTTTTTTTTTAAATTCATTCGTGTAACATGTGGGTCACTGGTTGGCTAGCATTTATTGTCTGTCTCTAGTTGCCCTCAAGAAGGTAGTGGTGAGCTGCCTTCTTGAACCGCTGCAGATCATGTGCTACGGGTAGACCCACAATGCCCTTAGGGAAGGAATATTAATATTGTCATAATGCGTGGTCATCCACCGCAAGATATAGAAATTGTTATTTGAAGCCAGATGTAAAAATTCTATTAATACATTGTATTTGTCCTAGCTCTTATTTCAGTGTGGCACAATCCTCCATGAAATGGCTGGAGTGATTTAATATGATTTCATAGAAGTTACTAAGGAGCTACATAGCATGCACGATATAGTAGCAGAGTGTCACTTGTAAAAAATCTAACAGTCCTGGATATACTACTAACATGCTTGCTTCCCAAATTACCAAGGGAACCTACTTTGGAGACTTTTTTTGAGAAATATAAAGATAAATCAATCCAGGCTGAGTCTGGTAGATGTTGTTGCTATACCTGACCAAATCTACAAGAAAACGTCATTTGCGATTATACGTAAAACTCTTTGAACAGTCCACCTGTACATCTAAGCATATTAAGGCTGGTTTTTGAAAAAAAAGATTTTGATTCGCTTAGATACAATTCCTAAATTTGACTTTAGTTTTAGGGAATTAGGACACTTTTTTTAATAACGTCGATATCATTGCTCTCGAGAGAAGCAACAAAATTGATGGCCAATGCTCAGTGAACAAAATATGACAAATTCACGCCAAAGGGTTTGTCTAGACAATTACCTGACAAACCATGAAGCACAGAACTCCAATGAAATTGACACAAATATTTAAAATATTTTCTCAAACTTACCAGCAGCCATTATATTAAACAAAAGGAATAAAGCTTCACTGCATTTACTCCACTTTCTATGGAATTTTTCCTTGAAAATGGCTGGAGACAGAACAACTGCCCTTATACCTCTTCAATTGCCACCATTCAGAGTTCCAACATTCTTTCAAGATGAAACAGCAACTTTCTTGAGTTACTTCCAAGTTGATTATCGTATTTTCTGTTCACAATATGGCCTTTTCTACAGTGGGAGACCCAACCCAGGTGTTATCCAGAGCTTCCAGTTGCCTGTCAGTTTAATCCTTTGTCCCAGTTTAACCTCTCTGTGCTCAGTATATTACACTGTTCTAATGACATTCAATGAAATCCTGGGAAATAGAACTTCATCTTTCGATTAAATGCTTCACAGTCTTCCTAATTCAACACTGAGCTCAACTATTTCAGACCATAATTTTCTATAATGAACAGACCTTTCTTTCCAGTCATTCGCAACTCCTTCAGATGTACCTTTTGTTCTGATGAAAGGATATTGACCTATTGACCTAACTTATCTTCTCCACAAATACTGCTTGATCTGCTGGGTATTTCCCAAATTTTCTGGTTTTACTTGTATCTTGTTTCTGTTTCTTGTTCAAATATAAATAAGGTTTGGGAGATCATAGAATCCTTACAGTGTGGAAACAGGCCATTCAGCCCAACAAGCCCACACTGCCCCTCTGAAGTGCATCCCACCCAGTCCCATTCCCCTACCCTTTCCCTATAACCCTGCATTTTCCCATGTCTAACCTCCCTAACCTAAACATCCCTACACACTACGGGTAATTTAGCATGGTCAATCCACCTAACCTGCACATCTTTGGACTGTGGGAGGAAACCGGAGGAAACCCACACAGACAAGGACAGAATATGCAAACTCCACACAGACAGTCGCCCAAGGCTGGAATTGAACCTGGATCCCTGGTGCTGTGAGGCTGCAGTGCTAAACACTGAGACACCGTACCGCACATTGCTCATTCTAGATAGTGTGGTGGTTATGTCACTCTGATTATGAGTGTAAATCTTGTGAATGGGAATTCAAATTCCAGTATCAAAGCTTGGAATTTTAACTCTGCAAATTTGTAAGAAGTTATTGGGTTACTGTAAAAACCCATGTACCTACTGATGCTTTTGAGTGAAGGAAACTTGCAGTTGTAAATTTATTAATTTTTAACTGTCCTCTAAAAAAGCCTAGCGAATGGCTTAGTTGCATTGAAAACACTGGCAAAGATACAACCAGTAATGGTCGATAATTGCCATTCATATCTTCTTAAAGGGTTTTTTGTTTTTAAATCAGGAACTGAGGAACATTAAATTCAAAGTTTCCATGAACAGGCAACACATGGAATATATAGATAACAAGGTCCAGAGCTGGATAAACACAGCAGGCCAGGCAGCATCAGAGGAGCAGGGAAGCTGACATTTTGGGTCTGGACCCTTCAGAAAATCAGACCTGAAACGTCAGCTTTCCTGCTCCTCTGATGCTGCCGGGCCTGCTGTATTCATCCAGCTCTACACCTTGTTATCTCAAACTCCAGCATTGGCAGTTCCTACTATCGCATTGAATATATACTTTTCCTTCTCCTGAAGAGTTGAGAGGGAACTTCTTGCCTGTACTGTTAAGATCACTGTTGTACTTATGCAAACAGGACAGGGCAGTATCCTATATTATTGCAGAATACATTTTACATTAAATGCCTTTGACTGACTTTTTCAAAAGGAGGAAAAGGTCAAAACCAATAGATATACTTATTACATTTATGATTATCAATATAATGAATACTTTAAATAATGGCTAATCTGCCCTGAGCTTTTAAATACATTTAATTTCAAGAAATTTGGTTTAGGGCCACCTCCCTTAGTTTTAATCCCACTCAGTCCACTGGATCCAATTTTCATCAAACCAATTTGACTACAAGAGCTACAAGGAATTATAAACAAGAATGAGAAAAATAGTACTCCTCTAATCATTCATACCCAAACATTGCAGCAACTACAACACTGACAATATTCAATGCAAATTAATGATTACATGATCACCATTATTCGCATGGAATATTATGAAAAAATTCAATTATTCTTAACTCAAAAAAGTTATTTCTTGTTCAAAAATTTCCACAGGATTCTGAATGAGCTGAGTCACAGATTGCACCAATTTTACAAGCTATTCCCAACCGAAAAAAGTGCCTTATTTCTTGATAAACAGCAAAACAACAGAAAATTAGAAGCTAGTATTCCTACCAAGAGTAAGCTCATACCAGCGTTGTCAATCTACTGCTAAGTGGGAACTTAATTTCTCATTACTAGCTGCCTGTTGCTATCAGTCCACTTCGTGCAAAATCTCTCAAAAGTAGAAGGTGCCAGAAAGAAGACACAATAAAAGCATTTAAAAAAATTCCCTGCCCTCATGCCTCACCAGGGTTGAGAAGTATCTGCCCTACATTGCAAAATCATAAAGATAAAACATGACTATAGGACAACAATTTCAGGGGAATAAGTAATTAGACAGCAGGCTATGAGCTAACATAATGGTATTCCATATCTGCATTGTGCAATTATTTAATTTTAGGATCTCTATCATTAATTTAATCTATCTTTCACAAATCAAACTAGTTGACGCACTAAAGCTTCAAAGAAATGTATAATTTTGCATCACTACCGAAAGTAATACAAAACAACACATAATTTGTATTTTGTAAACTTTTACCTTTGCTAAGCTGCACAGGCATGCTTTCAGACTTCATCATTCGTTGTTGCTGTTGTTGTTGTTGGGTATGTTCTACCATGGCTTTGTGGGAGGATGGGTGGGTTGCAGGATTGCTGCTGTAGTTCGTTCCAACTGGAAAACCACTAGTGCCACCAACTAAAATAGCTGGATTTATCAGTTTCCGTCCAAGGTTCATTAGGCTACTGGACACTTTATTGATGTTCAGGGGAGCAACCTTTGCTCCAGTGCTGCAAAATGATTTGAAAAGTTGAGGATTTAATGTATAAATTGCCATATTTAGTAAAAATATAGATATAAAATACACCTGTACACCTTGACGGCACTGAAAATCAATTTTAAAATTACGAGTGTATAAACGTAAGGTATAAATTAAAAAACATTCACAGCTTGGAAATACAAAATAACACTTTAAACAAAAGCACATCCCTGAAACATGGTACAATTTAAGATAAGTACGCAAAGACTAAATCAGAATAGTGACAACAGTGTCCTTGTGTGGGGGGCTGGTTAAAATGAAAAAAATTACCCTAAATTTTTGATGAAGCAGAGCCCATGCATTTCCTTACAAAGGAATAAGATGATAAGAATAGGTATATTGTATTGGAAACAGGTAGCAAATATTGATTAGGTGGAAAATAGCGTTAAGTTTATTGAACATAATGCACAAAGATAAGGGGAAATAAATGAAAAGGAAAGACACAAATGGTAAACCCTTTTCTTCAAAAATTATTTTTTCTAATATTTATTTGAGTTAACAGGTCTCAAGATAGCAGAACTTTGATCAAATTTGATAAATTTGGAAGTCAAAAGTCTATATGGTCAGGTCAGGTTTTAAAAGCAAAATATTCTGGAACCAAGCAGCAAGAAGGCTATTTTAGATTGATTGAAGTTCATGATACAGGATTAATTAAATGGGTACATAGGAAAGGATTCTCTAGATAGGAGTGATCATGGTAACAGTAATTAGTCATATGTTGAGAAATTTTGGTCTGAAACTAACATCTTAAAATTAAACGAAAGCAATTACAGAGTCGGCTGAAGTGGAATAGGACAAAAGGTGGAGAAGCAGTGGAATAGGACAAAAGG
>NC_063333.1:53189400-53202059 GCF_021869965.1 Rhincodon typus | reverse complement strand
AAAGGTGGAGAAGCAGTGGAATAGGACAAAAGGTGGAGAAGCAGTGGTAGATATTTAAGGAGACATATAGTTACATTTCTTTGAGAAAGAAAGTCTGAGAAGGTTGCACCATTTGTGGCTACATAAGATAGTTAAGGATGGTACTAAATTGAAAAAAATTGTACAATTCTATGATGATTAAATGGCAAGCCTGAAGATTGGAATTTCTTTTTAAAAGAAACCAGCAAAGGATATCAAAAACAATTGAGGACCAGAAAATAAAGTATGATAATTAAATAGTATGAAATAGAAGCATAAATTTCCACAAATTAATTAAAAGGAATAGAATAGTTCTTTAGAGGTTGAGGCTAGGAATTAATAATTGCAAGCAAGGAAATTGCAGCAGTTTTAAACAAGTATTTTGTATTAGTCTTCATGATAAAAGACACAGAAAATATCTCAAGAATAGTAGAAAAATAAGAGGGAAAAGACTTGTATGAACTTAAATTAAATGCAATTACGAAAGGAAACAGTACTTGCAGAATTTGTAGCAATAAAGGCTGATGAGTGCCCTGGACCCAATGGCTTACATCCTAGGGTCTTAAAGGAAGTGGCTGCAGAGGTAGGGGATGCATTGGTTGCAATTTTCCAAAATTATCTGTATTCTGGGAAGGCGTCGGTGGATTGGCAAAATGCAAACATATCACCTCTATTCAATAACGTTGGAAACAATACGTAGAAAACTACAAGCCAGTTAGCCTAACATCTACCATTGGGAAAATGCTAGAATTCTTTAAGAAGTTAGTAGCAGGACATTTAGAAAATCAGTATACAATCAAGCAGAATCAACTTGATTTTATGAAAGGGAAACAACATTTCACAGATTTATCAGTTCTTTGAGGATACAAGTGGGAAAAATAAAGGGAAACCAGTAGATGTAGAATATTTGGATTTCACAAAGTTATTCAATAACACATCACCTAAAAAATTATCTCACAAATTAAAGCGAATATATTAGCATGGATAGAGGACTGAGGTAAGTAACAGGAAACAGGGCGTTAAAATAAATGGGATATTTTCAGGTTGACAAACTGTAATTAGTAGAGTGTCACACAGGTTAATGCAGTAAATTACTTCATTTTGTTATAACTTGGATGAAGGGATCCAGTATATTATAGCCAACTTTTCTTATGTTACAATGATGGATAGGAATACAAATTTGTGAGGATGACACAAAAAGTATACAAAAGAATGCAGACTGGTAAATTAAGCAGGCAAAAAACATTGGAAAATGTGAATCTGCCCACTTGGACAGGAAGAACAGAGAAGAAAAATTATATTTAAATGTGGACAGACTGTAGAGTGATTCAGTAGATGAATCACACAATGTTGGCATACAAAGTAAATAATTAAGGGGATAGAATATAAAAGTAGGGAAGTTTTGTTACAACTGAAAATCCTGAAAGTATATATTATACTTGCATTGACAAAAAGTTCAGAAAAGATTCACCAGGCTGAATCCTGGAATTAAGGCGTTGTCTTATGAAGAAATACTAAGCAGGTTGAGCCGATCCTCATGGTTATTATTCTTCAGAATTTTTTATCCTGGAGAGCAGTGTACTTTGAAAATAGTATCAACAAAAATGAAATTAAGTTACAGAACCTGTGGGACCAGACAGAAGGAAAAGCTGGAGAAGAAAGCAATCAGCATACAGCTGAAGGCACAGAGAAAAAGAAAGCACAGAAGCAGGAACCCAGAATTCATGTCAAGGGAAGTCAGTAAGGTTCACCACGAAAGGTTCAGTTTTCTGTCAAGTAGTAAGAAGAAAAAATATACTTCCAGAAACTCTTAGGGAAGTGATGTATGAATGAACCAAAAAGGACAAAATATTAAAAGTAGATTGTAAAACATATATTGTTGATTGGTTTGCTGAAAAGGAACTCTGGAAAGCTACAGTATCAGAGCATGGCCTGACCCAAATGAGCGAGGATTTGTAGGGTTTATCAGTGTTAATCATATCTGACGACTTTGAACAGAAGCTATGGTACTAGAGAATGGTACCCAAGGGCCAATTCAATTCGGTGAGAAAGTATAAGAACAAATCCAACAAATGGAAAAGTGGAATTTTATTTGCAATTTCTTCATTCAGTAAATTTAGTTGATTTGTTTTATGTTCCCTGCAAGGATTGTAACACTGTAAACAAATACAATAAATTAACTACAGGGTCCATAAGCAATTGGGAAATCAAATTGTAGCCTTGTCTCCAAGAAGTTTTCGTACAACTAAAGATTCTTGCTGCAACTGTGTAGGGCTTTAGTGAGACCACACCTGAAAATTTTGTATACAATTTTGGTTTGCTCATGTAAAGAAGCATTACTTTAGGATGGGTGCAATGAATATTTATTAGATGAATTCCTGCGGGGAGAAGGCTGTAGGACAAGAAGTGATGGAGTAGAATGCAGCTATGTTCTCTGGAGTTCAGAAGAATGAGAAAATCTAATTGAAATGCATAAAGTTTAAGAGAGCTTGACAATATGGATGCTGAGATAGTACTTCCCTGGCTGGAGAGTTTAGGATTGATGCTCTGTCCAAGAGTTGTGGGTGCTCAGTTAAATATATTCATGGCAAAAATCAATGTAGAAGATCAGTTACAATCTCATTCAATGGTCAAACAGGCCTCAAGGGGATAAGTCCGAATCCTTCTTTTTAAAAGAAAGGGCTTACACATTTAATTATGATATTCAAAGTACATTTTAAAAAAAAGTTGGCAGGCGTACCAAGAGTAACAATGTATCTGCCTCTAAATCTTACCGTGTCTTATTTACAATTTCTGCACCACGTGCCCTGTAATAATCTAGATTCTGTTGGAACTGGTAATTCACAGGTCTTGGATTGTTCTGGGAAGGAATAAAGTTTGTATCAAATTTATAAACTTTTGCAAAAAATACATTACTCATATCTTCTAAAATCAATTCCAAAGTCTGTCAACTAAGCACTAATGACAGTATTTTAAATTTTGTAACAATCTAGTTAGGTCAAAGCTACTTAGATCATAAAATAGTCAATGTTTTAAGATACCTACATTAAATCTCACAGCACATTTGGTTGGACACACATACCATATCAAATATTTCATGGTTAACAGCTTTCCTTGGTTGGACACACATACCATATCAAATATTTCATGGTTAACAGCTTTCCTTTTAAAATTTTCATCCCTGTTTTCTTGTTGCCTTTTCCGTCCTATCTCTGTAATCTCCTTCAAAGCCACAACGCTCTAAGATATATGTCCTTTTTTAATTCTCTCCTCTTGCTGCATTCCCAATCATAATCGTTCAGCCACTGGTAGCTCTGCCTTCAGTTGTAGAGGCCCTAGTCTCTGGAATTTACCCCCTACACTTCTCTGCACTATCCTATTTTTAATCACTTATCAAATCTTGTAAATGCTGAAATTTAGAAAACTAAGAGCTGACTGGATTGAAGCATCTCGGATCCTGAGTGGGCTTGATGCAATGGACGTGCAAAGAATCTTTCCTTTCAAGGAAGAATCTAAAACTAGGTGATCAAAAATAAAAGATCACCCATTTAAGACAGATGAGGAAAAATTCTCTCTCTCAGTCAAAAGTTGTTGGAACAATCTTCGCTAAATGGTGGTGAAAACAGAGTCTTTGAATATTTCTAAGGCAGAGGGGGATAAATTCTTGGTAAGCAAAGGGGTAGGGGTTATTATGGGCAGGCAGAATTATGGAATTCAGTTATGATCTTGTTAACAGTATAAGGGGAGAAGGGTCAAAGAGCCTACTCCTGCTCATCATTCATTAGCTTGTTTGCTCATGTGACCTAATAGCTATTTTAAGAGGTTTGGTGTCATACTTTCCTTTATAATGCTATGATGCAATGTCACGGGACATTTTGTTATGTTTAAAGATGCTTTTTTTAAAAAAAGAGGCTGTTGATATTGGATTATGAAATTTTAAGCACAGTAAATTGCTGCTGCCTTACCACCACATGACACGTGACTCGATAAGGTTTTAAACTGGTTCAAAAGGCTGTTTACTTGAAACAGACTCAAACCGTAAAACTGGCTCTGGCTGCAGGTTTAAATGACATTTGTGCTTATTCAGGACTCAGGAGGTCCATCACATTGTATTCAGTTTCTTAGGTTCAGTAACATGCATCAACTCAAGGATGGCAAGGTTAGTTTACTCTGTTGCAATTGCTTTAAAATTCAATCAGTTGATCTGACCCTAGTAAATAAGACCTATTACTGGTAGTGAAATCAAGCAGTGTGTTTTGCTCTGCTGTAGTTAGTGAATTGAAGACAGCAGTGACCAGCAGTCAACTGAAGCTCATTAAAAAGTAAGATAAAGAACATTTAACCAATCAATCTGTTGAAGAGTGGCTAAGTTCTTGGCAAACCCATGCCTCTTTGAAAGAATGCCCTGCTTCAGTTGCAAATCACTGATGATTGATTACTGTACTTGATTACGCTGATTCATGAACGGTTTTACAGTTGGATTTGTGTTAATAGCTTTGTTTGTAAACCTCAGCATAACTTTGCCTTGGCAAAATCAGAGCTTTCTGCTGATTGTGCTCCTGGGAGAAACTCTATGCCATAATATCTACAATTGAATGGTCACTACAATATCTTTCAATTTTTCGGTTGAAAGGGAATTGTGGCACACCTGGAACATCTGAACAGAACTTAATACATGAAATGTCGACTAGTTTAAGTTTTTCTTGAGACACTTGCTTGATATTCAATTTCTTTCTCATCAGACAGTTTCTTCGAGAGACAGTTACCCCTGTTTAGACAGGCAAGCAAATGTTTGCGATGGCCTCTAGTGCAGTAGTTCCTTGTGATGCAAGTGCATGGATTCAGACCTGTGGAACAATTTATTTCTGAAACAAATTACAAGTCACAATTATTTCAGGGTTAGAAGGATTTTTTTTATTAGTCTTCTGTGTAGTTGTTGGTGTGACTGGTTGGACTGGCATTAATTGCCCACCCATAATTACTCTTGAGAAGCTGGTGGTGAGCTGCCTTCTTGAACTGTATTGTAGGTATACCTACAGAACTATAAGGGAGTTCCAGAACCTTGACTAATGTTTTGATTTTGACAGCATCAGCTGTCCTGGTCTATCTCGATGGTAGAGGCCTTGGTTTGTAACATGCTGTTGAAGGAACTTTGGTGAGTTATTGCAGTGCTACTTGTAGATGGTACATATTACTGCTACTGTGCATCGGTGGCTGACAGAATGCCAACTGAGATTTGTCCTGGATTATGTTGAGTTTATTGAAGCTGCACTAAGCCAGGCCAGTAGTGATCACTTCATCACACTTCTGAATCATGTGTTGGCATTTTTTAAGAAGTTTGCTCACAGGATGTGGATGTTACTGGCTAGGCCAGCATTTACTGCCTGTCCCTAATTGCCCTGGAGAAGGTGTTGATGAGCTGGGTTCTTGAACAGCTGCAGTCCATATGGTGTAATCAAACCCACAGTGCGATTAAGGAGAAGATGGGAAGGATACAGTGAATTGGGTTATCTTAGAGTGAAGAGTTAGTGTTAGACTTAGAAATGTTGTGATAAACCTCTGACAAGGTTACTTATAGCTCAATACATTTAAGCTCAGATGTACAATAGCTCCAGGAAGAAGCAATCTGCAGTCCTGTCTAAAAATTAAAGTCACAAGTGGCTGAAACCCACTAAGGTGTTAGATACAAAGACTCTGGTGTGAGTATTGTACAAGTGGTGCTTTGTGTACTATACCAGTGTGTGTTTTGAGTACTGTACAAAAGCTATTTTGTTTCTTTTTAATTTGTAAAGGAGCATTCTGGGATCACTGCAGTTAACTCCTTTAAAGAAGCTCTTATTGCAAGTTTTTGTATTCCTCTCTAGTTTGCCCTCATAGTTTATTTTCTCTATCTTTATCTTTCTGGTTCCTCCTTTGCTGGATTCTGAATTTATTTCAGAGTTCGGGCTGTCACTGACTTTTGCCTCCTTATATGCTTTTTCTTTCAACTTAATACTCTGCTTAACTTTCTTAGTTAGACATGGTTTGTGTTTCTGTCTTTTAGAATCTTTCTTCTTTCCTGGGATATATTTTTGCTGAAGTCATAGGTTACCAGTTTAAATTTCTGCTACTGCTTGCTCATGGTCATTCCTGCTTATCTATCCACTCAGTTCACTTTAGCCAACACTAGCCTCATTTCATTGCAAGTCCCTTTATTTAAGTTAAACACAGTACTTTCTGACCCAAGTTTCTCACAATCAAACTGAATACCAAATTCTGTCAATGTTATGATTGCTACTTCCAACTGTATCTTTTACTCTGATGTCATTTCGTAAACCTGCTCATTACCCATTACCAGGACCAAGATAGCGTGCTCCCTAGTTGACTTTATGATATATTGTTCTAGGAAACCATCCCAATGCACTCTGAGTTTGTTTCGATAGCTACCCTTCCCAATTTGATTAACCCAATCAATCAACATGAAGATTAAAACCACTCATAATCATTGCTCTACTCTTTTTAGATGCTCCTACTGATTGATTTATAGCCTTTCCTACAGAGTGGCTACTCTATGGGTCCGTACACTTGTCCTACAAACGCCATATTTCCTTTTGTTTTTTTTTAAACCTCCACCCAAATGGACTCTACATCATCTGAGCCTAGAGTGACTCTCACAACCATCCACATTTCATTTTTTTTTGTTAACTGTGCTACCCCACTATATTATCCAACACTCCTGTCTCTCTGAAAGGTCAAATATCACTGAATGTTAAATTTCCAGTTTTGATCTCCTTGTAACCATGTTTCTGTAATAGCTATGAGATCATATTCATCTACCTCAATTTGCAATATGACATCATACATTCTGCCCCTTCCTTTTACTTTCTGGGAACAATGTGTCCCATCACTAAGCCAGGGCTCTACTGCCAGCATGGTTCAGGTGAATCTTGTCCCATCAGGATAGCTCCCTCCTTCCCCAGAACTGGTAACATCCTCTTCTTTGTTCAGAAGGGACTAGGTATATCACCTTGAATCACTGAACTACTGTATATGTTTACAAAACTGTCTATTAAAAATAACAACTGTCAACATTATATGTGACTTCCACAAAAGCATGTTTTCTGGTCATTATTGTGTTGCTGTGCACAAATTGTCTACCATGTTTCATATCAGCCACCTTTAGTTGACCTTGAGGGAGATTACTAATTTAGTGCTAAATTCTAGACTGTTCTTGGGAATTGGTTGAGATTGGAAATACATTTTTGTTAAAAACCAACAGATAGTCATATACCCCAGAGTCCAATAGTATGTTAACTCACCGTACTACCTAACTCCAAATTTTTATGATCCCAGCTGAATGGACAAACTATCCTAGTTTGATTCATCACATGGTCAATTTTTATTTGTTCGCTAACATGGTGATTGGTCAAAACATATTCAAAAGATTGTACAGGTTCTTTGACAATAAAACATAAGTTTAATACAAAAAAACCAAACAACTCAAGCTATACATATTACAGCTGGTAAGACCTTAACACAAAAATGAAAACAAAGTTACAACCTGTTTCCCACGCTACGTGTTACTGAGACTAAAGTTCAGAGAAATTACACTTCTATCTCAATGCTTTAGGTTTCTGCTTAACTGACTCCTTCCCGGTTCTTTCCTGTGTCCTTGTAGAGATAACTTGATTATTCCTTCCCATGACTGCTGAAATGAACTCTTGACAAATCTGAGAGCCTAATCTTTCACAATTCCAATGATTTGCAGATTTCGATCCAAACACTCATGGCCTGGAAGCTTCACAAAATAGACACATCTGTTCAGGTGACTGGCTTTCCTTGAATGGAAGTAAAAAACTCCTACTAGAAAACAAACTAAAATTCATCTCTGAATGCAACTCTGGTGTTATGACATCACTAACTCGACAAATTAACTTTAACACTCTCTCCACAAATGCCGCCAGACCCGCTGAGTTTCTCCATCACTTTTTGTTTTTGTTTCAAATCTGGTGTTGTCTGAACTGAACTGATAAACACAGTAAGGACCTTAAAGGTGTTAACATTGCCTGTTATGAACCCAAAAATATAAAAAAAATCTTATTCTACTGACACTCCAGGGGTCCTCCCAAACACTTCATGATAGTTGCAAGTCTTCTTGGAACTGGTACATTTGGCTCACTTTTCTAGAGGACTTTTTGACTTTCAAATAAAAACAGCTCATAGCACTAGCATCTCCTTTAAAAACAATCCAAATTCCAAAAACTACAATATACTGTACACACATTTCAACACACAATTGACAATCTAACAATAATTGTGTAGCTGAAACTGAGTAATTGAAAAAAAGACCCCAAAGAATTGAGGGTGCTGGAAATCAGAACAAAAACAGAAATTGCTGGAGAAATTCAGTAAGTCTGACAGCATCTACGGGGAGAAAGCAGAGTTAACTTTCAGGTCCAATGACAATTTTTCAGAACTGAGTAATTAGTTTGATTAAAGGCACACTGGTTTAGAAACTGGCAAGTGTCTGACTTCAAATGTCAACCAAACCCTTTGTCAAATTACTAACCAGAAAGCTTAACTCTGTTATCTTTGCACCAACGTGGCCAGACCTGTTGAGTGTTTTCAGCATTTTAATACTTTTCTCAGAATTCCAGCTTTTGCGATTTTTTGCTCTAGTAATTTTTAGACTGTCAGATAAGTATGGAATACTACAAATTTTATTTTCAAACATATATGCTTTTATGTATAATTAACTGAACACATGTCCAGCTATCACACCTTTTCACAATGCCTCTTATATCAATACTAAAAAATAAATATTCTTAGATACAGTTATGCAACATTTCCCATGAAAACATTAGCCTGTCATTGCCACTGGGTGCCACTGTGGCCACATCTAGGCTATTGAAAAAATCAGTCATAGGATAATGTCAGTCTTGGCAACGCTGATATTTATCGATATTATCTAACTCTAGATGCCCTCAAGCTGGTGCTGGTGAGTCTACTTCTTGAAATGTTGTGTGTCTATGGGGTGAAAGGACCTCTATAAAGTTCAAATAATTTCAAGATTTTAACTTAACAATGCTGAAGAAATGGCTATGTATATCAAAGTCAGGTGACCTGAAGAGAAATTTGAAGATAATGATATTGTAATCTTGACTTGCTGCAAGCACATCAATGGGTTTTACACACTATAATTACAGTACAGGTAGTTCTGCTGAAACGTGTGTTTCGTTAACACGAATTGGCTATAACGCAATTGATGAATAGTCGATGTTGTTTGGATAACGTGAACTTTCTGCTGAACAGATATAGCAACTTTCTATTGTGATTTCCCTATAATGAGATTTTCTAAGGTAGTTTTCTATAGCGTGATTTTCTATAGTGCGATTTTCTGCAGCGCAAGGTAACGCAAGAAGACAACTATTGAGTTATAGGAGAACTACCTGTATGCGAATGGTTGTGGGAGTGAATTGCGATGAAAAAATTTTGTTGCTATTGATGAGGACTCTAGATGTATTGAAGACTGCTACAAATTTTAGAGATCTGGGTGACACAGGTTTAAGCTTATAAGATTGAAGGTTCAGAGATTATTAGACTTTTCAGAGAGGCTGGGAAGACACTTGAAGAATGGGCAAACAAGAAGTGACTTATTTTTGGAACTGATAACAGAACTGAACCTTTTTCCTGTTGTCTACTTTCAAATTTTCTGAAGTCTGTGATTCCTGGGTACACCAAAATAAGTGAGGCACTGATTTGGCATGAACTGTGTATAATATACAGATAAACTGATGGCCTGTAAATGTGCACATCAGTGTTTCTTTTGTGAGGAGATGCAGAAAGAATTATTTGTAAAACTCTCCGAGGAAATTAAATGGATTGAACAGGATCAACGATGACCTGTAATGTATGTATTTGAGAAAAGAAACAGACTTTGATATCTTCAGTTTATGCTTTACATTTTTTATACAATGTGTGCAAATTTTTAAGAGACCTCATTACTTTGACATGGTAAAAAGCTATAATTCTGGAAACAGTTTTTAGAAACAAGAGATGCACACTAACACGTGCAAAATCTCACAGAACAAGAGACATGCGTGGCAAATATATGGAGTACATTGGCTAAACAAAGCATAGGTTACAAAATAATATTCAAACAACTCAAAACCACCATGCAACATTAATTAACAAGCTGGATCTTAAGACACACTGCACCTCTGTCCTTATCAAGCAAGCTCCAGTTGCTACCGATATCCCAGTTCAATTATTTCAAAATTTCTCCTTTTTAAAAATCGTTTTGTGATACATTCAAATTTTAGGACTACTTCCAACCCTTCATTTGATCTCAAAACAATTTTGGATCTATATTATAACAAATCCTTCTTCTGATATTGTATCCCGTGTAGCAAAGCTTTCTGACAGCACAACTTCTTAAACTGTTACAATCAACTCCTTTAACTTGTTTGAACTCCTCTCCTTCTATTCCTTTGTAAAAGCACTAAATGATATTTCTCCTAAAAGTACTATAGAAGTTATTAGTTGTTTAACCCTCCTTGAAAGTTGATTCCTGCTCATTTAAAACGTTCAAATCCACAGGTTGAAAGACAAATTATTGAAATAGCTATACCAGTGCAATGATTAGACTCGAAATATTCACTCCCATTTTTTATATCAGTCTATAAATGTTTACATGATCAATCACATTGCTTTTACTTTACAAGTTGTTTTAATGTTCTTTTATGGTAAGAATAGTGTCATTGGCAGAATGAAGTTTATCATTACACAACATAAAGTTTTGGTTGGAAACCAGTGCTTGTCAGCACAGATTTCAAGTTGTCAAATGCACTCCTATGCCCATTCAATTTTTATTTGCCTTTCTTTAATACATTTGTCAAAGGAGCCATGAGAGTGAAGTTCAGAATAAACTTTTGATAAAATCCATTCATGAAAATTACCACAAAATTTTACATATTGTCCGGGTATGGGAAAATGCAAAATAGTCATTACTTTCCCTTTCTTCTCTAGGTGCTATTTAGCTGTGTCCCACAGTGCGGCCACTTTTGCTTCAGTGAATTCACTTTTAGTCAGATTTATACCGAAACAGTCTCATGTTGTCAAACAAACATTTCTGTTAACTGTTATAAATGTTTTTCTAAGGTTTGATTGAACACAGAGTCATCAATGTAAATCACACAGTTACACAGTCAGTCAATAACGTACTTAGTTAATCATTTAAATTTTGGCACATTTTTCATTCCAAATGGCATGGCTTTGCATTAATAAAATCCATCCGGTGTAAAAAGGCTGGTACTTTTCAGCTCCAATGGAACTTGCCAATATCCTTAAAGCAAGTCAATTTTGGTGACGATTTCTGCTTGCCCAGTTTTTTCAGTACAGTCATCCAATCTTCCAATCGGATTGGAGTCCACTTTTGTTACTTCACAGACTCTGTGATGATAGTCATATAATCTTTGCAACTCATAACAGTAGCTGAACTCTGTTGAACTGTGATGCAGTTCACCAATGTCATCTACCATGAACTTAAATCTCTTCCATGACTTGACGTAACTGCTCTGGATCAAATCTGTAATGATGTTGTTTTACAGGTGATGCAACCTCTACAGTATCATGAACAGCCAAAATGTTTAGTCTATTCACAGAAATTGATTAGCAAGTTTTTTTTTTTAACGCAAGCCACTTTGATATCTATCTGGACTATCAAAATATTCTGCTATCTAATCTTTTAAGCACCCATGTATTACCCAATCTGATTTCTGGTAATTTAAAACCTGATCGTCCAATTTGTGGGTAGCCCACAAGCCCACAGCCACTCTACGACAAACACTCACAAGAATTAAAGACCCCATTCCCACAACATACAGAACCAATGTGGTTTACAAAATACCATGCAACGACTACCACAAACATTACATCAGACAGACAGGAAGAAAAATAGCCATCAGAATACACGAACATCAGTTAGCAGCAAAACGACATGATGAACTCTCCTTAATGTCTGTACATTCAGACATGATGGACATCAGTTTAACTGGGACAAGCTAACCATAGTAGCCCAAACCAAACATAGACATGCACGGGAATTGCTAGAGGCATGGTTCTCCACCCATAATGCAATCAACAAACATATAGAATTAGACCCCATATACAAACCCTTACAGATCAAAACCCAGAAATGACACTACTCACTATAACGGACCGGACAGTATAAATCCCCGTCGTCCTCGTGTACCACCCCACCAACCTCCGGATCCAACGCATCATCCTCCGACACTTCCGCCATCTGCAATCTGACCCCACCACTAAAGACATCTTTCCCTCCCCACCCCGATCTGCTTTCCGGAGGGACCACTCTCTCCGTGACTCCCTTGTCCGCTCCACACTCCCCTCCAGCTCCACCACACCTGGCACTTTTCCCTGCAACCGCAGGAAGTGCTACACCTGCCCCCATACCTCCTCCCTCACCCCCATCCCACGCCCCAAGAAGACTTTCCACATAAACCACATGTTCACCTGCACAGAGATAGTAGGAACTGCAGATGCTGGAGAATCCGAGACAACAAGGTGCAGGGCTGGATGAACACAGCAGGCCAAGCAGCATCATAGGAGCAGAGAGGCTGACGTTTCGGGCCTAGACCCTT
>NC_063333.1:53129793-53189000 GCF_021869965.1 Rhincodon typus | reverse complement strand
AAGGGTCTAGGCCCGAAACGTCAGCCTCTCTGCTCCTATGATGCTGCCTGACCTGCTGTGTTCATCCAGCCCTGCAGCTTGTTGTCTCAGAGCAGAACAACATCTTTTCATCAGAGGATCCACTGATGATGTCACCTAGCATGGTGACGAAACGTTTGAACGAGAACAAGCCAGCTCAGCGAGCAAGTCAACACCCTCATCTTTATGTAATCCTGGTCAATAACAATGTTTTGGCATTTTTAGCCTGTATCTTCCCAATACATAAGGGACCTGTGATTAGAATTTCATGAGCCACTTGTAAACTTTTATTACAAACTCATTTGAATTTCCACCTGATGGACCACTGCCTATTCTCCGTTGGCTTGTATTTCAGTGGCCCGTATTTCCTTCATACTTTGTCCTTCAAGTAGTAAAGCTGAGATTTTGTTTGTGATTCAATTTCCATAAAAGATGGGTGAAACAAGTCAGCCTCATTCTCTTTACGTGTACCCTTTTTATTTAAATTTTTGAAAATTATATCTGATAATCGTTCTTCCAAGTCATCACCCTTTTTCATAGACTCCCCTTCTTCCAATCCAATTTTATGAACCTGAGATATAGTCACATAAGTCAGGAAACCATGCAGAACCATGCCTCTAGGAATTCCCGTGCATGTCTATGTCTGGCTTGGGCTACTATGGTTACCTTGTCCCAGTTAAACTGATGGCCATCATGTCTGAATGAACAGACATTAAGGAGAGTTCATCATGCCGTTTTGCTGCTAACTGATGTTCGTGTATTCTGATGGCTAGTTTCCTTCCTGTCTGTCTGATGTAATGTTTGTGGCAGTCGTTGCATGGTATTTTGTAAACCACATTGGTTCTGTATGTTGTGGGAATGGGAAACCATGCAGGTCGTCCTTCCTTTATTATCTCAGTTTCTTTTACCTCTACCAATTTGGTGAGACTATTATTTTTTAACTAGCCAGGCCACTTCCCTGGATAAAATCAATTCCTTCTACAGTAGTGTGTTTCATAACTTCAACTACAACTTCTCCATTTACTAATTCACTCTCTAATCCGATACTGTTTAATGGGCCTGGTTTGTAACCTCCATGTATATCTGCAATTAACATTTTCGTATTCATTAACTGCTCTGGAAGGAAAATGGATCACAAATGATTGAATTGAATGATTTATTGTCACTTGTATTTAAGGGAAAACACAGTGAAAAACTTTCACTGTCGCCATGCTCCGCTGCCATTTTGAACAATTTAAAATAAAAACATAAAAATATATAACTGAAAAAGAGTCCAACTTTGTTCCTTATCCGCTATTCCACCACTGCCGTTGAAAGGAATCTCACTCTGGGCCCATAAAGCCCCACTGCTGCTACTGCTGTCTTGTGGTCCCACCGACAGGATTCCTGTTCTACTGCTGCTGCTGCCACTTCGCCAGAGACCCACTCAGCGATCACCACAACCCTGCCTTCACCCCAATAAGGACTCAATGCTGCTGCCAACAAATCCACCACTTTGACGCCACCACCAGGCCTTGGGCCCAATGCTGACACTGCTAAAGTCACCTCTGAAATTGCCACCGCCAAGAGATTCACACTTCTGACCCAGTCAAAGCCACCTTCCTCATCGATACTTTCACTACTGATGCTGCCCTGACCGAGCCTTTCACAGTTACATTATGGAACATTGAGGTCCAAACATCTTGTGGCCACTTTTTGTCATGTTCACACCTCCATGCATGCATTTACTTAAAGAAGAGACACTCAACTCAAAATATGACAAGAGCCTCCATGCTAATGGTACTATTAGTCAAGGTAAATCACAGAATGAAATCTGGCTTGATAGATCATATGCCTTTCTTTAGTTAACATGACGGTCAGTTACTGAAGCATAGTTACACAAGACTACTCAGTTTCTTTAACATCAGGATAGTAGTTTATACACAAAAGATAAAACAAATCTACATATCTGAACAAAGAAAAAAGTCCTAAACACACAGCAAAACAAAGTTTCATCCTGTTTCCAACACTGTCTGTCACAGATACGCCAAATCAGAAAAATTCTGCTTTATATCAAATCTTCCAGTTCACCTTAACTGATTCTTCCCAGTTCCTTTCCTGTGAACTGTGAAGTACTCTTGCATGAATTCCCATAAAACTGAACACAAAACACTCCTGGTTTGGAAGATTCACAAAATAAACTTACCTACTGAAGTAAGCTTTGTTACCAATTTCCAGTATTCCCAGAATTTTGTTTTTGTCTACTGAAACAAATATGTTTTGTTGCAATTATTATTTCTTGGACAGAGACTATATTTGCTCCTATCTCAGATAGGTTCTTTAAAACTTTCCTAAAAGCTTTCAACTTCTGGGCTTCCTAAGCTAAACTCAATCCTTGATTATTCTGAACTAAAAATACACTATTGGCCTTCAATGTTTGCACTCCCTATCATAAAGCAATTCTCCATTAAAACTTTCACAAAGTCGTCTGACCTAGTTATTCTATAATCCTTCAGAAAAGTGCCCAATCTCTAAAATATAGTATAATATCAGGCATTCTTCAATGACATCAAGTGTGGCATCAAGGAACTCTAGCAAAACCAGAGTCAATGAACTCTCTGCTGGTTGGAGTCATACCTAACACAAAATATTTGTGGTTGTTAGAGATCAAGCATCTCAGTTCCAGAACAACTCTGTAGGAGTTCCTCAGAATACTGACCTAGGCCCAACCATGTTCAGCTGCTTCATAAATGACCTTCCCTCTATCATAAGGTCAGAAATGGGGATGTTTGCTGATGATTACATAATGTTCAGTACCACTCAGAGCTTCTCAGATACTGAAACAGTCCATGTCTAAAAGCAACAAGACCAGGACAACGTCAAGGTTTGGCTGACAAGTGGCAAGTAACACTCATGCTACGCAAGTGACAGGCTATTACTATTTCGAACAAGGGAGAACATAACTATCACCCTTTGACATTCAGTGGTATTACCATTGCTGAGTCTCCCACTAACTGCATCTTGGGGGTTACCATTGATGAGAAACTGAACTGGACTTGTATTACAAAGTACTGTAGCTACAAAAGCATGTCAGAGACTAGGAATTCTTTGGGGAGTAACCCACATCCTAACTCCCTAAAGCTTGTCCACCATCTACAAGGCACAAGTCAAGATATGTGATGGAATATTTCCCATTTGCTTGGATAAGTGAAGCTCCAACAATACTCATGGCACCTTCCAAGATAAAACAACACTATGAGTGTATCTACACCTGATGGACTGCAACAGTTCAAGGCGCAGCTCGCCAGCACCTTCTAAAAGACAACTAGAGATCAGCAATAAATACTAGCCTGGCCAGGAACACCCATGTGTCATGAATGAATGAAGAAAAGTATATTAAAAAACCACCAGGCTCAATGTTGGCCAGATGGCCTAGAATCCACAATGACTGAACAATTTTACCGCATTCACTCGCTCTTACTTCACTTCTTCTAGTGGATGATATTAAAGCAAACTCAAGGGCAGGGGGTGGTTGAGTTTTTCTGGATCAACTGGACTCCCAAATGTTACGTACGCATCAACATATCTTATATACATAAATACAATGCAAGACCCATAAAAAAAGCTTGTATACAGTAAGACACCGTTTAGCAGAAACACTTATGGAAAAACATAAAGAGATTGGATTTCTCCCACTACTCAATCTCTAAGCCTTAAACATTACACCAGAAATAATTGGACAAAAATAGAAGAGGAAAAAAGCCACAAAAAACATTTTCTTTACACAGAAACATAGAAAATAGGTGCAGGAGTAGGCCATTCAGCCCTTCGAGCCTGCACCACCATTCAATATGATCATGGCTGATCATGCAATCTCAGTATCCCATTCCCACTTTCTGTCCATACCCATTGATCCCTTTAGCCGCAAGGGCCACATCCAGCTCCCCCTTAAATATATCTAATGGACTGGCTCCAACAGCTTCCTGGGGAGAGAATTTCACAGGTTCACAACTCTCTGAGTGAAGAAATTCTTCCTCATTGCAGGACTGAGACTCCATACTTACAATAGGTTATGTCCAGTACCAAAGATTGTCTGGCAGGACTCAACATTTGCTACATCATTGAGTACTTAAGACTGAAAGTAACAAGACTTAACTTCCTACAGAGAGTTTCGTCTGCAAGTACCATGTAACTACAGCAACGTTACACCATTCAATGTATTTCAATGGTAAATCAGATAGCAAGATGTAATGCTTGCAAAGCTAATGGCACAGCAGCAAGGCTCAAACGGCAACTTTTAGACTTCAATGTTTAACCACACATCTGTCCTTGCCGAAAAATTCCTGCAGTATTTGTGCTTAAATAAGGAAAAGGCAAATGACCGTTGTTATTTCAAAAAAAAAGGTCCTGAATTTAAAGATGTTCCACAGAAAGGAGGTAGAAAATTTTACAAGTTGTCATTAGCCACATAATTTATAAGAACAAAAAACGCTGGTGAGTTAACGTTACCCCTTCTACAGCAAGGAAACAGTTTTCAAAATAGCGGAGGAGGCATCAAGTTATATGGGCGCGATACAGGTATCATAATACCGCGACCAGGTCAGGAGTTTGAGATCCAATTTTTATAATTGGCATTTTACATAAATTCAAAGTAGATTGATATGCATGTGTTTCTGAATTGCTGCAATTCTATGATCTACTTAAATTGAAGGAGTTAAATTAATCATTTTAGTCTTCCAGAAATTACAGTTAAAAGTAGATTATGTTTAATTTTAATATGTACTGTGAATAAACAGCTTGTCATTTAGATAAATGATTTGAATGAGAATTTAGGAAGCATGATTAGTAAGTTTGCAGATGACAACAAAATTGGTGGCATAGTGGACAGTGAAGAAGATTACCCAAGATTACGAAGTGATATTGATCAATTGGGGCAAATGGCAGATGGAGTTTAATTTATATAAATGCAAGGTATTGCATTTTGGTGAAACTAACAAGGGTAGGACTTATACAATTAATGGTATGGCCCAGGGGAGTGTTTTTGAACAGAGGGACTTAGGGTTTCAGGTACACAGTTCTTTGAAAGTTGCATCACAGGCAAGCAGGGTGGTTAATAAAAGCTGTTTGGCACGCTTGCCTTCATTGCTCAGATCATTTGAGTATGTTGGATTACTGATACAGTTGTACAGGATGTGGATGAGGTCACTTTTGGAGTACTGTGTACAGATATATTCACCTTGATATAGGAAACATATTACTGAATTGGAGAGGGTACAAAAAAGATTTACAAGGATGTTGCTGGGAACGGAGGGTTTGAGTTATAAAGAGAGGCTGGAACTTTTTTCACTGGAGGGTAGGACATTGAGGGGTGACCTTATAAAATTATAAAGGGCATAGATAAGATGAATAGCAAAGGTTTTTTTTCCCTAGGGTTGGGGAGTTCAAAACTAGAAAGTATAATTTTAAGGCGAGAATAGAAAGATTTAAGCGGGACCCGAGGGACAACTTTTTCACACAGTGGGTGTTTCGTATGTGTGATAAATTGCCAGAGGAAGTGGTAGGTGCTTCCTCCAACTTCTGGCAAATACAAACGTCTTCACTAACTTGGCTGCCTCAGAAAAAAAGCAGTTTTTTTGCTCGAACGTGTGCAGTGTTAGGATATTTAAAAGATATTTAGGTAGGTAAATGAATAGGAAACGTTTAGAGGGATATGGGCCAAATGTGGGCAAGTGGGACTAATTAAGTTTGGGAAACTTGGTCAACATGGATGTGTTGGACTGAAGGATATGCTTCTGTGCTGTATGGCTATGACTCTATAATTTGGTAATTTTAATATGCTTCATTGACATTTTGTCCACAATAAAATATATCAGAAGCTATTCACACAGCTGTAATTCAATATAAAGGCGGAGTTGAAATTATAAACTGCAACAAGTGAACACATGATGCTTAGGAACATTACCTCAAACCATGAACATTGTAACTTACTCCCACCTATTTTATATGAAACAATACAATTGGAAGAAAAAGCTTCTTGCCATTGACACAATGGTTGTAAAGTTCACCTAGAATCCATGGTATAAATTCCAAATCTAGCACACGATCTGAACAAAGGTGTACAGTATCACAAAATCTCAAATATTAGCTAACTGCAACTTTTTTTTAAAACAGCAAAACGCTCTGCTAATAAGTTTCTGTACTTTATGTTAAGAATGAATATAATCTTTCTCAGCAGTAAGAATTCAGCAAATGACCACAGAACTCTGACAACAACCAAGGCAACCTCTCCATAAAATAATTTGTTCTTTTCCTGTACAAAGTGAAAAACACTCTCAATTTTTTATTGTTTGGTTGTTTGTTGTTGTGGCAGCAGTAGGTGGATTCCTTCAAAACTTGAACCAGGAGAAGGGTGAGGGCTTTAGAATGAACAATAAACATTTTGTTTGTGAAATTACTGTAATCAGGGAAGTGGTACTAAGCACATTGATGGAATTGTGGACTGACAAGTCTCTGGGTCCAGGTGGATTTCGTCCTAGGGTCTTAGAAGAGGTTGTCAATTAGGTGGCAGATGCATTGGTGTTAACATTCCAAAATTCCCTAGATTCAGGAAAGGTTCCTTGGACTGGAAAGTAGCAAATATTGCCGATCCATTCAATACAGGAAATTTTAAGACAGGAAATTATAGGCCAGTTAGCTTGCCATCCATTGTGCAAAGTTAGAACTGACCATGAAAGATAATATTGCTGTGCACCTAGAAGAATTCAAGTCAGCATGGTTTCATCAAATGTTTAAAAACAGATATTGCTGGAAAAGCTCAGCAGGTATGGCAGCACCTGTGGATAGAAATCAGAGTTAATGTTTTGGTTTGAGTTACCCTTCCTCAGAACTGCATCTTCATTAAAAGTTGATAGTTCTTTGAAAGAGTAACAATGACTGTACCTTAAGAGGAGCCGGTAGGTGTGCTACACTTGTATTTCTGTAAGCATTTGATAAGATGCCACATTAAAAGTTATTGCAGAAAATAAAAGCTCATGTTGTAGGGTAACATATCAGTATGGATTAAAGATTGACTGGTTGGCAGAAAACAGAGTATGCATAAATAGATTTTTGTCTGATTGGTACACTTTATGGATTCTATGGTAGAAAATAACATGTGGATAGTCCTGCAGGGGTCCGTACGGGGGCCTCAAATTGTCACAATTTATATTCATGATTCAGATGAGGTGGCTGGGGGACAAGGGCTGGTTGCTAAATTCACAGATGATATTAAGACACCGAGGAAAGTATGTCATGAAGACAATTAATGGAAGTTGCAGACAAATGTAAATACATTGAGTGAGTGTGCAAAAATCTGGCAGCTGAAATATAACATTGCAAAGTGTAAATTTGTTCACTTTGGCAGGAAGAATAAAAAAGCAGAGTATTACTTAAATGGAGAATAACCGCCTTGGAATTAAAAGCAGAGGGATTTAGATGTGCTGGTGCACCAAAAGTTAGCATGCAGATATGGCACGTAATAGGATGCTATCTTTCATTATGATAGCAATTGAACAGAAACGTGAAGGTGTTATGCTTCAGATATACAGGATGCTGATGTGACCACATCTCGAATACTACGTACAGTTTCAATCTCCTTACTTAAGGAAGGATGTAAATGAACTGGGGGCAGTTCAGAGGAGGTTTACTAGATTAATACTTAGAATATGTGGGTTGTCTCATCAGCAAAGATTGGACAGGCTGGGCTTGTTTCCACTGGAGTTCAGAAGAGTAAAGGGTGGCTTGATTGAAGCGCAAGATCTCTCATGGTCTTGACAAGGTGGACATGGGAAAGATGCTCCCTCTTGTGGGTAAATCCAGAATTACAGGGTACTGTTGTAAAATTAGGTGTGGCCGTTTCAAGACAAGTTTTTTTTAATCTAACAGGGTTACACCTCTTTGGAGCTTCTGCCTCAGAAGGTGGTGGAGGCATTGTCATTGAATATTTCTAAGGCAGAAGTGGAAAGATGCTCATTAGGCAGAGAAATCAAGGGGAAATATAAATGCAGGAACTGAAACAGAGATGGTTTGTGATCTTATTAAATGGCACAGCAGGCCTGAAGGACGAATGGTCTACTTCTTCTCCTATTTTGTACGTTTGTAACCTTTGTGGAAAACCAACTCAGTTTATAAGTAATACTTGCTTTTAAATCATTGTGACAGAGGAAAGGATAATTTTCATGAGAAAGTAGAAATGCAAAAAAATCTAACTGGGTAAGTCAGGAAGACTGGAATCATCAAATTTTGCAGAATAGAAGGGGCCATTCAGTCATGCCTCCTTTAATCATGCCCCATATCACTGTAAACATGTCCCTCCTCAAATTACTGTTTTTCTTCACTAGTCCCAGATGAAAAAGTATTCAGAGACAAATACAATGCAGATGTATACAATGGAAGACAGGTGGAATTAACGCATCAAAGAAAACAGGCTAGTTCACCAAACTAGCAATTAACAGACCCAATTTAAAGATGTGAAGAAGCAAAGCATAGACAGGTATAACTATCAAGTAAGTATCCTTTTCTAATAACAACTTTGGGACTGAGTATGTGGTCGAGTCCTTCGTTTTCCACATATAAGTAAAATATTGACAGTATAGAAAAAAACGTTGGATATCACTTGCTGTTCAGATTGTCTTCAAAACATACAATAATTACTGTCTGATTTGATACAGTCTAAATACACACAGTGCAGCTGCACTAACAACAATTGTTTGTGTTTGTTCAGAATCAGCACTTAAGTAGGACCACCGTCAAAATAATTATTTGGCAGGGAACTATTTAGAAAAGTTAAATGAATCTCCTATGATTTACAAAAAACTTTACAATGCAATGATTAACATAGAATTTACTGATTTACACAAATATTTATCAACTCAAATGTTACGAAGAACATTTTTTAAGGAGTAAACAAACAAATACAATGTCAACAATCCATAGAATTCTGAAATTTCTCTCAAATTCTCATTAGAAAATTAGTTCTAATAACCTACCTTTAAGTAGTGAACAATCTTGCTTCAGACCACCCGTGTGTTCTGTGTCTAGCATAGCAACATGGTTTCTTTCTTCTCACCAACAAACCAATGGTTAACAAAAAAAAGTACCACTCATGCTCACAGAATAAGAAAAAAGACAAGACCAACAATGAATTCCTCTCCTTGGCACATTTTCTCTATTAATATTCATGTGCCAACCATGTTAGCAAGCAGGAATAAGCTTTCGACCTTGTGGACCAACTAACTAAACTTGCTTATGTTATATATTAAATTAACACTAAGCGCTGAACATCTGGAATATTAATATTTCTGATTGCTATTAACAGCCAATCCATTATTATAAATATGTATTTATAATAGGTCCTTCTAAAAAGTTAACACAGCAACTATTAGCTTAAGTATTTTGTTCTTCAAGAACACCAGATAAATAAAACCAACATTTGCAAAAGAACCAAGGACTCAAAATCTGTAATTAAATCTGAAGTATAAGAAAACATCCAAGATACGACAGGGTCATTAAGGATGCTATTGTTAAACAGATTCTACCTATATGGTGCAATATGGACCCCCAAAAGATTTATGGTAAACTGGTAAATTTCAGTTTATATTTTAATTACACCTTGACTGAGTCCATTCAATGCTCTTACTAATGAAGAGTATGTATTTTTTCATAATCTAACTATAGCAGATAACATTTGAGCCACATCAGTCTCACGAAATACTTTCTTCAACAAGAAAAAAGTAGAAATACGTTGGCCAAATCTTCAATAACATTAAAATAAAAAAAACAAAAGAACTGTGGATGCTGTAAATCAGAAACAAGAACAGAAATTGCTGGAAAAACCTGAAACATTAACACTGATTTCTCTCCACAGGTGCTGCCAGACCTGCTGAGCTTTTCCAGTAATTTCTGTTTTTGTTTCTTCAACAACATCACTCATGCCAGATCCTTTACCATTACCATTGAGAAGGCTGCCGGTGACTAGGAACTTGATTGGACCACAAACATCAGCAAGAGTTGAATGGCATATTTATGTTCTGTAATTTCTTTGCAAAAACAGAGGCTAGGTACTCTCCAGTAATGGCTCACTTCTTCATTCCGTAACACTTCTCTACTCTCCAGAAAACCAAGTTTGGAATATTGATCACATGGATGTTGCAACTGCAATAGATATGAAGCTGTTGTCCTGATTAATTACCATGCCACTGGACTCAACATCTACTGTATCAATATCTACATATCTACAATATCAATGGCCACAGTCCTGACATAAAACTGCAAGGCACAGGAGCAGAACTAGGCCATTTGGTTTATTGAGTCTGTTCTGCCATTTGCTCATGGCTGATATGATTCTCCTGCCTTCTCCCCATAACCCTTGATTCACTCACTAAACAAGAACAATGGTTGTCTCAAATACAATCAATGGCTGGGCACCTCCACAGCCTTCTGTGGTAATGAGTTCCACAGATTAACCACCCTCTAGCTGAAGAAACTCCTCCTCATCTCAGTTCTAAAGAGGCATCCCTTCACTTTGAGGTTGTGCCCCCCAGTATGAGTCTCTCCTACTACTGGAAACATCTTCTCCACATCCACTCTAGCCAGGCATCTCAATATTCTGAAAGTTTCAATGAAGACAGACACAGAGTCCTCAACTGCTCCTCATATGACAAGCCCTTCATCCCTGGGATCATTCTTGTGAACCTCTTCTGGAGCCCCTCCAAGCCCAGCACATCCTTCTTCAGAAACAGGGTTCAAAAGTGCCGACAATATTTCTAATACAGTCTGACCAGAGCCTTATACAACCTCAACAGAACATCTCTGCTCTTGTACTGTAGCCCTCTCAAAATGAATGCTAATATTGCCAACAGAACCTACACAATAATCCTAAGAGAATCCTGAACTAGGACTCCCAAGTCCCGTTGGGTATCAGATTTCCATAGCGTTTCCCCATTTAGAAAATAATCTGCGTCTCTTCTTCCAACCAAAGTACAAAACCTCACTTTGCCACATTGTATTCCATCTGCCACTTCTTTTTGCACTCTCCTGGCCTGTCCAAGTCCTTCTACAGCCTCCCCGCTTCCTCAACACTACCTGTCACTTCATCAATCTTTGTGTCATGTGCAATCTTGGCAACAATGCCCTCAGTTCCTTCATCAAGATTTTTAATGTATAACATGAATGGTTGTGATCCAAACACTGATCCCTGTGGAACTCCACAAGTCACTGGTTGCCATTCTGAAAAAGATACCTATTTCCCCCACACTCTGCCAGTCAGCCAATCCTCTATCTGTACCAGTTCCTTGCCCCTAACATCATGGGCTCTTATCTTATTTAGCAGCCTCGTTTATGGCACGTTGTCAAAGGCCTTCTGGAAATCCAAGCAGATCACGTCCACTGGCTCTCCTTTGTCTAACTTGCTCATTGCTGTATGTATGATAGTTGTTTCAATAGCACCTCCTTTTTCGCCATCTTTGTTATTAAGATCGACAAGAGCAACAATATCCTGGGTATTGTATCGTACTTCAACTTCTCCTCAAAGTGGCGTACCATCCTATTTTGTACATATACTGCAGAGTCTTCACGCATGCTAGAAACTGGACAGCAATCCTGAAATTCCTATCTCCAGTCCTTGCAAGAGTAGCAAGTTAGTGTTTCATTATTACCCCTTGATCATAAGTAATGAGGGTAAGCAATAAATGCAACCTAACTAGTGCTGCCAACATTCCACAAACAAATGAAAGAAAAAGGCCAATGTCCTCAGACGATTCACTAATTTGCCACCTAAACCAAATATATACTGTGAAATTTGTTTCCCAAACCAAATAACTGCAATACAATTTAAGAAGCTCCAAACTTGTAGCTATAAAATAGTCAATAAAAAGTCCTGCATAAACATACAATCAGCAAGATTCCTTCCTCCAATAGCTCAAGTTCCCAGGGATCAGAAAGAGTTTGAGCGCTATTACCAGCAGTAACATTACCAGCAAGGGTACTAGTTGTACAAAGAGAGGTGCAGAAACCTGCACGTGATTAACATAAACCGTGACATGAATTCAGAGTCTGGAGGCATGAATGTGGTACGGGAAATCAGATCTACAGATGTGTTACATTATCAACTTCATTGCGCATACTGAATGATGTATGTAACCCAAACCACACATCATGCAAGTTATCTTGTCATTAACCACAGGACCTATTTTTAAGCAAACCCACTTAAAAAAAATCAAAGGTTTGCATGATGAAGTTACCCATCCATCAATCCCGATGGTTTCCAGAGTATTTATGGTAGAAACTGCAAACATTACATATAATTATGCATAAACAATAAAACTGAGAGCATGGAATTAACATTTGCAAACTAAGTGCAAAGATAAACTGTCACAGATTATCAAAGCTAAATCTAATTATAGAATATACTTTGATATACCTAAATAAGAGGATGAAAGCACTAACGAGCACTATCAACGTCCACAAAACTATTAATGAAAATAAAGTGCAAGATTGCTCAAGGACACAATACGTTGAAGGACTGCCCTCTACGAAGGGCAGGTCAAATTACATATCCTTCCCCATTTCATCTTCCCACCAGAAGGGATTTTTTTTTTGATAAATTGTTCCAGCATTTTCAACATTAATTAAGAAGTCAAGTGAACAACATACTGTTTCCTAAATGTTTTTACTAAAGCATGACTGAAGTGATTCTGTTGTTTATTTTTTACACTGACATAGGAAACAAATAATGGTTACAGTAGATGTGAAATCCCACTCACTGAGGATTTAAAAAGGTGCACCTTCAGCCACATTTTTCATGCTCAGCTTACTGAAAGAAATATAAATATGCTGTACTAAAAGTGGGTGAATTAGCTTGTCAAAATAGGAAAACGTAGCAAATGCATTGATGGTATAAGATGCAGTAGGATAGCCGTGGTTGCCCTGCTTTGAAGGCAGTTTTTAGCTTTGTTGCAGCATATTGTAAATGATAGTACAGGGTAATAATCACATTGCACGATCATCACCTGAACAGATATTATGGAATTCTGGGAAAAGACATTAATCAACTTATCAGAATAAAGAGAGAAGTAACCAGCAATTGCTGTGTCATTAAAACAGAAACATGCATTAAAGAACTGAAGTTTACTTCTTTACAGCTTCTGATCTTTAAGATTCACTGCTCTTACAAAACAATTAATAGTTGTTGCTCCTTCCCAACATTCTCAAGATTGATCAGTCATATATTTTGCTGTTATTGTCACAGAATCTGTAACAAGGTGGTTCATGGTTTCTTGCTATTTTAGTATACAAGAAAGACGGCTATTCTTCTATATTCTATTGTGATTATAAACGCCTCTTTTACACTTGTTAGGATTTCTTTTTTAAAAGCCAATATACTATCTCAAGTATTGGTTCTTGAAATTATTTTTCTGTAGTTTAGCATTGCAAGTGTTAATAGTGTTATTATGCATTTCAAAATGGGCAGTATTCCAACTGCAAGAAATTATGTACCTGATGGGTACAAACAAGGTCATTATAATTAGGCTATTAAAAAACATCTGTTATCAAGCTAATGAACTTGATCATTTTTAACAAATAAAACTTGACAAAGAACCTGTAAAATTTTAATTAGTTCACATGTTGCTCGCTAGTATCTTTTAACATTTTCCTATTGGCGCACTTATATCAGTAATACATCACAATGAAAATCTGATTACTTTTTAATGAAATGTAATAAGGTTAAAAATACTGGCAAAAGATGTCTTCTAAGAAACTCTCAGAATTTTAGAGCAAAATTAAAGGCTGCTTGGACCAATGTGCCTTTGAATGAACTGTCCCCAATCTGTCCCACTGTGCTGCTTTATCCCCATAGCTCTACAATTGTCGCTCCATTAAATATTTAATTCAAGGTGGTAGAGAATCATTTCCATTGCTTTTTTAGCCATTGCATTCCAGATCACGATAACTTGCTGCGTAAGAAAATCTCATCTCACTTCTGGCCCTTTGGCCAATAACTTAATTCTGTATCATTTGATTTTTGTCCCTTTTTCCACTGAAAACAGTTTATCCTTATTTAAGCTGTCAAATCCCATGATTTTGTACCCCTCTATTAAATCGCTCCTTAGTCTGCTCCACTTTAAGACAACGCATCCCAATCATCTTTTGTCTTTCACATTAACACCCTTATCTTTGCCATGATTCAGCTACATTGCTTTTGCAGCTCTCCTTGGTATCCTTCCTAAAACACTGTGATCAGCCGTTGACAGAATCCACCAGATGAGGCCTAACCAGATATTTATAAAGTTTAATACATGTCTCTTGCTCTTATATTTTATGCCTCTAGTCATAAACTATCAGTGATCTAGTGGTCTGAGACAATAACAGTGACAATAACACGTTAGAAGTTTTCTTTAATGTGGAAAGTGATTCTGAGACCGGGGTCCTGAATCTAAATGAAGGAAACTACGATGGTATGAAGTGTGAACTGGTTATGATAAATTGAGGAACATTACTTAAAGGGATGACAGTGGTTAGGCAATGGCAAACATTTACAGAGCACATGGATGAATTGAAGCAATTGTTCAGTCTTGTCCGGCATAAAACTAAAATGGGAAAGCTGGCTCAATCACTAATGAGACAAATTCGGCTCAGCAATAGGTCCAAGGAAGTTTAGCTAAATACAAATTGGCCAAAAAGAGATGAGGTTTGGAAACAGCTTAGAATTCAGCAAAGGAGAATATAGGGATTTGTTAAGTGGGGGGAAATAGAGCACAAGAGGAAACTTGCAGGGAACATACAGATTAATTGTAAGAGCTTCCATAGGTATGTGAAGGATAAGAAAACTTGCATTAGAACTCATTCTGTTTTTCTTTTTGTTGTCATTTTTTGTAATTATCTCTCTGCCTCATTTCATTGGATTATAGGTCATCCCTTCGCTGGTTATTCAGCTGTTTACTTATGGTCTAACACTCTCAGTCACCTGCAGAGATTTATCATTTGACACTCCACTCACACCAATTGTATGATCTTTTGATCTCTCTGCCCTTGATCTCTCAGCTTATGAACTCTGGGTCTGTGTGCTCTGCTGTCTCAATGCACCCGACGAAGGGGCTGTGCTCCAAAAGTTTGTGTGATTTCATGTAACCCTGTTGAATAACTTGGTGTCGTGTGACTTCTGATTTTGTCCAACAGTGGCACCTCCACATCATGTCTGTCTGCGTATGAGAGACTAGGAGCCAGCGTCAAAGAAGGTTGAGTTCGATCATTAATTAGATTACCTTGCTGCTTAACTTTGTTCTGTTAAAGCTACTGCATTAATAATGATTTGTTAATTCTTTTGTTTAAGCTATCAACTTGGTGCCTGGTATTGGTTATTGACAAAGTCTGGTTAGGAACCATTGGAGTCAATTTTGGGGGTCACTGAATCTTAATTTTACCTTGTTGTGAATACAGAGAGACTGATTTGATTTGGCTTATCTGTGTCTGTGTCATAACATGAGTGAAAACAAACACCCCAAAAATGTTGGGAAACACAAGGTCTAGTGATAGGCAGGAACTGAAGGAAATCAGTATTAGTAGAGAAATGGTGTTGGGGAAATTGATGAGATTAAAGGCTGATAAATCCCCAGCACTTTAGGAAGTGAGTTCAGAAACAGTGAATGCATTCATGGTCCTTTTCCAAACTTCTATATAATCTGAAACAGTGTCTTTGGATTGAAGGTTAGCCAATGCAACCTCTCTATTTAAACAAAAAGGAAGTAGAGAGAATACAAGGAATTACTCAACTAGTTAACCTAAAATCAATAATGGGGAAACCGCTAGTCAATTATAAAACATTTAATAGCAAAGCACTTGGAAAACAGTGACAGGATTGGACAGAGTAAGCATGGGATTTACGAAGGAGAAAATTTTGAGGATGTAACTAGTTGAGTTGATAAGGTGGGGGGCTGCGGATGTGGTTTGCTTCCACTTTCCAAAGGCTTTTGGTAAGGTTCAACATAAGAGATTAGGATATAAAACAGTGACAAGGGAGGTACTAGAGGGATCAGTGCTTGAACTCCAACTATTCACAACATATCAACTATTTAAATGAAATAACTAAATGCAATATCACCAAGTTTGCACATGAAACAAAATTAAGTGGGAGGGTGAGTTGTGAGGAAGATGCGTAGATGCTTCATTGTGATTTGAACAAGTTGAATGAGTGGGCAAATGCAGTGTAATGTGGATAAATGTGAGTTATCCACATTGATAGCTAATGGAAAGCATAATATTATCTGAATGGTGATAGATTAGGAAATGCAGTGAGACCTGGGTGTCCTTACATACCAGTTGCTGAAAGTCAGCATTCAGGAGTATCAGGCAGTAAAGAAGGCAAATGGCATGTGGGCCTTCATAGTGAAATGTTTGAACAGAGGAGCAGGGATATATTGTTTCAGATGTATAGAGCCTTGGTGAGAGCAGACTTGGAGTATCGTGTGAAGTTTTAGTTTCCTTATCGGAGGAATGAGGTTTTGGCCATGAAACAAATGCAACACTAGTTTACCAAACTGAATCCTGTGATGGCAGAACTGACACACAAAGTGAGACTGGATCGTTTAGGACTGTATTCACTGCAGTTTAGAAGAATGAGAGTGATCTCACAGAAACCAGTAAAATTCTAACAGGACTGGACAGGGTAATTGTTGGAAGGATGCTCCCAATGATAGTGGAGTTCAGAATTCGTAGTTATAGTCTAAGACTACGGGGTTGGCCATTTAGGACTGAGATGAGGAAAAATTGCTTCACCCAGAGAGTGATTAGCCTGCAGAATTGTCTGTCACAGAAATCAGTTGATGCCAAAATATTGAATGTTTTCAAGAAGAAGCCTGATGTAGATCTTTAGGCTGATCAAGGGTATGGAGAGAAAGCAGGAACAGGACATTGGGGTGGATGATCCTATTGAAACGCTGACTGGCCAACTCCTGCTCCTATTTTCTATGTTTCTATAAAATCAATTTGTATTGCCACCTTCAAAGGTTTCAGTATACAAACTTCCAACCCTGGTTTTGCTTTTGTTCTTATCTGCTGCCTTAAATACAAATGGTGGACTCTGGGAACACCATATGACGTTTAATTCCATAAACACAACTGGTCAGAGCAGTGCAAAAGAAGGTGTTCCTGAATATTTTTGTTGTTTTCATTTTAGAAAATGATTGATATCCGTGATTATTATACAACAAGACAAAATATTCCATGCAATCAGGTGCTGTGGCATGGCAGAGTGCTGCATTTAACTGACATAACTCGCAAACATATAGACAGTTATTTATGAATGTCTGAATTTACCAAATACTTTAAAGCGTTCAGTCTACTCCAAAACCTATTGTATGTCCAAATTGATATTTTATCCATAGGGTCCACTATTATTAATTCAATTTATTTAATAATTCAAATATTTTTGTAATGTATTTGCAATTTGTGTTTTAAGCTCCTTATGTTAAAATTTTGGAAAATTCAACATTTTGGTATGAAAAATCACCTTGACATTGTAGATCTATTGTGGGGTTTTATAAGGAAATTATGGCATTGAAGTAATTTTACTGGACACAGGAAATCACAGAATCCCTACAATGTGGAAGCAGGCCATTCAGTCCATCAAGCCCACACTGACTTTCTGAAGAGCATCCTTCTCAGACCCACCCCCTACCTGATCCCTGTAACCATGCATTTTTCATGGTTAATCCACATAACCTGCACATCCCTGGACACTATCAGCAATGTAGCATGGCTAATTCACCTAACCTGCACATCTTTGGACTGTGGGAGGACACCAGAGCACCTAGAGGAAACTCACACAGACAAAGAGAGAATGTGCAAACTCCACACAGACAGTTGTTCAAGGGTGGTATTGAACCCAGGTCCCTGGTGCGGTGAGGCAGCAGTACTAACCACCGTGCTAGCCTTAAATAGGAGCATTAGTAGGCCATTTAGATTCTGAAGCTTGCCCCTCCATTCAGCAGCTCATGGTTGATATGGCCCAGGCCTCGACTCATTTTTGTGCCAGCTCTGCATAGCCATGAACTCTCTAGACGTCAAAAATCTGTTTACTTCCTCTTTAAATGCTTTTAGAGGTCTAGCCTCCATAGCTCTCTGGAATAGAGAATTCCAGACATTCACAATTCTCTGGGAGAAGAAACTTCTTTACATCTCAGTTTCAAATTAATGCCCCTGATGAATGCCCCCTCGTTTGAGATTCCAACATTAGTGGAAACAGCTCAACATCTACCTTGTCAAGCCCTCTCAGAATCTTGTATGTTGCAACAATAAAGGCCTAACTTGATTAGATGTATTTGATAAGTCAGTTCCTTCATCTGAATAATCAACTGAGTAAATCACTTCTGAACAGGCTCCAATGTCAGTACGTCTTTTCTTAAAATGGGGACGTTAGGCTAAATGGCCTATCATTTCCTACTTTCTGGTTCCCTTTCTTTGATGCTAGATTGTTGTGATTCATGTAGAAGCACCCCTAAATCCCTCTGTGCCACAGCTATCTTCAGTCTTTCTCAATTTGCATAAAAAACTGCTCCTCTATTCACCCAAAGTGCATAATCTCATATTTTCCTACAACATGTTCCATCTGCAAAGTTTTGCTTATTCATCTATCCCACTGTAGACTCCGTCATCCTCACCACTTGCCTTTCCATCTATTGTATCATTCAAAAACTTGGTTTTAGTACATTCACATCTGTCATCCAAGTCAATAATACATATTGCAAACAATGTGGCCCCACCCAGCATTGATTCCTGTGGCACTCAATTAGTTTACAACTTGCCATGCTGAATAACATCCCTTTATCCCAACTCTATGCTTTCTATAAGCTAGTGACATCTCTATCCATGCTAATATACTACTCCCAACACCAAGGGCTCTTAGCCTTTTAAGTTGGCTAACACATGGAACCTTATCAGATGCCTCCCAGAAATCCAAATATATTACATCCACTAATTCCCCTTCACGAAGCCATGCTGTCTCTGCTTGTTTAAATTATGTTTTTCTAAATGCTCTGCTACTACATACTTTTAACATTTTCCCAATAATAGATGTTAAACTAAATGTAACTTGCTTTTGTCTTCTTCCCTTCTTGAATAAAGATGTTACATTAGTGGTTCTGTAGTTGTCTGGGATGTTTCCAGAATCTAAAGATTCTGTTTTCTCTGTTTCCACACTGTAGGGATTCTATGATATAGGATCTATTTGACTGACTTGTGGTCAAGGATAATATAGTGCTACTGAATGGAAAAGCTGTACTTCAAAAAAAATGTGAGCTGAAAGCCTGAGGAAACATGTAGAAAGAAAAGATCAAAATCAGTTAAGTTTGATGCAAACAAGCAAATTATTTGGGTAATTTACTTGCTTGCTGCCCTAGTTTACAGAGGGCTAGCAGGGTTAAAATCCTGAAATCATAAAATACTTGACTGTTTCAAGTAAATGTGACAGTCAATGTTACACAAATATAAATTACTGTTGCAGACATGAGTTTTAACATATTATACGTAACAAAATTGGAGTGTGACAGGAGCATTGCGAATAATACTCTGCAATAAATTACTTCAAACAAGATGTTTCTTGAAAATCATGCGGTTTTCAGACTATTCCAAAGTTATGCTGAATGTGTATTGCAGTCTTTATTGAGATTATCACAAATAATTTTTTTGAAAATCATTTGCAGTGGTTTAGAGATTCAATTTACACTCCATAGACACAATTTTGCTTCTTGGGAGCAAATTCCAGTGGATGCAAAAGTAAGAATGAACAGTCATCAGACATAAATTCTACAGTTATTCCCCCATGTGACATTTGATGATTACAAGTGTAATGGAGATATCACAATTCAAGAAAAACTATACCAAGGATTGACAAAAAATTGCAAACAAACTAAAGCTGCTGTGTTTTCACAGTAAATACAGCACGTATATACCTATACATTTTCGACAAATATAAAACATTGTCATAAAGCACAACATATTATTTCTCAGTAATATTTGTCGAAAATAAACTTTATATCACTGTGGTATGAATCTTATAGTGCAAAACGCATGCCAGAATGAATCAAGTAGACTTGTTTATAATATCATAGCAGCATGAGTGAACTGTTATGATAAATATTTATACTGTATGCAAATTGGAACCTTTAACCCGAACTTCAGCATTGATGATTAACAATTATCATTGTGAAATGACTAAAGACAGATTTCAAACTACTCCACTCTGAATACCTAACTTAAATCCAATTCCCTGATAGAAATAAAATTTATCCAATTGTCGAACAATAAGGCACAAGTTTTGGAAGTATGCCTAGCTTTTGGGTCAAATTATACTGACAATGTGCTTAGGTTTTGTAACATACTCATTTCTACATATTTATTCTCTGTTCGATAAACTAAATTACATCTTATTTCATTCCTGTGAAGCACTATAAAAAGTCCGTTCTGCTAAACAATGCACAATTACAGAGTGTCCTCATTTAAAATTTGTGCTGTTCCTGAAATTTGTGACTTTAAATGAAAGAAGTTTAAGTGAAGCATCAATTCTTGCATCAGTGTTAAAACTGGAGTTGGATTCCATAGTGTCACTGTTTAAAAATAAGAGCTCGCCCATTTAAAAGAGAGATTGGGTGGGAAAAAAAAACACTCTTACAGAAGACTGAGAGTCTTTGAAACTCACCCTGAAAAGATTGTGGAATTTGAATTATTGCAAATTTTAAGGCACAGCAGGATGGATTCTCAGTAAATAAGCAGGTAAAAGGTTATTGGGATTATGCAGGACTCTGGACTTGTTACAATCAACAACGTCGTGATGTTATTAATTGGCACAGCAGGTTCAAAGAGCTCACTGGTCAAGTCTTGGTACTTGCTTGCCTGTTCAGTCTTTGTTATGAAGGAAAAATGCAATATTTTATAGCATTGTTAATTTCATCATGCTCCATCTAGTGGCAGATGTTGTTGGCTCAGCTAAACCCCTCAGATTGCCTGCACTGAATAATCTGGGCCACTGGATGGAGCAAGGGACCTCAGTTTGGTTTCAGGAGGGAAGTCAACAGCAGAGGGAAGACAGAGATAGCAAGAACTGTAGATACTGGAGTCAGAGTCAGAACAGTGTGGAGCTGGAGGAACACAGCAGGTCGCGCAGCATCAGAGGAGCAGGAAAGTCAACGTTTTGAGTTGGGACCCTTCATCAATCCTGTTCAATAGAAATGTCAACTTTTCTGCTCCTCTGATGCTGCCTGATCTGCTGTGTTCCTCCAGATCCATACTGTGTTGAGCAAAGGAAAGACTACAGACATTGGTAGGAGGAGGAGGAAGAGACTGCAAGCTATGAAGGTGACAGCGGGAGAGCCGAGGCATGGGGGACACGTTTGGGAGAAACAAGGCTTGGAGGAGAGAAGCGCCTAGGCAGCAAGAACTGGGATGGAATCAGCCAGGAGACGAGGCTGGATATAACAAGACGAGGGTGAAACAACACATAGGAGCAAACTGAATGAGAAGCCGGGAAGCTAGTTCAAGGAGGAAGCAAAGGAGGGAGAAAGTTTCTGGGATGCAGGCAGTGCAATTGTGGATGCTGATTTCAATGGTGGCAAGTGCCGACAAAACAAACAAAAAATGATAGCGCATAATAAACTAAAGTCCCCGAAAGGAAAGAACTTAAGCAGAGAAACTTTAAAAGGAGACTCTCTCTATGCATTGTTCAAAGAAAAGCAAACATGAAGAATTATCTGCAAGACCATAGGGTGTAGGAGAAGTAGGCCAATCAGCTCATCGAGTCTGCTCTGCCATACAATGAGATCATGGCTAATGTGATAATCAACTCCACTTTCCTGCCTTTTCCCCATAACCCTTGATCCTCTAACTGATTAAAAATTTGCCTGTCTTAGCCTTGAATATACTTAATGACACAGCCTCAACAGCCCTCTGAATTCAGGTATCACAGATTCACTACTCTTGAAATGAATAAATTCTTACATATCTCCGTCTCAAATGGGCAACCTCTTATTCTGGGAACGTGCCCTCTGGTCAAAGAGTCTCCCACAAATGGAAGCAACATTTCCATATTGACATTGTAAAGCTTCCTGAGAATCTTTAATGTTTCAATAAAGCCACCTCTCATTCTTATAAATTCCAACGGGTACAGACTTAATCTTCTCATAAGATAGTCCCTCTGTACCTGGTATATGCCTAGGGAACCTTCTCTGGACAGTTTCTAATTCTAGTATATCAGGTTGCCGTCCTGAAAATGCCCCCTGATCCTAACTCTCTGTCAGTTAGTCACTCCTCTATTCAAGTTAATATTTTTGTACATTTTTCTTTATTCACTTGTGGGTATTGCTAGCTGGCCAGCATTTATTATTTATAGACCATCCCGAATTGCTTGTGAAGGCGGCATTCAGGTGATGTAGGCAGATTTACAATGCTGTTAGGGACAGTATTCCAGGATTTTGACCCAACGACAGTGAACGAACAGCAACACATTTCTAAGTCAGGATTGTTACCTCCATGGGCTCTTATTTTACGGAGTAGCCTAACATGCCTTTCCGTATCAAGCGCCTTCTGAAAATCCAAATATGCTACATCCATTACTTGTCCTTTACCATCTTGTTGAAAAACCCCTCAGAATTTTATTAAGGTGACTCTGCCTGATCATATTCTACATTTCAGAAAGCTCCACTAATACATTCTTTATAACAGACTTTAACATTTTCCCAATAGCATAGTAAGCTAACTGACCTATGATTACCTGTTTTTGTCTCCTGCCCTTTTTTACATAAAGGTGTTACCATTGGCAGTTTTCCAATCCTCTGGGAGTTTTGCAGAATCTAAGGATTCCTGGAAGATTACTACCAATGCATCCACTACCTCTGTAATTACTTCCTTTAATATCCTGGGATGCATCTCATCGAGTCCAGGGCTTATTGGCCTTTAGCCCCATTAATTTCTCAGCATTTTTTCTCTAATGATAGCTACTGCAAATTTATTTCCTCTCCTCCTTCTGACCCTTGAATATTTAGTAATTTTGGAAAGCTATTATTGTCATGTGCTGTGAACTCTAATGCAAAGTCTTTGTTCAAGTCCACTGCCATTTACTGTTTCCCCTTTATTATTTCCTCTGCCTCATTCTCTAATGGGCCCATGTTCACTTTGGCATCTCTCTTCCTGTTTATATATTTAAAGAAAAGCTCGCTGTCCATCTTGATATTACTAGAAAGTTGTCCCTCAAAGTTTGTTTTTGGTCCATTTTTTGGGCCATCTTCTATTGAGATTTAAAGCTTTCTCAGTTCTCTGGCTTACCATTAATCTTTGCCAAACTATTTTTTTTCTTTCAATTTGACGCTGTCCTTAACTTCCCGGATTAATCTGACATATTATCAAATTCCTGTTTTAGTTTTTGGTTGGCTACTTAAAAAACCGGCTGAGTTTAACTATGAATTTCCGCATTTTTAAAACGGCAAATGAAATTTTGTCTTCCTTACATCCCACCCAAAATAAAAAGAAGTCAGAGAGGAGAGGATTGTGGAGGGAATTCCAGAGCTTAGCATTTGGGCAGCTGAAGGTAGAACCACAGGTTTTCAAGAAATTGGAATTGAAGATGCATATGAGGCCAGAAAGAAGAGCACAGGTGTCTCAGATAGTTCTGGGTCTGGAGGGGGTTAAATGAATAGGGAGGGAAGAGCAACTGGATTGGATCTGAGAACAAGGATGAAAATTTTACAAGTGAGGCATTGTGTAAGGAGGAACCAATACAGGTAATCGAATGGGACAGGGATGATGAGTAAACAGGACTTGGTGTGAACTAGGGAATAGAAATTGGAATCTTAGATGTGCTTAAACTTATGGAGAATACGTGTGCATTCAAACTGTTCAGTCTGGAGGTTGTAAAGAAATGGGCAATGATTTCAGCAGTAGATCAGCTGACGCAAGGACTGAATCGTTGCTGGTATGCAGCTAGAAATAGGCGGTTTTAGTGATGGTGCAGACATGTGTTTGGAAACTCATGCCTAGTTAGTCAGGCTCAGCCTCAAACCATTGTCAGAGATAGAGATGAAGTTGGTTGCTAAGAATAGAGTTTGCATGAGTAAGAAAGGCAATTAGGTTTAATTTTCCTTTGTGCTTGGGAAATGCTGACATTTGTGGCTTGCAAAGTGCATGATGTCACAGGTAATTTTTCTCGTTTTACTGTGAGGTCATGTTTGCAACGCAACGCAACTTGTGAGTTCTGAGGAAGGGTCACTGGACCTGAAACGTTAACTCTGATTTTTTTCTTCACAGATGGTGCCAGACCTGGTGAGCTTTTTGAGCAACTTCTGTTTTTACAACTTGTGAGCTCTGCTGGAGCGTATGAACAGTCAGCAGGAAGTTTCAGTTCTCCAGCATAGTATCTAAACATGCAACAGTGGTTAAAGACCCCTTAAACCTCACCCCTTGACCTCATTCACTCTCCCACCAACTCCCGTGACAGTCTATGTGCCTCAGATCACCCACATCAGCACTTTGTTCCCCCAGATTGTCCATTCCACCCCATTCTACCTCAATACTTCCCACATATTCTTACTGCCTCTTCTAATTACGCATGCCACCTCTATGCATCCCTTACATCCACTATGGTCATGCCCTAAGTAGGGACAGTGCATAGTCCTCAGATTCCATGTAATATGATTGGAAATATTTTACATTCCTTGAGAAAAATGTAAGCTCTCATCTTCTAATAAAAGCCTCTGTATTATTGATAGAGAAAAAGAACGTGGAATAATTGTAATCCTATTAGCTTGCATCAACAAACCAGGAACTACAAAGGGAGAATGCGTTATTACTTTCTCTTGAAAATATCATTCATTCTCAGATGAATGGAAAACAACTGTACTGAAACCCAGTCAAATATCCAGAATAGCTACAGCTGACTAAACTGTAGGCTTCTGTCTGGAAAGCACTGAAGACTTGTGCTCCAGAACTTGCTATACCTCTTGTTGGGCTTTTCCAGTACAGCAACAAGTCTGGCATCTAACCAGCAATGTGGAAAGTTGGCCACATGTATCTTGGGGGGAAGCTCTCCACTGGTTATTCCACAGCCCAAAGGAAGATGGTTGGGATTGCTGAAGATCAGTCATCCAGCTCCAATACATCTCTGCAGGAGTTCCTTAGGTGAGTGTCCTAGGTCAAACTATCTTCAGCTGCTTCATGAATGGTCCATCCTTCATAAGGTCAAGGTCAGATGTTTGCTAAGTATTTAACAATGTTCATCACCATTCACGACTCCTCAGATACTGAAGCAGTCCATGTCCAAATGTAGTAAAATGTGTACAATATCCAGGCCTGGCCTGGCAAGTGTAAATTAAAACTAAGTCTGACCATCATGCACATGTCAGGAGTGTGATGGAACTTGCCTGGATGAGTGCAGCTCCAACAACACTCAAGAAGCTCAACACCATCCAGAAAAAGGCTTTATTGGCACCATATCCATAGATACTTACCTTCTCTATCACTGATGCACCATAGCATTTCTAAGATGCACTGACAAATTCGCTAAGGTTCCTTATCAGCTCCTTCCAAACCCACACCCACTGTCATCTAGTAAGATGACAGGAGCAAATACATAGGAACACCACCTGCAGATTTCTCCCCAGCTACTCACCATCCCAACTTGGAAATATATTATCATTCCTTCGCCATCAATATCGTCAACTTCCTCACCAATAGCATTGAGTGTGCAATAATACCAAATGGACTTTAGTGGTTTCAGAAAGGAGTTCACCACCACCTTCTCAAGGGCAGTTTTTGATGCACAACAAATTCTGACCTAGCCAGCAAGGCGCACATTAAAAACATATCTGCATTACAATCTGGGACCTAATTGTGACATATGAAGGGGCAAAAACAACTTACATTGACCATTCAGAATGTTCCAGACTCTTCGGCAGATTTTCCAAATTTCTTCATGACTCTCAAAACTGGGGTATTTTTAATTGACATCCAAAACTCCACATCACCAGACAAAAACAATTACGCAGCTCTGGTCTGATCTGGATTTCAAATGCACCACCTCAGCACTGATGGGAGTTGTTAGGAGGTTGACCTGGTCACAGCAGAACCATCAGTGGAGGTGGAAGGACAAATGCTGTTTCCCTCATTAGCACGTCCATCTTCTACAGAGCCATACCTACTCTCAAGTATCTCAACTATCCTACTAATCCGTTGGACTCCAGTGGCCTGTGAAAGCCTCTTTGAAAATGGATGGTTACCTGCAGTCATCATGGCAGTCGGCTGATCGTCCAGTAACCTGACATGTGTGGTTTCTGCTTGTTGTTGTAATAAAAGCAGTTATCACATGTTATATCATGGTTAGGTCTGCAAGTTTACTAATTGGTTTAGATGGGGAAACAAGAGATACATCCATGGAATAGTTTCAGGTTCTAAATCAGATGAGATTACGAAATGAGTGGGAAATGGGATGAGCGTTGTTGAAGAACGTATGAGGATATCATCATCTTGATGGTTTCAGCTCCACCCCTAGCCACAGTCTCAGCAATAGCCACCTCAATGATGGCAATCATTATTTCCTTCAATGTGATAAGGACACGCAGCCTTGCCTTATACGGCACCGCGCTGATGCCTCTGGTTATTTGTGTCTTGCTGCACAAGAGAGACAAAACTGACTGTGGAGCAACATCTTTGTGTGATGTGGCTATCTTGGTTTAATAGATGGTAATTTACGCAAGTTGCAAGACTTACTAAGTATATGAGGGTGAGTTAAACACATGAATGTAAGATATATGTCACGATTAGAAGCTCATCTGTAGGTGAGTGATAAAGATGGGGTATATCGAGCTAGTGGTGCAATTGCTCTAATATAGTATTTCAATTCCACTTAATTAACCAGCCCAATGATGTCACTGAACATTTTGCAGCATTGAATCCAGATCCTCAAAGCTGGACTTCTGGTAATAACGACCACAACTATGTGGTTTCATTTCCATTGTAAAGTTGGTCTGATGGGCCTCATTGCCTCTTGAAAATACAGAACACTGGTCCTCCTCTCCTCTCCTCTTCTTAAAGTGACAGGGATCAAAGTTGCTGCATGGGAATTCTTTACTAGCGATGGGAGTGCCTGGAGACAATAGTCAGAAAGGCTACAGTAGCACCACAGAGGCAAAAAAGAACTACCAGATAAAGGGAGCCCAGAGGATGGCAAACATCAGTCATCTTCAGATCCATGTTATTGATCCGTGCCAGGTATGGAAGGGGTTCACATTTAAATAAGTCAATTCCTACAGCCACAACAGAGGATTTTGAATCAGAAGTGACTACTAGCTGGGTACAGATCGTAGTCTCCAGAATTGGATGAAGGATTACTACTTTAAGTAATGAATTTTAAACTTTGGAGAAAAAAACAAAATAATCAAATTTATTAAGAGGTGTGATGTACTAGTTGGTAATATCTTACAGATTGAAATCCAGAGTTCAAGAAAAGAATGGCTTATAGCTTAGTTTAGTTGTCCTTTATTAATAGATAGTTACTGCTGTCATTATTGCAATCATTTTGGCAATTTAATGCATTTTTAAAATCAATCATGGTTGCTTGGCTACATACTAAAAAACAGAATTAAGATAAATTATCACTGTCAACTTTTGTTGCTCAACTATTCCAGCTTTGACTATTCTTTTAGAATGAGCTTATTCACCAAATCTAAAATTTGTTACTTTCTAAAATAGAATTGGATTTTGCCAATAAACATCCTTTGCATCTCTATTTAAAATTTTACATCAAGCAATTTCTCAAAAAACAAATAACAAAGAAACAGAAAAGAAAAGCTAAAAAACGCTTGTTTTTTTCAAATCCTGTCTAAATAGTTTTAAAACATTTTAAATCCACAGTAAATATCCTAGATAATATTTTGATAAAGTACTTAACAGAACTACATCAATTAGTCATATTAAACCAGTATGTGTATGACAAGTGCAATAATGACTTCAATACCACTTCTATGGATTTATGGTAGAATAGTAATTAAGATATAAAATCACATCGAATGTACACAGATTTGTAAATTTAAAGAGCAAGCGTGAAAGGGACTACATTTTGCTCAAAGTGCTTCTTTATATTTATGCAAAGCTGATCCTTAGCTGTAGATTCTGGGAAACCAGTGAACTGGCAAAAAAAAAATGAACTACAGTTTCTTCAGATTACATATTTCTGGATTTGCTTCTGTTTGATCCAACAATGTTCCCTCAGTAAAAACAAATGCAGCAATTTAGGGAAACAGGTAGGTTTCGTGGCGGCACGGTGGCTCAGTGGTTAGCACTGCTGTCTCACAGGGCCAGGGATCTGGGTTCGATTCCACCCCAGGGCGACTGTCTGTGTGAATTTTGCACATTCTCCCCGTGTCTGCGTGGGTTTCCTCCGGGTACTCCGGTTTCTTCCCACAGTCCAAAAATGTGTAGGCTAGGTGGACTGGCCATGGAAAATTGCCCATAGTGTTCAGGGATATGCAGCTTAGGTGAGGGCTATAGGGGTATGGATCTGGGTGGGATGCTCCAAGTGTCGGTGTGAACTTGTTGGGCCGAAGGGCCTGTTTCCACACTGTAGGGATTCTATGATTCTATGTAAAAGCTAGACCATAAGAAATAGGATCAGGAATAGGTTATGCAGCTGCTCAAGTCTGCTCTGCCGTTCAATAGGATCGCAGCAGTTCTGACATTCCTCACATCCACTTTCCTGCCCTTTCCCTGTAACCCTCGACTCCCTCACTGATCAAGAATCTATGTATCTTAGCCTTAAATATACACAAGGAATCTGCCCCAACAACTCTGTGGTAAGGAGATCCAAAAATTCTCAACCCTTAGAAGAAATGTCCTCTGGTCCTAGACTCTCCAATGAAGGGAAACATCCGCTCAGCATTTACCCTGTCAAACTCCTTAAGAACTTTATGCTTCAACGAGATCACCTCTCATTCTTCTGCACTCCGGTCAGTAAAGTCCCAACCTGTTTAATCTTTGCTCAGAGGACAATCTCTCCACCCCAGGAATCATCCGAGAGAACCTTCTCTGAACTGCCTCCAATGAAATGATATTTTCCCTTACATAAGAGGACCAAACTGCTCACAGTACCCTAGACATGGTCTTGATTTGATTCACTGTCATGTGCACCTGTGAAAAACTTTGTTTACAAGTAGAACAGGCAGGTCATAGTAAGCAAGGACATACAGACTTTTGGATGAAAAGAAACTTGGACAGAGGCATACAGGTTACATTGCACAGGGCATGCACGAGGCAAGGTCAACATTAGCAAGTGCAGCATTATTTGAAGTTACAGAGTCCATTCATCCGTCTAATAATGACCAGGAAGAAGCTGTTCTTGAACCTGCTGGTGTGTGTGTTCAAGCTTCTGTATCTTCTCCCTGACGGAAGAGGTTGTAAGAGAGCATTACCAGGGTGCAATGTGTCGTTGATGATGTTGGCAGCCTTTCCGCAGCAGTGAACTGTGTAAATAGAGTCCACGAATGGAAGGTTGGCTTCCATGATGGTTTGGGTTACGCACACCACCTTCTGGAGTTTTTTCTGGTCCTGAGCAGAGCAGTTGCCGTACCAGGCCGTTATGCAGCCGGACAGTATGCTTTCAATGGTGCATCTGTAGAAGTTGGTGAGGGATTTTATTGACATGCCAAATTTCCTGAGCCGGCTGAGGATGAAGAGGTGTTGTTGTGCTTTCTTGACCATCACATATACGTGGGAAGTCCAGGACATTTTGTTGGTTATCGTCGCTCCTAGACTTGATGCTGTCAACCCTTTCGATCTCAGCTCCATCTCCTCCTTTCTTTCTAAAGTCAATGATCAGTTCTTTAGTTTTGCCAACATTGAGAGAGTGGTTGTTATTATTGCACCATGCCACCAAGCCCTCTATCTCCTTTCTGTATTCTGCCTCAACATTGTTTGATATCTGTCCTACCACAGCACTGCCACCAGCAAACTTGTAGATGGTGTTCATTCTGAATTTGGCAACTAAGTCATGGGTGTAAGGGGAGTACAGTAGGGGGGCTGAGAACGCATCCTTGGGGGCTCTAGTGTTGAGGGTTATTGTGGAGGTGGTGCAGTTACTTATCTTTGCTGATTGCGGTCTGTGGATCAGGAAGTGGAGGATCCACTTTCAGAGGTAGGTGAGCTGAGACCTAGGTTTCGGAGTTTTGAAACCAGTCTGGAGGGAATAATGGTGTTGAAGGCGGAGCTGTAGTCGATCAGCAGGAGTCTGATGTAGGTGTCCTTGCTGTCCAGATGTTCCAGGGATGAGTGTGGGGCGAGGGAAATGGCATCCACTGTGGACCTGTTACATCAGTAGGCCAATTGTAGAGGATCAAGGCGGGCTGGGAGACTAGAGTTGATGTGGGCCACGACCAGCCTCTCAAAGCACTTCATGATTATGGAGGTCACAGCCACTGGGTGGTAGTCATTAAGGCACGTTGCGTGTGCTTTCTTAGGTACTGGAATGATGGTGATCTTCTTCAAGCAGGTCCGGGACTACAGCTTGTAGGAGGGAGAGATTGAAGATGTCGGTGAATACCTCCACCTGTTGGTCAACACAGAATCTAATGCTCAGCCGGGGACTCTGTCTGGGCCCGTCACTTTCCTTGGGTTGACTCCCAGGAAAACCGCTCTGATGTCTGCAGTGGTGACAGTGGGCACAGGTGTCACCGCGCCACTGGCATTCTGCTCAAACCGAGCATAGAAAGCATTGAGCGCATCAGGGAGGGTTGTGCCATTGTCCACTATGTTGCTGTGCTTAATTTTGTATCCCATAATGTTGTTTAGGCCTTGTCACAGGCAGTGGGAGCCTGCATGGTCGGTTTGGGCCTCTAGCTTGGTCTGTGCGCCACTTTTTAGCTTTGGTGTCATATACATGTCCCTATGCATTGCAGCTTTCTGCAGTTTTTAAATAATATTCTCTTCTTTTGTTCTCCTTTCCAAAATGAGCAACTTCGCATTTTCCCACATTATACTCCATCTGCCAATATTTTGCCCACTTACCTAAGCTATCACTCTTTGTAAACTGTTTGTATCCCTCTTGCAACCTGCCTTTCCACTTATCTTGTGTCGTCTGCAAATTTGGCTACACTACATTCGCTTCCTTTCTCCAAGTCATTACTATATTTTGTAAACAGTTGCAGTCCCAGCACTGATTCTGTGTTCACTGGTCACGGGCAGCCAACTCGAGAGGGAATCCCTTATTCCCACTTGCTGTTTCTTGCCCATAAGCCAATTCTCAATCCATGAAAAATACTGCGGATGATAGAAATCTGAAATAAAAACAAAGTTCTGAAGAAATTCAGCAAGTCTGGCAGCCTTTATAGGGACAGAAACAAAGTTAACATTTCAAGTCCAATTTGAGTTCAGAATACTTCACTTCTGAACTTGTGTAAAGGTAAGATAGATAACTCTGGAAATAGAGGCAACTTAACTGATTGGCGTAGTTATTAAGCTGAGTGAAAACATCAACGAACCTCAGACAGAATTGGACAGTAAGGGATTAAACAAATGTTTGAAGGAAATTGTGAAAGAAGTGGAATTGAAGTCTCCACTTATAAAGTGTCAGTGGTAAGAAAATGAATTAGTGCAGAAGGCTACAACACATTGTTCAGATAAAAGAGAAAATGGCTTGAGCTGAGAAATGCAAAACTCCCCTAGTGCAGGTTTATTCATCTGGTATGAATCAAAATGAAACAACAAAATCAGTTATGTAGAAAGTGATTAAGGAAGATGATTTTGAAGCTGGTTGTCAATCATACATCCATGCTTTCTGTCACAAACTCAAAGGACCCATTGGAAGTGTTTCTTAATCAACACAGAAGGATAATGAAAAATCCCAGTAGAGTTGGAAAGATACGGTTCGTGAATTGTGAGGAAAACAAAGTCCAGAGTAAGCAAATCATCTGACCATTTCACATGTGTATTCTGTTTGTTTTGACATTTTTCTCCCTGGTTTCTGATTGCTCTTTAGACTCTTTCAAGTTATTCATCAACTCCATTTTAAGATTAAAATTTAAGATATTCCGTATCTATTTTTAAAGTCTGGATTTGCTCCTTCATGCTGCACGTCTCATCAGTTTGTTCTTCAGATTGCAGTGGAGTTCAAAACTTGCAATGTTCTTTTCAAGATGAAATCCCAAAAGTTCATCAAGTTGAGATTTTAATTCCACATTCAACTAATTGTATGGATTCATCAGCAATTCAGTTTTCTGTTCAAGTCATTTTTCATGATACTTCATGGAGATTTCTAATACTTGAAGTACATAAGGTATTAGTTGAAGATGTATCTTTCCTGAATTTACTTCTATGAGTTTATCATTTAGGTATTTCAAGTGCTTTATTTCCAGTGACCAATGCTCAGGTTTTTGGACATCAATGTATACCAGTCTCTATAAACCTCCTATCCCTTAATCCTTAGTCCCTTAAATTTCGCCAATACTTTTTCTCAACTGATATAAATTACTTTAATCTCCTCGCTCTTATTAGCCATTTGGTTACGCTGGATTTCTGATATGTAAATTTTCTTTTCTTTTGTAAAGGCAGACAAAAAGTAATTGCTCAATACCTGTGCTATTTCTATACACGCCTTGATAATGCCCCTGGTATCTGTCACACTGTCAGAAAATGCCACTGTTGCGCATCTGCTACCATTAAATCTGACTACCAAAAAGTATCAGGCTGAATCGTTTACTCATATTTTACTCCTTATGGAAATATTCTCTTAATCTCTACTTTGGACTTCTCTTTGACACAAAAAACAACATTGGGAATTTGCAATGTCTGGCATCACTTTTATACATTATGTTTCATCATCATTTTTGTTAACTTGAAGAAAATCTTTTGCCAGTAACACTTGGATGATAAGGAAAGTGAACAGTATCTTTCATGAACTTAGGACATCTAAAAGTGTTTTACAATCAGTTAATTACATCATAATGAAATATAATCACTACTATAATATAACATCACTAATTAGTAACAGGACTAGCAATAAGCTAAATGATTAGATAACATTTTGAGTTCATTAACTTACCAGGAGTTACTCTGCTTTTGTTTCAATATTGCCACAATACTACTTCACAAGATGTGAAAGGGCAAATAGGATCTAGGCTTAATTTCTGACAAAGCAGTTCATTACCACACTGAAATGCCAGCCTACAATTAAGCACTTTAAGGTCCCTATTTGAAGCACATGATTTTCTGAGTAAGAGGCAACATTACTACCACTGAGCCAAGGTTGACAACTGGCTGTCATAAAAATGCCAAACAAATAAGGGCCACCAAAAAGTAGACAAACATTTATGGGTATTTCCTAAAAGGTAATTATTTGCATTTACTTATGGTCTCTCTCTTGTTTTTTTAGTAATAACTACATTGGTTACCTTATACATTTATTAGCATTTTGGTCTGAAATACATGATTTGCTAAAAAATATACAAACTAAAATGTTTTCACTCCTGGCAAAATAACTGATGGCAGTAGGTAATAATCTTCAGTGAACAGACCACAAAGCACAGGCTATTAACCATTCAAAATGGGTGAAAACATTTCCCATTTGAAAAATAAATTTAGCTCATGGGTATAATAAAACAAATATTGACTGCAGTTCAGAGGCTATAATTGATGAATTACTACCCCTCTGGTTACAGATGTGCCCTCAAATGTATAATAATTCATAACATTTTCTATCATTTATACAGGTAGCAAATGACCATTGTTGAACCACCAAATCATATTGGAGAAAACACAACACTGTTCTTATTTTTCCATGTATTGAACCATCTTCATAGAATGCACTATAAATATAATTACATATGTTCCAGTATGGATATTTCTTTGTTTAATTTAGTGTTCTTTAAATGCTGAATCTCAACACTAACTTGCTTATTATTTTGAAGTATTTAAGCTCATCATTCTACAATCTGTTGCATTGTCCTGAAATTTTCAATCTTAAAAATAGTTGCAATTCTCACGTATGAAACTTTTGGAATCAGGAATTTTGCATCTTAATTAACTTCAACTTATTTCATAAGTGATAGACAACTTAATGTTACATAATTTATCATTTAAAATGAGTGCTCGATACATCTGAATTTCAGGAAGTATCAATAAGCAATGCAATTCTAAACATATTATTTTTAATGTAAGAACATACCTCAAAGAATAGTGTATTACCTTTGGATCCCGTAAGAAGAGTGCTTTCTGAATTAAGGAATGTACATCATCTACAGATGGATAATGGAGAAGCAAACCAAGGCAGGTTTGATAATTACTCGCAATTACTAAGGATGATAAAAAAAAACAAAACAACATTACAGTTTTATTTAAATAAATATGTACACACACACACATATACAGATCTTTAACAACTGCAGCTGATGGGAAAATTTAGGAACAAAGAAAAATATTATTCCAGAAAGCATTTGTCCATCAGTTTTGTTTGGTCAGGGAATCAGCAAGACATACTGCATAATTTTCATCACACAAATGTCACTTCAATGACAGAATAATGTGTTCATCAAGAAACGTTTGCAAAACTGAGATACTTAAAGATAATGCTACCTTTAACAGTAAGAGATAAATCAATGTAATACAAAACAAAACACTAACCCAATGGATCATATACTTTTTGCAATAATCTCAGGATTCTTCAACATATTTATTTAGGCATACTGTGAAGTGTCTGACAAAGTTTCAGTAATGGAATATGTACTATATTAAATCTATTTAAAAATAGAAAAATAAATAATATGTATTCTAATTTTACGTATTCTAACCTCTTAACTAACAGTAGTGGTACGCTAGCAGTCAAGGTATGTCTGGACATTTAACGATTATGAGCAAAAATCTTGAAAGTGATTGAAACAAAAAATTATATTTTATAGTGAAAACTACTTCATCATCTTCATTTCCTTTTTGATCCGACAGCTTGTAATTTCATACATCTGGTTTCATTTGTGAAGCACTCGCTTATCATGCTCACTCTTCCATACTACTTTTGCTCTCTTGTGACCATTTACTGTACTTTTTGTGAAAGTCATTAAAGCCAAAAACACATGGTACATTAATAATGCAAGTTAGTATTATCTGAACAGCAAACCACATAGCACTGCATCTTTACTAAACTTAAATGATTATAGTTTACTTACGATCTTGACATTTTAAAGCAACATTAATAAAACAGCAATTGAATCGGTCAGGAGAATGGTCTGATACTTAATTTACTAAACATCTGGACTCTTTGTAAATACAAAAAAAAATTGCCTCAAGTAATATAATTAAAGCAGTAAGATATCAATCTTAAGGTCTGCTTTTCATCTCATGCTCCAAGAATGTGTGCAAAGCTTTGCTATGTTTATAATGGCTATTACAGGGGCCAGAATTATTTTACTCTAGCTGGAATTATGTTTCTAACACCTGAAGGAGGACTGAGGCTCTGAAAGCTCGTGTTTTCAAATAAACCTATTGGACTATAACCTGGTGTCACAAGGTGGCAGACTTCCACGTACGAAAGTGCGTTTTACTCTACCTAATATTCTTACTATTCTTACAGATTTGAGTATACTATATCAACCTTTACGGATCCAGTGGAATGGCATTGGCTGCTGCCTTATATGGGTTTTAAAGTTCTTACGTTTAAATGTGTTTTAACTTCAGCATAATAATATTATCCCTGTGTGATCTGACCTAGGTATTCATGTCTTTTGCTTGTGCCACTCAAACCTTTCCAAAGATGAACCAATAAGACAATGCTTAAGATCAGGCATCATATAAATCAGCAAGATGCTTTATTTGACAGTGATGTGAACATATAGAATATCTTTTGGGTATGAACTCCTAACTCAATCAGCCTAACTTATCTTTGTATTATAATATAAAATACAGCAGGTTTCTCAACATTAGTGGATCAAACAACTTGACTTCAACAAAACAATCTCCAGTATTTTTAACCACTCTGACTCATTGAAAGGCCTTATAGATTGCCACTTGAAACACCTTGCCTTATTTGCAGCCTCAAAGGTACCTGATATTTTAAAAATTCTAACAGTTCATAACCAAAAAGGAAGCTGTTCTAGATATTTGTTGTCTAATCCCAGAAGTAGAGACTTCTAAATAAAATATATGAAAGATGCTCATTGACTACAAGGCAAATTGTTAATGTTCACACCTTTGGGAAAACAAGATTATTAGTATATTAATAATCATTACAGTCTTCATTTATAAATTGTGTAACTGCACACTGGTGTGGAACACCTCATTTAAAGGGTAACTAATGTCATCCCAATTATTTTTTTCAGTAGTGGTCAAAAACTCAAAACTAGACAAATAACGTTTTGATATAATGCAATATAATTTCAAATTTATTACATATTACTTTTTTTTTTAAAAGGTGCCTTTGTGCTTTTTTTCCTCAACATACGAAGAGGACTTTTAAAAAATCTTTGAAGCTAAGATATAACAATGTAATTTTTGTATGCATATACTTACAAACATCTCTTATGTATAACAGCATTGCAACAAAAACATAGTCAACTAAATCCAGGGTAACACTGTCAGCAAACAAAGTATCCCACATCACCAAGAGATCCTGAAGTGGAAATTCTCGTCCAAACAAAAGTCTGACCCAACGACTGCAAGAATGAAATAGACATAATACAATATTACAAATAAACAATTTTACAAACAGTTTTGTAATTAAATCAATTTAGACTTTGTTGCAATATTCATGGAATTGAAGTGCATGAAAGAAAGGGGATTCAACAATTAGCATTAATAAAATCCATGACAGCTACACAGAATCCTTGAATATTTACTGCATAACTCATTTGTTATTTCTTGTGTTGGGAAGCACAGACTATGAACTGGATAGTGAAATTTTGGATTTAAACTATCCAGTTTTCAGTCCTGCTTTTACAGAAAATAAACTGACACCATTCTTCCTTGTACTAATGCAGGTGGCTGAAGCTTTTAGATGATGATTATAAACAAAAATCTTTCCTGCTAAAAAGGTGACAGAGATGCTTTTGCTAATGAATTTGAAAACATATCATGCACTTAAAGTTCAAAAATTTATCTTTTGTGTGTTATTCCCAAGAAGTTGATAACTCTTACATGATTTGAGCTTACCAACAAATATACCATTTACCTTTCTCCCCCACTGTCCAAATACTCCTTTGATGCATGTGTACCAAACCCCTAACCATTGATGTAAATGGTGCAAATGTGACAGAGAATTATAAAATCAGAGGGAGGTATGGTAAAACTGAGCTCTTTCTTAAGCATATTTTTGATCAGAATCTTCGAATTATGTTGGACTAGAAATTTGATTGGGACCAACTGAAACATTACAATTTTGGGGATGGAAGGATTTAATAGTTGAAAAAATACCAGCGAGCAAGTTTGCCTTTTTCCTGGCAGCAGTAAAATGCAGTGATAATACTGTTATTGTATTGTAATAACACTGTCATATCAACTGATCTCTATCAAGTGGTCTCTAGCACATCCATAAGGACATGAAGAAAATCCCCTTGAAAAGCCACTTGGTCCAAAGAAACCTTCTTCCTCCAAAACATGTTACACTTACCACATGCCATAAGTTAAAACTACACAAATTCTGTATCACAATGTTAATTTAGAAATTACTAAATTGGAATTGAGTGAATTAGTTCTGCTTCTCAGAGGTGCCTTAGGAGGTCTGTCCCACAGCAAAAGCAATTTACTGTAGATGCTGGAAACCTAAAACAAAAACAGAAATCGGCTGAAGAAACTCTGCAGGTCTGGCAGGATCGGTGGAGAATTAAAGAGAGTAAATGTTTCAAGCCAAACATGATTCTTCTCCGTACAAGGGTAACTTTGTTTCTCTTTCCAAAGGTAATGCCTGGTCTGCTGAGTTTCTTCGGCACTTTGTTTTTATTTTAGTCTTTCCCATAGAACGGCCATTGAAACATTGTTTCTACAGTTTAATTTTGAATTTATCCCACTCGGAGTGCTGGCTGTGTCCTCTCCTACTGTTCTCATACAAAAGTGAAATAGTTTCAAATTTGATTTGATGAAGTCTGCACAATATGCAACCAAAATTGGCATTAATACAGCTGATAATTCATTATTCCTTTGTGCTTAACATCAACAAAAACAACTGCAATAACACAACAAAAACAACTGCAATAACGCAACAAAAACTGCAATAACACAACACAAACTGTGAGGACTGCTTTGCTCATAGCACGGTATCACTAAAATATGTGCAATATTGTTTTTCAGATAACATTAACATGTACTTCAAGGATCAGTCTGATGTGTTTGAACAAATGGACATGCAAGTCAAAATTTGGGAATTTTTAAGAACGTGTGTGAATAATGATAATGTGTTGAACATACTGAGCATTTTTCCTTAAGCCTGCCGGTAAGCCCTTCAGTGGGCACTTTGCTCACTTGCTATTTGGAGCTGCGGACGAGATCTGTGCTTGAGAAGCATTGTATTAACCCATTAAAGTAGCACTGGAATTACACCTATATCCTAGAATCCCAACTTGGAAGAGCAAGAAAGACTATATCCTATTTTTAGTAAGAGCTGTATGCTTACTTCAAGCCTCAAAATTGGCAGCAGTAAACTATAAGTATGAAGGCTGTGAGAAGTTTTTACTTAATTATTTTAAACTCAGTTTGTCCCATTTATGTTGGAAGATGCGATGGCAAAAAAATTAAACCTGGTCAATCTTCTTGAACTTTGAAAGTTAAGATGCTAAGATTATTCAAATTCAAAGGCCTCATGACTTACTGTGTGAAACATAGTACAAAAGTAGATTCTGCCTTCACCTGTCATTGAGCCTTTTGTTGTCAACAAAACTGCAATTAGGCTGATATGCGTTAAGTTGTGAATGAATTCATTCCATCAAGTGCTCCCCTTCAACCAATGACCGACTTGCAATGATGAATATTTATAGTTTGAATTTTTTTCTCCAAACACCTGACAATTGAAAGGCTAGAATGCACAGCATTATTGCTGCCAGTTCTCGCACAGCCAAACACTTTGTCAATCAATATCAAGTTTTTAGAAATACTAATGAAATTACTTCAGATCTAGATTCCATATGTAGTGTCCCAGATTCCTCCAGATGTGGGGCTATAATCTGTGCCATTAAGGCAACGTCAAATTTGTGCAATGTGAAAGTGAGATATCTTTCAAAATGAACTGAATTTGTGGTAAATGGAAAAATATTCAACCATAACTAATGTTTAGGGCTACAGACCCCATTCTCAGTAAAGTAATTTTATTGTTGCAATTATTCATTTACATATTCCAAAGTATTGCCTTTCTTTTGGTTTCTTTTTAAAAAGGAAAAGATTTGCATCTATGTGACAGCTGGCAATATCACAAGGGAAACTCAGCACCTGGGGCCCACGTGAACAAAACAAAAACTATGTAATTCTAAAACCAATAAAACTGAAGTATTGTGAAACTGACATAAAAGGACTGAGAAGGAAGTGTGAATTTGAACGGATAAACTTAACATCGGAATAGGCAGAGAAAGAGAAAAAGGGAGTAAGGAAGACTGAATTCAGAGAGATTGAAAAGAAAAATAAGCCTCATTTTTAAAACACGTAACTACAGTTTAAGTATGAAAGAATGTGATTCTAAATTTGTAATAATTAAAAGATTGATGAGCAACAATGAACTATTAGCGCATGTCTAAAATCACAGGTAATACAAGTTTAGTAAAATAGTGTACCAAACTTAAATAGCTCTACGAAAAACAAAGTTGCTGGAAAAGCCCAGCAGGTCTGGCAGCATCTGTGAAGGAAAAAACAGAGTTAACGTTTCGGGTCCGGTGACTCTTCCTCAGAACTGTTCTGAGGAAAGGTCACTGGACCTGAAATGTTAACTCTGTTTTTCCCTTCATAGATGTTGCCAGACCTGCTGGACTTTTCTAGCAACTTTGTTTTTGTTCCTGATTTACAGCATCCACAATTCTTTCGGTTTAAATAGCTCTAAACAGGCTTCTGACATCACTTTTGCCTAGATCCAATTTTCTTTAATAACTTTAGTTGGTATCTATCATGCACACACCATAATGTCTATCCAATTAATGTATTTCAATGGAGAGCTGCTTTGACAAAATCAACAGGAGAGAGGTGCACCTGAACATCAACTTTGGAATTCTTATGTTTAACAGCATACCTGTCCGCATAGGATTTGAGAATACATTACAGTGTATGCTATTGGTGGCACTTCTATTTTTGACAGTAAATTATCATTTCACTATTACATAAAACATCTTCTAAACAAATAGGGGATTCGATCCTTGGTGGAGCCAGTTCACTTGAGGCATTCAAGAGGGCATTGGATGATTATTTAAGTAGAAATGATGTGCAGGAATGTGGAGAAAAGGCAGGAGACTGGCACTAGCTAACAGAACCCATGCAGACACGATGGACCTCAACAATTTTGTGAATCAGAAATACAGCTTTTGTTTGGTGAGAAAACCTTACAAACAAGTATATGATACTGGAGGTAAGAACTACAGGTCTGAAGAGCTCAGTATTTTAAGACTGTTTGTCATCTTTAATAAATTGCAATGTTTTCCTCTCTGAAATCTTTCTCTCCACCTGAATGCTCAAATCGCTTGACCAACTTGATGAAACATTTTACTCTCTTGTCTGAATATCTCCTTATGTGTGTGTTCAGTGTCAAATATTGTTCAACAATCCTCCAGTGAAGCACTTTTGGGAATGTTTACTACATAAAGCTTCTACGTTAATTCAAGTTATTGTTGAAAACCGTTTTTATTTTCAATTACAATATATTTTATTATTTTGTCCTCAGAGTTTCTTTAACGATTTATAAAAAGCCTTTGGCAAAAAACTGAGATCAGTTTTGACACAGTATGAAGGACAAGAAGTGCAAGCTAGATGTACTGTGTTTATGCGCTACTAACACATGTCCCTTGGTATTGCTCATCATAAAAGTCAGAGGATACGACTGGCAATATATCATCAGGGCCAATGATTTATAGTGATTGAATATCAATCAGGCCATCATCTGATGTACTGTGTGAAAAATAATAAAGATACAACTGTGCACACTTTCGGTCTATCTATCACGTTCGCTGTTTTGCATATTGCATATGGTCAAATTTTGCAGTCAAAAACAGCTACAAATTACACAGACCATGAAGGAATAGCACCAGCTGGGAAATAGTATGCAAGAATGAAAACAGACACCTTGAAAAATCAATCACAAATAAACTCAATTTTTTTATTTTAAAAAGAAAAACCTTTATACCCTCTATTAACTCTCTCAAACTGAAGAATAACATAAACAATATGTACAAATAAAACTGCGTTTACTTACATATTATTTTCTGTACTTTCAGAACATTATCTTGAATAAAGAATCTTTCAACAAGTATTAACTTTGTAGCTGATGAATTTTTAAAACTACAACTAATGACTACAATTTCCAGTAAATCAGTTTTAGCATAGATAACAGACTCACCAGACATTATGATGATTTTGTTCGAGTAATCACAAGTCAAGAAGTGTGAAAATCAAACAGCATCGATGACTTGTTTCTCAAAAATAATAATAGATGGAACAAGAACTTTAGAACTTCTGAGCTTAGTTTTACACACAGTGCAGAAATAGAGTCATAGAGCTGAAGAGCATAGAAACAGACCCTTCAGTCCAAAATGCCCATGCCGACCAGATAGTCTAAATAAATTAGCTCCATTTGCCAGCATTTGGCCTATATCCCTCTAAACTCTTCTTATTCATATACCTATCGAGATGCCTTTTAAATGTTGTAATTGTACCAGCCTCTACCACTTCCTCTGGCAGCTCATTCCATACATGCACCACCCTCTGCGTGAAAAAGTTACCCCTTAGATTCTTTTTAAATCTTTCCCCTCACACCTTAAACCTATTCCCTCTAGTTCTGGACTCCCCCACCCCAGGGAAAAGACCTTGTCTATTTACCCCATCCATGCCCCTCATGATTTTAAAACCTCTGTAAGGTCATCCCTCGGCTTCCGATGTTCCAGGTAAAATAGCCCTAGCCTATTCAGCCTCTCCCTACAGCTCAAACTCTCCAACCCTGGCAACATGCTTGTAAATCTTTTCTGAAGCCTTTCAAGTTTCACAACATCCTTCCTATAGCAGGGAGATCAGAATCGCACACAGTATTCCAAAAGTGGCCTAACCAATGTCCTGTACAGCCGCAACATGACCTCCCTACCCCTACATTCAATGCACTGACCAATAAAGGCATGTGTACCAAACACCTTCTTCACTATCCGATCTACCTGCAGCTCCACTTTCGAGGAACTATGGACCTGCACTCCCAAGTATCTTTGTTCAGCAACACTCCCCAGGTGTTTAGGTGTTTAAGTGTTTAGGCCTGCTGATTTTCTTTTCCAAAATGCAGCAACTCACATTTATCTAAATTAAATTCCAAAATGAGGAGCAGAAAGGTGGATAGAAACAATGGACAGTAGTCTGACAAAATGGTTTGATGTCAATTCTGGCATCTGCCTAATTTTTATCCTGCTCATTGTAACTGAATAGATCAACTCCAGAGGCTGAAAGTGAAAATTACAGCAACGTGTAAGTGACAGACTGAGATGATGTCTGAACGTTGTCAATGACAGCAAAATTTTCCAATGTACCGTAATCATTCGATTGAAACAGATCCGAGATTTAGGAGTCCAGAGATAGGTAGAAGAACATGGAAAACCAGCTTTTGCAGTCAGCACCTACAGACTTCTATAGGGTGTCTTGTAGAGCTTCTCAAACTCTGCAACCTCCATCATAATAATGAACAGGTAAGAACTGCCAATCCAACATTCAAACTTTTTTTAAAAAATGTCTGTTTACCTTTACTTTAGCTTCTATGTTTTAGGTTTCAAATTAAACATGAAAGCCTAAAATTTCTGGTTTGATTTCTATGAATACTGAAACATGATTGGCTCCTAACCTGTTCAATGTCACCTTTGGTGCTAATCCCGAAACACCTCCAACTTTGTGGCAGCCTTACAGTCCATTGGGAAAGTTTAGATTTCTGCCACAAAGATGGCAGAAAGAGGAAGAGAGTTAAAGTGTAAGCTGAATACAGAAAACTCGGCAAATCAAAGAGCAAGAGAGAGATAAAGTTAGATAGACAGACAGAATGTGTTCAAAGACTGAGGGGCAAAAAATGTTTTGTATAAAGTAAAAAAAAGAGGAAGAGAAAATAATTGGAGTCAAATTCAATTTTAATTAGCATCATGTTCAAAATGACCATTTTCTGTCTTGTATAACTGAATATTGAAATAGATTGCTAGTGGATCACTCTAACAGCTGTCCAATCAGTTGATAAGCACCCAATACAGTTTAACATCAGAGTTTAGATTAAATTGCCCGTAATCAGACTATATGTTGACTTTATGAACAGTTGATGCAGTCGTCAGTTTAGGTGGGCTTAGGGAGTCATCATACTAACCTGTTAAAAACAAACTAACTGAAATTAATCCTTGAAAATCTCTGTGTCTGCAACTTACCTTATCATGAACAGTGCGATAGATTCCCATCAGTCATATTAAGAATGGTATGCTAGAGCATCAGAAAGTTACAAATTTTGACCAGGTGCAACAAAGAGAGAAAAAAAGGTCTGTTCCTTGGTGTCATTTTTTTCACCTGTTGCATTAGCAGATAATTAAATTTAATAAATAGGCCTAGTATGAGATCAGTTAACAACACAGTAGGCACATGGATGGTGATCAATGAAGGTCACTATATTTTCTTGCAATCCATGGCAAAAATAACAGACAATGGTCATTGTTACCAAAATACATATTAGACAGTAACTTGCAGTGACGGCTCATGTACAATTTAACATGGATATACTGGTTGCCCATGACCTTTTAGAAGCTACACTATCAGTATTTTGTCAAGGGATTTGGATTGGATTTGAGTCATAGAGGTCTACATCAGGTCTGCGCTGGTCAAAAACAAGCACCTAATTATTCCAATTCCATTTTTCAGCACTTGGCTGATAGCCTCGTATGCCTCGGCATCATAAGTGTGTATCTAACTATTTCTTAAGTGTTATGAGGGCTTCTGCCTCTACTGCCCTTATAGGCAATTAGCTCCAGATTCTCCCCACCGTCTAGGTAAAAAATTTTATCTTCACTTCCTGTGTAAAACCCCTAGCCCTTGGACATTGTTTCCTCCACCAAAGGGAAAGTTCCTTCCTGTCCATTTTATCTATGCCCCTCAATTTTATACATCTCCATTATGTCTCCCCTCAGTCTCCACTGCTCCAAGAAAAGCAACTCCACTTGATCCAACCCCTTTTCACAATTAAAACTCTCCAGCCCATGCAACACCCTAGTAAATAAATCTCCTCTACACCATCTTGAGTGGAATGACATCATTCCTATAATGAGGATTCCAGAATGCACACAGTACTCTAACTGTGGACTAACTAATGTTTTATACAATTCCAGCATCACCTCACTACTCTCAAATGCCATGCCTTGGTTGTTAAAAGCAAGTATCCCAATGCCTCTTTCATCACTCACCTAACTGTGCCACTACCTTAAGGGACCAGTGGATATCCATATCAAGGACCCTCTGATCCTCAGTACTTCCCAAAGTCCTGCTGTTCATCATGTGTTCTCTTGTTTTGTTTGTCTTGCACAAGTGCATCGCCTCATATTTATCTGGATTGAATTCCATTTGCCACTGATCAGACAATCTTACCAGCCAGTCTATTTCCTCCTGTATTCCAAAGCTATTGTCCTCACAATTTACCACCTCCCACCAATTTTTGTTCCATCTGTGAACTTATTGATCAACGCTCCTATTCAAGTCTAAATCATTTATATATACCTCAAACAGCAAGGATAACACCAATCCCTGCAGAACCCCACTGTATACAGGCTTCAAGTCACAAAAGCACCCCACAACCATCATCCCCTATTCCCTGCCATTCAGTCACTTCTGGATCCAATTATCCAAATTTTCTTTGATCACATGGGCTCTTACCTTTGCTATCAGTTTCCCATGCAGAAAGAACAAAATAGTACTTTACTCATAGTTAATTCCTACAGCATCCTATACATGCAAAAGAAAATTCTTGAGTAACTATATCTTTGTTTAAATTTTATCTTCCACTCTCTCACTATGCGTATGGAACAAATTTCCTGAAGAATTGGTAGATGTAGGCACAGGTACAATGTTTAAAAGACACTTTGCTAAGTACATGAATAGGAAAGGTTTGGATTGATATGGGCCAAGAGCAGGCAGTTTTGTTTGGGATTATGTTCGGCATGGACTGGTTGGACGAAAGGCTCTGTTTCTGTGCTATATGACCCTCTAACTCTATGGAATGCATACTATTCAAACAATGGTGTCCATTACTCTGCACTTGCTCTCTAGTTTCTCTCTTTGAACCTCCAATGTTTGTGTAGCCTTCATATGTTACTTTCATGATTAACCCAATGACCTACTATTTAAAACTCTTATCTATCATGGGATGTGAGCATCTCTGACTATTCAAATTCCACCATCTGCCAGGGTCCCCAGAAATTCATTGATTTTCTGGAATAATAGTCCAGTGATAATACCGGTAAGGCATTGCCTCCCCACGAGAAACCTAATTTTGCAATACAAATAATGATGGGACAGTTGAGTCTTTTTTTATTCATTCACGGGATGAGGGCGTCGCTGGCTGGGCAGCATTTATTGCCCATCCCTAATTGCCCAGAGTGCAGTTAAGAGTCAACCACATTGCTGTGGATCTGGAGTCACATGTAGGCCAGACCAGGTAAGGATGGCAGTTGCCTTCCCTAAAGGACACTAGTGAACCAGATGGTTTTTTCCCGACCATCAGCAATGACGTCATGGTCATCATTAGACTCTTAATTCCAGATATTTTATTGAATTCAAATTCCACCATCTGCCATGGCAGGATTCAAACCGGGTCCCCAGAACATTATCTGGGTCTCTGGATTAATAGTCCAGCAATAATACCACTACACCATTGCCTCACCTGTACACCATCAGCTTCCCTTTTCATGAGTAAAACTGACAATATCTCACATCTGCAGAGGTGCAATTAAATATAGAAATCAAAAATTTTTGTGAACGATACCCTGCTCCTTTACAAGTGATACTTCTCTCAACTTCAGTGTTAGAATCTGCGTAGAGATAGCCATCATGTCGTGAATGAAGGGTAATTACCCCGAAGGCTGACAGAAATAAAAATGAAGCTTTCTGCAACCACGCTTAAGTGAAATTTTAATGAAGTCAGAAATATTATTACTGCTGAACAATCACTCTAGCCTTGAAAAAAATAATTCTGCAAGTTCTGTTGAAAGAAAAAGACATGCTGGTGAAGCTTTTCATCTTACACTCAAATTTCAATGTGATAATAATGCATCTGGCTGATGAGTGCAGTTCAATAGCATGTCTATTTCTTCGGGAATACACACATTTTACCAGTGTGGAACTAGGTTTCATTAAAAAAAACTTCATGTTGCAGATTTTAAATACAGGCTGCAAGAAAGACAGCTCTGTTGGAGAATTGCATAGGTTGACTTTCATGCCCTGTGGAACCCATTACCTGCCTCACTGTCAGTGATACCCTCCGGTCCCTGATTACTGACCAAATCAACAGATCCTATCCCAAATGGATATAAAGCAGCCAGATAGTTTTCCCCATTCCTGATGCAGTGCCTGTAACTCACCCACTAGCTCATAAACCCTGAGCTAATGTTGTTCAAATTTCAAATACTGATTGTAGACACATTTGCCCTGAATCACCATGGTCCCCAGGAACTACAATGTGCTGTAGCCTCGACCTGAACTGCCATTCTAAATGAGTTTTAAGTATTTAATTATATTATTCACTGACTTAGTGCCTTTTGCATATTTACTGAAATCAATTTGTATTCTATGCTCAAATTTAAGAATAGAAATCATCTCAATCACTTATCAGAGAGTCACCAAAAAGCTTGCCCCTTTCACCTGGGCAAGAGTCAATTCCAATTAGCTCCAAAGAAGCTAGCACTGTCTTTGACTCTATCTACCTGCCACATAGTCCCTTTCTTGCCTGGTCCTTTTGGTTCTGCTGACTGCCTAACTCGGCCTCTTCGCCTTGTCCATTCCTCTAATCAGGAGATGAAGGTCTGTTGTGGGATCTTCCTCTTTTCCACACCTCTATGTGCTGCCGACCCCTTGTCTTGGGGTCCTCGCTCCAGCTGCTCCTCTAGGTGCTGCTGATTGGCCACCTCAGGTTCCTTCTGCTGCCTCCTCCTCTAAGTTACATTAAGCATTCCGCAATTTGCTCAGTTAAACCATTTCCCCAGTGGTTGTTCTCCTCACAAATGCCACAGATCAACGTTAAATTCAGACAGACTTCAGAATGCTGATGAGTCCAGAAAAGTTTCTGGATTTCCTGATGTGCAGTAAATGGCGAAAGCCACTCCTTCACTACTCACGGCAAAAGGCATTACCTGTTCGTACATTCAGGTTAGTAGAGAATGCAATGTGGATAGATTACAAAGGTGGAACTGAGGATCGGAATGGCTTGAGGAAGGGAGTGAACTGGTGGAGTGCAAGAATTCCAGAGGCTTGAAACTTTCAATAGGATTGTAGTCTGGACCCGAGATAAATTTGGGGTGATCAGCGTTCTACAGCATTAGGTCGGGAAAAAAAAATCTGATTTCTCACAATATGTACTGCCGTAGTTAGTTAGCTCAGTTGGCTGGTTTGTGATTCTGAGTGACACGAACAATGTGGATTCAATTCTCACACTAGCTGATGTTGCCATGAAAGACTCACCTCCTCAACCTCATCTAAGGTTTGGTGACCCTCATGTTAAACAACCACAAGTCATCTCTCCGTAATGAGACAGCAACTCTATGGTTCAGTAGGACTGTGGCAGCTTTACCTTTATACTGCGATGCTGAAGTGCACAGGCAGATTAACTGTCCATTAATATTTTCCTTCATTAATTTTACATTTTCCAGCAAGTAAATAAAAAAAACTCATAAGAAGTAATTTTTGAAAATCTCCTTTTAGGAGATTTTCATTGACTAAATAATAATTCTCATTAAATATAATAATTAATTTGCTACTCAATACATCTAAGAAAACAAAGAAACTTTACTGACAGCTCATATTTGTCTTTCACATTTCCTATGTATTTGCCTGCTTTGTATTGTGTGCATTTATAAGCAAAATTCCATTTTCACAGTGATTACCGAGCGCCAGTCAACTATGGACTAAATTCTGTCAGTTTGAGTTTGATTTATTATTGTCACATGTACCAAGATACAGTGAAAGGTATCATGTGGCAGACTGTACCATACAAAGTGCATTGATGTAGCAGAACAGAGTGCAAAATACAGTGTTACAGCCACAATGAAGGCGCGGAGAGAGACAGAGAGCTATCAACATTAATATTTGAGAAGTCCGTTCAAAAGTCTGATAACAGTGGGGAAGAAGCTGTTCTTGAATCTGTTTGTATGTGTGTTCAAAATTTTATAACTTCTGCCCAATGAAAGAGGGTGGAAGATAGCATAACTGGGGTCGGAGGGGTCTTTGATTAGGTTGGTTGCTTTCCTGAGGCAGCAAGAAGTATAAATGGAGTCAATGGATGGAAGGCTGGCTTGTGTGATGGACTGGGCCGTTGTTCATGACTCTCTTGGTTTCTTACGGAGGCAAATTTCTTTTCCTAGAGGACAGTAGTGAACCAGATGGGTTTTCCGACAATCAGCAATGATTTCATGGTAATTAGCAGATACTAAATTCCAGATTTAACAAACTTTTTTCTTGAATTCAAATTCTACCATTTGCTATGGCAGGATTCAAACCCAGGTCTCCAGAACATTAGCTGAGTTTCTGGATTAATAGCCTAGTGATAATACCATTAGGTCATCGACTCCCTAAATTGTCAATAACCAGTTCATGTAATAGCGTAATAGTGTAATAAAGGTTCTGAAATGGCAAGCAGTGTGCTCTGTCGGAGCATTTTGCTAGCTTTGTGCTCTGTAACACCCTGATGGTTAGAAAGTCTCCAATGACGGGGAGTTAATTCATTAATTAACTATAGCCTTTTTAGGAACCAGAACATTTAACTAAGCAGACGAAAGTGCAAATACTGTTCTTTCATGTCCCTACTCTCAGAGAATGCAGTGGAGGCTGGCTATGCCTACGCTGTTTCTAATTATTCCAATTATCATGGCACACTATGAAAACTTGATTAATAACACTGGAGATATTGTTGTGGCAATTAGCCATATGGTTATGGGACTTTATTCTGTCACGATTTGGCCATTAGCATCTACTTATGTTTGTCAAACGTACTGCATCCATGACAAGTTGAAGTTCTGCTCACCTTGTACAATCCCATGTGTGCCAAACTAGAAAACTGTTTACTCCTAGGAGTTCCTTGCCTCAGTAAATTTTTCATGTTCATCCGGTCTTACAGGGGACAAATGTCAAACAGGTCTACGACAGCCCATCAAACTAAATGCTCTTTGCAAGGTGGCTAAGTAAATTGGCTGTCAAAATTAGGCCATGTTCAAAAATAGGATTTGACCAGCACAATTATCGTCATTAACTCACATTTATTCAGCATTTCACCATTTACACAGTATTCTCCTGGGCTAAACTTGTTCTAATACTCCAGATGGCAATAAAAAAATTTGAGGCATAGAACATTGCACAGAAGACTTTTTTCCGACAGAAAGTCAAAAATAAATATCATTCTGGTTTTGTAAGCAAGCAGTAAACAAAAAAAACATTTTTCTTACTGCTAGCACTGTCCTCTGCCACTGCAATCTACAAGTATGAAAAAAAACTGCATTATGGTGCTAAGTACTGACGTGTAGAAAAAGTTGCATTAGCTTCTAATATTTAATCATTCACTTGAAAATGAATTGGCGAATTCAACTTAGAAGTCATGTCAATAGCTACTTCACCGACCATTGAAGCAAACATCAAACATAAGACCAGAGCTTATAACCCTAGGTTGATCTGACATGAGTCAATAGGTAAACAAATCACATGATATCAGAAGCGTGAGTAAGTTATGAGATTCTGGTGTGAAAGAATTAGTTTGCATCCCAGTTGGTTAATCCAATGAGCACATGAAACAAAGGTAAGTGCACATGGCTATCACATGTAGCCTCACCTATTCTCTTTATATTTGACCTGACCCCTCTACCATTAACTTGCTCACTGAGACTCAATATCCACATTCACATGAGGAATAGTTACCAAGGAGTGTAAGCCCAACATGGAATCCTGAGGTATGGAATAGAGGTAGAGATAGTGGTTTGGATTTTCCTCCTGAAGGCAGGAGTCAGGAAGAGGGTTCAATTCTTGGTTGCAAACGCAGATCCATTCCCAATACAATGTGAAAAATAAAATTCATTGGTTTGGACTTACTTCCCTACACCTCAGTTCTCCCGCTCTCCTTGGAGAACAGAGATGACAGACCTGCATGCACATGACAGTGTCATTTTCTTTGTTACCTTACCCCATGCAGAATGGGAAAATATAGGCCACAGAGTACAAAAGCAAGGAAATCATGACGAATTGTTATCAAACACTGATTTAGCCTCTAACTGGTGTAGTGTGTTCAATTATGGGCACTCTAGGAGGAATATGAAGGGTTTAGAGAAAATGCAGAAAATATTTAAGAGAGTGGTCTTAGGGCTGAGGGACTTTAATTAGATTAATATGTTGGAAAAGGTGTATATCACCTCCTCAGACATGAAAAGTTCAAAATCATGAGGGGTTGGGACGGAGAGAAATTGTTCCTTTAGCAGAAGGATCAAGAACCAGAAGACATAACACAGTGTGGAGCTGGAGGAACACAGCAGACTAGGCAGCATCAGAGGAGCAGGAAAGCTGACGTTTCAGGTCAGGTCCCTTCTTCAGAAATGACCCGACCTGAAACATTGGCTTACCTGCTCCTCTGATGCTGCCTGACCTGCTGTGTTCCTCCAGCTCCACATTGTGTTATCTCAGTCTCCAGCATTGGCAGTTCTTACTATCTCTGAGTGAGGTAAGAACCAGAAGACAGCAAGTTAAGTTGAAAGAGAAAACGTGCTGAGGACAAGAAGAAAAACTTGTTTTTAACTCAAGTGAAGCAGTTCTGGAATGGACTGAGCATGGTTCAGTTGTGGCTTTCAAGTCGGAATTGGGTTATGTGCCTGAAGAGAATAACAAATGCAGGGCTACGGGGAAAGGGCTGGAGAGTGGGACTAATTGATTTGCTTGTAGAGAGGGCTTACAAAAGACAAGATGAGCCAAAAGATCCCCTTCTGTGCTGTAAACATTTGATGATTCTACAAAGTCTTTTCTCAAAAGAAATTGATTGAACCTTATTATGTATTGTTGCTCAAACTCTGCTTATGGATTTTAAGTGAAGTTATATAAGATGTGAACTGATCACCAGAATCTTGCACTACTGTCATTCCTATGTGAACTTTGGATCATACAGTGAGAAACCTGGGAGGAAGGGTGTATGTTCAATGAAATAGAAGCAGGATTTTCATGGAATTTGGAGGACTGTGGACTTTTAAAAATGATTCCAGGATTCTGTTCCCAATGCCTACGCTCACAACTTTCACTGACATGGGAGGGGGACGTGGGCAGTAAGCTCAAAACCTGTGTTCTTGGTCTGGACAGCTTGGATGGATGTTTCAGAGCTTTGCAGGGCTACACATCTTGACATCATGAGTCAGATCATAGAGTCAGCTACCTTCTCAAGGAGTCAGAGTTCACACCCTTCAGGAAATTGTGGATGAGGTTACCTTTCGAAAGGCATCTTTAAAATGCTTCATCCGTGCCCTCCAATTCCATCAGCTTACCCCCAACGGACCCTGATACCCTTATGCCAACTTCTGCCCTTTACAGATACCTTATGGACCTACACACACCTTACGTTACCTCACAACACTTCCATGCCCAATTAGCCAGCATAGATTTTCCTCTGAACCAATAAATCCTATGGTAAATGTGGAAAAGATTAAAAAAAAACAACCATTCACAACATGCACAAAACAGATTTTTAGAGAATGAGTAATGAGGCTTGACAGAAAGCCCAAGCGTCCATTAGTCTGTTGAAACAGGTGAAAACAAGGGAAAGCATTCCTTGCTTGTTGATTGATAATTTTCTTTCTTTGATATATTTTAACAATTTCCCAAAGCTTATTTACACAAAATAAAGTAGTACCTAGTGCATGTAATTTCTTTTATTGATACTATAAAGGTCTGATAAGTTGACACTTTTACAAGTTTGTAGTAATGGAAGGAATCATAGATTGATTTGGATGGGGCGTGAGGAGTGAGTGGGTGAGGGGGTAACTGAAGCAAGAACTGAGCAAGCAATAATGCAAGTCAGAGACCAGGAATCTTGTGTGCATAACTCACCTCCTAAAGCCTATTTGCCATCTATAAGGAACAAGTCTGGAGCATGATGGAGTACTCCCCACTTCCCAGGATCAGTGTAGCTCCAACAACATTCAGGACGAAGCAACCTATTTGACTGGCACCACACCCACAAATATTCATTTTTTCCACCATCAGCACTCAGTGGCAGCAATGTATACCTTCTTCAAAATTAACTGCAGATGTTCACCAAGCCTCCTTTGCATGTATATTTCAAATCCGCATCCACCACAATTTAGAAGGACAGAGGCAGCAGTTACATAGGAACCATTGCCTTTAACCCATTCACCATCCAGACTTGGAAACATGTCTGGCAGCATCTGTTCTGAAGAAGGGTCATTGGACCTGAAACATCAACTCTGTTTTATCTCTGTAGATGCTATGAAACCTGCTAAGTTGCTCCAGCAATTTCTATTTTTGTTTCCCAAGTCAGCCTGGGAGAATCAATAGCTGCTAATGAGGACCATAAATAGCTGATGATGGGTTGGTTGTGGTGGCAGCCTGTGTAATGTCACGTACAGGTTAGGTTAAGGCCGTGGGAGAAGGTGCTCAGGCCCTAAAATTGTTGAACTCGATATTGAATCCAGAAGGGGAGGCAATAGCCTAGTGGTATTATCACTGAACAGTTAATCCAGAGACCAGGTAACGTTCTGGGGACCTAAGTTTGAAATCTGCCATAGCAGATGGTAGGATTTGAAATCAATAATAAAACAAAATTTGGAATTAAGAATTAATGATGACTATGAATCCACTGCTGATTGTTAGGGGGGAAAACCCATCTGGCTCTCAGGAAGCTGCCACCCTTATATGGTCTGGCTTACATGTGACTCCAGAGCCACATCAATGTGAGTGACTTTTAACTGGTCCCTGGGCAATTAGGAAATGGCAATAAATGTTGGCTTAGTCGGTGATGCCCCCATTCCATGAATGATTTAAAAAATAGGCTGCAGAGTCCCCACATGAAAAATGATATGCTGTCCTTCCAGCTAACACTGAGCTTTTCTGGGGCACTGTAGGCAGTCTGAGACAGGGATGTTAGCCAGGGAACACAGTGGTGTGTTGAAGCGGCAGGCAACTGGAAGCTCAGGATCATGTTTGCAGAACAGAATATAGGTGTTCTGCAAATCAGCCACCCAATCTGCCTTTCATTTCCTCAGTGTAGAGCAGACCATATTGTAAGTAACAAGTACAATAGACTAGATCGAGTGAAATGCAGGTAAATCGTTGCTTCACTGGAAGGTGACTCTGGAGCCTTGGATAGTGAGGAGGGAGGAAGTAAATGGGCAGGTGTTGTACCTTCTGTGATTGCAAGGGAAGGTGCTGTGGTTGCATGGGGAGGTGCTGGGAGTGAAGGAGGGGTAGATCAGGGTGTCTTGAAGGGAGCGGTGCCTGACGAATGCTGATAAGGGAGGGGAGACGAATATGTGTCTGGTGGTGACATTCTGCTGGAGGTGGCAGAAATTATCCTTTGTACGTGGATGTTGGTGGGAGGTAAGTGAGGCCCAGGGGCATCCTATTGCTGTTCTGGCAGGGAAGAGAACGGGCAAAGGCCAAAGGAGACCGGTTGGACACCGCCAACAGCTCCGTCAATTACGGAGGAATCCTTGGTTGACTAAGGATGGTGACATTTCAGAAGCCCTCTTGGAAAAGCAGGAATAATCAGAACAGATATGGCAGAGATGTAGAAACTGGGAAGCAGGGTGAGCAGATGTATTGTCAAGGCGACTATTGAAGTCTGTGCTGAACCAAACACGGAGATAAGAAAAACTGAATGAAAACTGTGTCAAGGAGCCTGGGTTCATGACATAGTAACATGGAAAATAGGCGCAGACCATTCGGCCCTTCAAGCCTGCTCTGTCATTCAATAAGATCATGGCTGATCATACATCTTAATACCCTGCTCCTGCTTTCTCCTTACACCTTTGATCCCTTTAGCCCTAAGAACTATATCTAATGCCTTCTTGAAAATACTCAATGTTTCAGCAGTAACCTCTTTCTGTGGCAGAGAATTCCACAGGCTCACCACCATCTGGATGAAGAAAGTTCTCATCTCAGTTCTAAATGCCCTAGCTCGTATTGTTAGACTGTGATCCCTGGTTCTGGACTCCCTGTCAGCGAGAACATTCTTCCAGTGTTTACCCTGTTTAGTCCAGTTAGAATTTTATTGGTTTATATGATATGATCTTTAATCTTCTGAACTCAAGTGAATATAGTCCTAACTGATCAAATCTATCTTTAGAGACAAGGGGATTCTACAGGACTTGGTGACAAAAACACAAACACTAATAGTCTGACAAAATAGGGTGTAGGGTTTTGAGACAAATGGAACACAGCTGACCAATATTACTTTTAATTGCCTCTTGAAATAACAAGAACACAGCCTCATGAAAATATTACAATCACTGAATCATCTCACGACAGTGGGTTACTCAGATGTCCCCAAGCTAGCCACAGTTAAAGCAGAGGTACATCAGCTTGGTAGACTTGGGTTTGGCTTCATATATTTCCCAATTTAACCACCTCCAGCCCAAACCAGTCCCTGAAATGGTGTGGCCATCAAAACCAATAGCTATCAAGTTTCTTAATAAACATTTTTTAAAATGGTATATCTGTAATACACAATGCTTTGAAATCAAATTTTTACCAAACAAATCAATTTCTTCCTGTAAATGTAAGAATTTGGGTCCTGCACTTATGATGTACTGCACTATGTTACATACTTTAAACAGACTTTCAGCATGGCATTAATATTACACAGCTGAACTGTAATCGGTCAGAGCTTGTTCCTGAACATTGATTGTTTAGTCTGTATCTATTTTAGCAAGCCCATCAGTCTGTTTATCAAAACTCTGTGGAGACTAGCCTCTACATCAGAAGCAATAACAGCTATACACTCACCATATTACATCACACTTTATTACACCTGCTTCAAAATCTGAATCTCAATTTGAATCTTCTGGTAACCTGCCAATGCAGCATTATTAATCAGGAAAATCAAACACTAGTCCACAACAATTTCTGCTGCCTAATGAAGTCCTATAAATCACAGCTGCAACCCATAATTTTTTCTAAAAAAGATTTCACTTCTGACAAAAAAGATGTTTTGCCATCATGCCAATACTACAAATAACTTCAGCACTGCAATTTTTGTTCAAACTAAAATCAGCAATTATGGATACTGTTCTGTTACTCTGCCTTCCCGTTCCAAAAGTGAAACATAAAAACATGCTTTTCATTGAAACAATTGCCATTAATCATAGCAAGAGCTACTAGTCAGGCCAAGTCCACCACCATGCTTGGTAATACATCAAAGTGTCTTTTGTCAAATATGCTAAACAAACCTAAACAGACTGCTTTCATCTACCTGATATGGCTTGTACAAGATTTTATAAATTTTAAAGAAGTGCTTTGTAAGTAAAATGTATTTCTTAATTAATAGGCAACAAATGGAAGTCTCAGTTTTTTAAAACAAAGGTTCTACTCCATTTTATTGGCAGGATTCTTACGTAGGTTATTTACATGCGCTTCATTTGTGGTTATTCAATGTCATATCACTCTTTACAGCTGAAGGTTTCAAATGAGAAAGTGGATACTTCGACATAGCTGTAAAGTATTAACAGGCTTACTTAAAGCCATTCTGATGCTTTGATTTTGGCTCATGACAAAAATATATTGCAAGCTGACATTTTGCATATAGACTTATTTTTGCCAAGCTGCAAACATTAACTAACTGCAAATTTGGGCTGCTTTGCTGCCCAGATCCTATATGGAACTTAAACTATATGCATGCATTGTGCTGGGTTGGAGGATAGTGATGCAGTTTTTGTTGGCCAATATTAAGTGATTATTGGAGCTTTGACAAAAGAGAGCAAGAGCTAAGGAAAACACACAAAAAAAAACTCTTCATGGCGTCAAATCAGGATATTTGTGCAGACTCTCCAACATCTGCTGCTTAATACCAGCTGCGGTGGCTGATTAGAATTACCACAAATTTGTTGTTATAAAAATGCCTGGGCAATGCCACTATATTAATGGTTTATTGAGTAAATGATGAAAACCTTGAACCAGCTGATGCATTTTATTGCAGATAAGGTTTTCTGTGAATAATCAGTGTAATTCTCACAACTGAAGGAACCGGAAAAAGAAACAATTTTACCAATTATTTTGTTTGAACTAACCTAGAAGTTCTAGCCAATACTTACGTTATTGTAGATTTTTAAATCAATCCACTAATTTAAAATTCAATACAATGCTGTAGGGACCCGAAAATAAACAGACAATTTTATTTAAAATATTCTAATTGTAAGATTAGGAAAGTGATTATGGAATGTACAATGGGGCAGATTTTCATCTTCACCTGCTGGTGAAGCTCCTTTTGAACAGCCCGGCTGATTTTCATTCCATTACTTCAAATAGAATTAAAATCTATAAAGCCTGGAAAATTTAAACACTGAATATGGAACAAATACTCTACAGTCTACATAAAAGTTCAATCGATCATTTAGGAATATTAAACAATGCAAAGTAGATTGACTATAAATATTACAAAGGTTCAGTGAAGTATAGACTTAAATACTTACTTTAAATAAAGTCCCACTGCATGAAGTTTATTGTATTTGCATAAGAAATAAAGCCAAATGTACTTTTTCTCATAAGTAGCTATTAATACATGAATCACACTGAAAAGACAAACACACCATAAAAATTTAGGATCTTTGGATCGAAGAGTTAATACAGTACAAATGGCTATTTGTCCCATCAATTTCAAGCTTGGAAAAAAAATACACCTCCAAAGAAACTGCAGCCTACATTTAGTCTCCATCACAAACAAAATCATTGAAAATTTAATTACAGGAGTAAGCAATTCTGCCAGTGTGTCTGCAGGGCTGAAAAACAGCTTTCCAGCCAAATTCCACTTTCCAGCTCTTCGTCTATAGCCTCGTAGGTTACAGCACTTCAGATGTACAACCAGATACTTCAGAAAACACAAGTTGGGGTTTCCAGCTCTATTATCTTTTAAGACAGCGAGTTCCATACTCCCAAGACCCACTGCGTGAAGAATTACCCCCCAACTCCCTTCCATCCTTCTGAGTTAGTTTCCTGAAATTAAAGCCATGCATGTGTTTATTCACCTTTTTTGCTAAGGGAAATAGGGTTTCTGTATCCATTCTACCAATGTCTTCATCATTTTATATACCTCAGCTAAGTCTGTTGTCATCCCCTCTGCTCTAAAGGAGACAGCCCCAGCTTATCCAATCCTTCCTGAAAGTTCAAGCTCTCCTGTTCTGGTAATAAAGAACAAAAAACAAAGAATAATACAGCACAGGAACATGTCCTTCAGTCCACCAAGACTGTGCTGACATATGAAGCCTTTCTAAACGAAAAAGCCTTTTACCTCTACACTGTTCATATCTCTCATGTTCTTGCCAATTCATATATCCGTTAAGATGCCTTTTAAATGTTTCTAATGTATGCATATTCCTGCAAATCTCCTCTGCACTCTGTGATATCACGTCTTGAGCTTGTACTAGAACAGTACGTGGTACTCTAACTGTGACCTAACTAGTGTTTATGGAGTTTTTAGTTCAGCTAATATCGGGAAGAATCTGGTAAAAACTGTTAGCTGTCTTATCTGCCTGTCCTGCTATTTTCAGGGATATTTGATCATGCATTCCAAGGTCTCCGTTCATCTGCACTTATTTGAATCAGCTGACAAAATAGATTCTCATGAAGATTATGTTCCTTTAACTTTTTTTCTATTCAAGTGTGTGATATGGGCGTTGCGGCTGGCCAGCATTTCTTGCCCATCCCTAGTTGCCCTTGAGAAGGTGGTGGCGAGCTGCCTTCTTGATCTGCTACAGTCCACCAGCTGTAGGTTGACCCACAATGCCATTAGGGAGGGAATTCCAGGATTTTGACCCAGCGACAGTGAAGGAACGGCAATATATTTCCAAGTCAGGATGGCAAGTGGCTTGTGGGGGGGATCTTGGAGGTGGTGGTGTTTCCATATATCTGCTGCCCTTGTCCTTCTAGAAAGAAGTGGTCGTAGGTTTGGAAGGTGCTGCCTGAGGATCTTGAGTGAATTTCTGCAGTGCATCTTGTGGATAGTACACACTACCTTTACTGAGCATTGGTCGTGGAGGCAGTGGATGCTTGGGTGATATAGTGCCAATCAAGCAGGCTGCTTTGTCCTGGATGGTGTCAAGCTTCTTGAGTGTTCTTGGGGTTGCATCACACTCTTGACTTGTGCCTTGTAGATGGTGACAGGCTTTCAGGAGTCAGGTGGTGAGTTACTCGCTGTAGTATTCCTAGCCTCCCACCTGCTCTTGTAGCCACTGTGTTTATGTGGTGAGTCCAGTTGAGTTTCTGGTCAATGATAACCCCAGGATGTTGACAGTGGGGGGTTCAGTGATGATAACACCATTGAATGTCAAGGGGTGGTGGTCAGATTGTCTCTTATCAGTGATGGTCATAGCCTGGCATTTGTGTGGCGCAAATGTCACTTGCCACTTGTCAGGTCAAGCCTGGATACCGTCCAGATCTTGTTGCCTTTGGACATGGACTACTTCAGTATCTGAGGAGTCACGAATGGTGCTGAACATTATGCAATCATCAGCGAACATCCCCACTTCTGACCTTATGATGGAGGAAGGTCATTGATGAAGCAGCTGAAGATGGTTGGGCCGAGGACACTACCT
>NC_063333.1:53092466-53124793 GCF_021869965.1 Rhincodon typus | reverse complement strand
CAAAACCAGCCCAGCTCGTCCCCGCCTCCCTAACCTGTTCTTCCTCCCACCTATCCTCTCCTCCCACCTCAAGCCGCACCCCCATTTCCTACCTACTAACCTCATCCCGCCCCCCTGACCTGTCCGTCCTCCCTGGACTGACCTATCTCCTCCCTACCTCCCCACCTACACTCACCTTTACTGGCTCCATCTCCGCCTCTTTGACCTGTCTGTTTCCTCTCCACCTATCTTCTCCTCTATCCATCTTCTATCCGCCTCCCCCTCTCTGTCTATTTATTTCAGAACCCCCTTCCCCTTCCCCTCCCCCGTTTCTGATGAAGGGTCTAGGCCCGAAACGTCAGCCTTCCTGCTCCTACGATGCTGCTTGGCCTGCTGTGTTCATCCAGCTCTGCACCTTGTTATCTCGGATTTTCCAGCATCTGCAGTTCCTACTATCTCTGTTTACTTATTTTGTCTGAATCTTCCCGAACCTTTTTATAACCCAGTTGTTGCAGAACCCTTGATAAGTATTTTGTTATTAACTGTCAAATATCATACGAAGTCCAAAACCAAGAAAAAAAGTAGCTCCAACGGGTATTTCTGCAATACATCAAGTCTGGCTGTCCTCCAGTCTGAACAACACCCACCAGCATTAACTGTTTCCTTTCTGTCCAATCAACTTGACATCTGTGTTGCTATATTTTGTCTTACATCATTGCCTTGGAATTTTGTAATGTCTTCTGTGAAACATCTTATTGAACATCTTCTGAAAATGTGTATACCTCACATTGAATGCACTTCCCTTTACCTGCTAATACATCCTTCTTCAAAAATGAATTACATTTATCAACGTGACTTGCCATTGGCACATCTGCACTGGTTACTGTTGATTATGCCATAAATTTCATGGAATGAATACAAGATTCTCTTTCGTGAAGAAAACATAAACTACAGTAAATAAAATCTTCTGTGCTTTCAATATTTATTACAGAACAAACCCTTAAAATGTTAAATTTCTGGCATAGAAATTACAGTCCATATGTCATAACAAAAATAATGTATTTACACCTAAATATTTTTTATGCTAGGCATTTATTAAAAGTTCCTATGAATAGCAGATGACTTTTAAAATTACAGGCATCTCCCAGGCAATTATAATATCTGATCCTAATCGGCTGAACAGAAATAAATTAAAAATTATAGGCTGTGTTAGCTGCAACTGAAGTAAAATTGTGGTTCAAGATGCAGTTGGCCTACAGGACTGCCTACTGCATAATCTTTAATTGTTTGGTAAATGACTGTTTGCAATCCCAGTTCCTTGAATGATCTAAAGAAAGAAAAATATAAAAGAATAAAAGTGAAGAATAAAGCATACAAAAGAAAAATAAGCAAATCTGAAAAAAAAAAATCATTAGGCACATTGATAAAATCTTACTTGTGAAAAACTGACCAGCATGGAGCGCAACCTTGTATGAGAACAGGAGATATGGGAGATATGGGAGATATGGGAGATAAAAACCAGAAACAGAGAGGGAGGCCTAGCCATGGAGAGATCAAAAAATGGTGACAAAGAGCCCCTTCTTTCTGCTTATAACCTGTCAGAACTAAGGTGTGATGTCACATGAAAACAAGTGGATGACTGATAGGTAGTTTTTTTGTGCCTCCTTTGATTGGTCAAGTTATTTAAACCAGGAGGTAATACTGCAGCTGAAGTGTGCAGTGTTAAAGTTCACTTTTAATATATTTAACATTCAAATGAATTAACTAATTAGAACAGACAGTGTTGGGCAACTGATGTGTCATGACAGTAGAATGTGGAAGTTAGTGGACAACCTGTGTGATCCATGGTGACCACATTTACAGCAGCTGTTTGCTGTTCGCTGTTCAAAGTACTTTGACTTAGAGTTCATGAGCTGAGGCCTGAGATACAGAAACTACAAATAATTAGGGAAGGGTAGAGGTACCTGAACACCGTATTCTAGGAGGCAGTCATACACCTTAGTTGAATTATATCAAATTTGGTTTGTGGTCAGGGACAACAGCATGCGACTGCGAGTGCGGTAGGTATTGATAACCAGAAGTTAGCTTCAGAGGAGCTTTAGCCAGTGCTCTTTTCCAATAGATATGAGGGAATGGATCGCAGAGAGGATGTGAACTGACCACAGCAATATGGCCCAGATACGGCATCTTGAACCATTCAAGGCGGGGGTTTGGGGGGGGGGGGTGAGTAGGGACGGAAATGTCCTAGTAATAGGGGATAGCATAACTGGGGCAAAGACAGTTTGAAAAGCTGTGTTGTCTAAATGGTGTCAAGGTTAATGACATCCCTTCTGGGCTGAAGAAGAACTTGAAATAATAATGACACTAAAATGTTCAAGCTTCTGGCTCTGTATCTGAATGAATGTAGCAAAGACTGATGACCGGTGCTGGCATGAATAAAAATAAACAGATTTGACTTGATAGCTATGACAGAGACATAATTGGAGGATGACCAGTCTGGCAATATTCAAGGTTAGTCAACATTGTGGAAGAACAGTTTAAAAGGAAACGGAGGTAGGGTAGCTTTGTTAATAAAGAATGTATCAATGTGGTGGTAAGCAGTACGATAGATCAATAGGGAGAAATATAATATATGCAATAGATCATGCTGTGGGATCTGTCGGAGTGGAAATAAAGAATATCAAGGGAAAGAAGTCATATGGAAGTCATTTGTAGGCTCCCCCAAAATTATTTCACTGTGGGACAAAGTTTAAATCACGAACAGAATGGTGGTCTCTAGAAGGGCACTACAATTATCATGGGTGACTTTAATCTGCGTATTGACTTGTCAAATGAGATGGGCAAGGTAATATGGAAGATGAATTTGAGAGCTCCATCACAGGATATTATTAAGAGGAGTACATTGCAGAACTTACCCGGGAAAAGACTATTTTAGATTTAATAATGTGTAATCGGGTAGGATTAGTAAGAAATCTTACAATTGAGGATCCTTAAGGGGGTTGCAATCAGTTTGAATGAGAGCAACCTGGGTCTCAAACCAACGTCTTCTTCAACTTAAATAAGGACAGAAAGAGTTTTAGAGTTCTACAGTACAGAAATAGACCCTTCAATCCAACTCGTCCATGCCAACCAGATATCCTAAACTAATCTAATCTGATTTGCCAGCTTTTGGCCCATATCCCTCTGAACTCCTTACTACTCCTATCAGCCAGCTTCAGACAACGGAAAAGTCAGTGAACAAACAGTGGCAGACATTGAAGCAGATGTTTCATAATGTCAGAAAAAAATTATTCTGGTCAAAAAGAATGATCTGATGAGATGTATGAACCACCATGGTTAACAAAAGTGGTCAAATACTATTGTCAAATAAAGTGGGTATTAGGCAAAAGGATTGGGACTTTTTTTTAAGAAACTTGTAGAGGATGAGTAAAGAGAGATAAAATGGATAATGAAAGTATGTTGTCAAGAAACAAAGAAAACAGTAAGAGCTTCTACAGGTGTATAAAATTTCAGCATTCCTTTTAACCCTTCCTATTCATGTACTCATCCAGATGCCTTTTGAATGTTGTAATTGTACCAGCTTCCACCGGCAACTCATTCCATAAATGCATCACCCTCTGCGTGAAAAAGTTGCCCCTTAGGTCCCTTTTAAATCATTCCCCTTTCACCTTAAACCTATGCCCTCTAGTTTTGGACTCCCCTACCCTAGGAAAAAGATCTTGGCTGTTCACCCTATCCATGCCCCTTATCATTTTATAAATCTCGATAAGGTCACCCCTCAGCCTCCGATGCTCTAGGGAACATAGCCCCAGCCTATTCAGCCCCTCCCTATAGCTCAAACCCTCCTATAGCAGGAAAATCAGAATTGAATGCAGTATTCCAAAAGTGGCCCAACCAATGTTCTCTACAGTCGCAACATGACATCCCAACTCCTATACTCAATGCACTGACCAATAAAAGCAAGTGAACCAAATATCTTCTTCACTACCCTTTCTACCCGCGACTCCACTTTCAAGGAAATATACATCTGCACCCCTAGGTCTCTTCGCTCGGCAACACACCCCAGGACCTTACCATTAAAACGTATAAGCGCTGCTCTCATTTGCTTTACTAAAATGCAACACCTCACATTTATCTAAATTAAACTCTCTCTGCCACTCCTTGGCCCATTAGCCCATCTGATCAAGGTCCCGTTATACTCTGAGGTAACATTCTTCGCTGTCCACGACACCACCAATTTTGCAGCCACCTGCAAACTTACTAACCATACCTCCTATATTCACATCCAAATCATTTACATAAACGTCAGAGACAGTGGACCAAGCACCGATCCTTCATGCACATCACTGATCACTGGCCTCCAGTCTGAAAAGCAACCTGCCACCACGACTGATAAATTAAACTGCATTTCTTTCAATGCAAGAGGCCTGACAGGTAAGGCAGATGAACTCCGGGCATGGTTGGGAACATGGGACTGGGATATCATAGCTATTACATAAATGTGGCTCAGGGATGGACAGGACTGGCAGCTTAATATTCCAGAGTATAGATGCTATAGGAAGGTTAGAAAGGGAGGCAAGACAGGAGGGGGAGTTGTTTTTGGTTAGGGATAACATTACAGCTGTACTTAGGATATTCTTGGGATTATATCCAGTGACGTTATGTGAGTGGAACTGAGAAATAAGAAAGGGATGATCACCTTATCACGATTGTACTACAGGACGCCCTGATAGTGGGAAACTGAGAAGCAAATTTGTAAGGAGATCTCAGTTATCAGTAAGAATAACAGGGCTGTAGTGGTGGGGGATTTTAACTTTCTATACATAGACTTGGTCTACCATAACAAATGACTGCCAGGTCTATTTGCAAAACTCAAACCTAGTTACAGGCAGGTAGCTCATCTTCAACTTTACAAAACACTTATCTGAATTGATCTGAATACATTGAAACAACTCATTTACAATGCAGTTGCAAAGTATCCCAAGGTGCTTCACAAGAATATTATCTAATAAATGTTGACATATTATCTAATAAATGTTGACATATTCTCAACAATACAATATTGATTTCCCATGTTATCCCTCTATATTATTGCTTTTACATACATGAAATAAAGTTAATCAAAACAAGGCTGAGATTAGAATAGATACTTGATGACAGGTGAAGACATGATGGGCTGAAGAGTCTTTTTCAGTGGAATAGGAATCGAGAACTCTCTTTTGTCCACACTTTTCACAAAATAGTAATTTTCCTAGCAAAAGTTCTGACCATATTTTTCTTCACTATCATTTGATTCACCTGAAGAATAACTAACATAAACCTTGAGCTTTTAATGCATTTTTCCTGCAACTGACTCCAAGAGTTAACAGTGATTAGCAATCTAACACTAACTTTCCAAGATAATACGTGAGCTCTGCTCAGCACCACAAAAGAGAGGTCAGAATTTCTCTGCATGCGGATTGATAAGCATAAATATATATTCTGCTTGCTTTGAATTAATGAGGTGCACTATAACTCCATATTATAATGGTCTATAAATTATGTTCAAGAAACAAGTCTATGCTAAAAACCACCTTTAACAAACACATTTTATATTTTCAAATAATAAGGATTAGTACATGAACTTTAATATTAATTGGAATTAATGCAAAATACAGTTTGCACTCTCAACTCATTCTGGTGGATCGCATATACATTTTTGTTGGGAAATGCAATTAAAATTGTGAAAACTATGCAATATCAAAATTAGACTGAACTATTATGATAAAAAGTATTTTTTCAACTTTTGACCAAAGTAGCTCTGTTTGTAACACACTCCCTTCACCAACAATTCTTTGAAATAAACATTTTAAGAAGTCTAAACACAAAAAAAGGGAGGTAAAAGTAAACCCAGTAAGATTACAATTCTTAGAAAAACAGTACCTCTCGAGGTTTCCTGTTTTTAATAAAGTGCCTTGTGGTTGAAGGAAAGCTTAACCACAAAACTGTTAAAGTACAGTTCATTAGTATTTGCTTGTTATTCTAAAATGTTAAACTTCAAAGTGAGTATATCAAGTTACACTCTGCCACATTTTAATCTTTCAGCTGCTGTAGCATTTGACTGCAGCATATTAAAATATTAGAATTATATATAGATCATTTTTCGTTTAAAGTACGAATTAGAGATATCCTTTCAGTCTTTGTGTTATATAACAGATTCAGAAAGGGAGATATGACATTGCATATGGCATGAGCAAAGAATTTACTGATACATCCAAAGCTATTCTTGTTAATGTAAGTAACTAACACCATATTAAGCTAGGTTAACTTAAAAATGAAACACTGGAATAATGTTTCAAAAATGGACATAAGAAAGAAAGAAGAAAAATTTTACAATTCTATAGAACCTTCCCTGATCTCAGAATGGCAAAGTGCTTCACAGTCAATAAATACTTTGGATGGGAAGTCTCCATTGTAATGGAGGGAAACATGGCTAAAATGTTCCAAATAAGTTTGTCAACCTTGCATGTAGCTAATGTCTGACCAACATGTTTGAGCTTTATTTTAATACTGCAATGTTAAACACAACAATTTTCAATAAGGCAACATGCATCAGTGGGACACAGCAATTCTGGCAGTGCAAAGCCAACTTCTTCAATACTCTACATCACAAAGTATATTCCTCACAATTAATTTATTATTAGACTAGAAAAAAAAAAGCAGGAAATATAAAAATACATATTTCAAGGGAGTTTAGCAAAGTCTTACTACACCTGTACAAGGAGCTGGTGACACCGCATCTGGAGTACTGACAACAGTTTTGGTTCCCTTATTCAAGGAAAGACATTGTTTCATTGGAGGCAGTTAAGAGAAGGCTCACTAGGATGATCCCTGGTATGGAATGATTGTCTTATGAACAAAGGTTAAACAGGCTGGGATTGTACTTATTGGAGTTTCGAAGAATTTAGGATCCAAGGAGCTTGACAGGGTGAATGCTGAGAGGATGTTTCTCCTCATGGGAGAGTCTAGGACCAGAGTGCATAGTCACAGGATAAAGGAGTGTTAATCTAACTCTGAGATGAGGCGGAATTTCTTCTCTGAGGGTTGTGTGTCTTTGGAACTCCTTGCCACAGACAGCTGTAAGGGAAGGGGCCTTGTTTATGGTTAAAGCTGAGACAGAAAGATTCTTTTCTAATCTGGAAATTAAGGTTACCAGGAAAATGCAGGAAAGTGGGGGATGAAGAATGTTGGTTCAGCTATGATTCTACTGAAAGGTGGAGCAGACTCGAGCAGCTCGAGGCCTACTGTTCCTATTTCTAATGGTCTTACTGCATACTATATAATTTATGCACGTATGCATACATATGCATGTGTTTGTGGGTGCATTTCTCTACTCAATGATGTTATTTCTAACTCAATTTCACAAAATATGGACCATTAACAGAAAAAAAGGCTGATTTTCAATTAACTAGTGGAAGCATCAGAATGGGAATCCTGAACACGTGAGGGAAATCTTGCTGGGCCAGTTCCACAACATTTTTCTATCGCTATGTAGGAGTTGGACTGCAGGATTGGTTACCCACCTAGCCACAGTGGATAAGTAACTAAGCTTTTAAGGGTTTATTGTAGGCACTTTCCTGACACCAATCAGATTTTTGATCAAAACGCCAGGGTATTTGTTACATTAGGAGGCTATTCATGAAACCAAGACAACTTTCCTTGGCAGTGAGAAAAGGTATTAGCACTGGAGGCTCTCATCTTTTTGGAAACATCTGCTCCAAAATCAGCTGCAACTGCTCAAGTTCCTATTATGGTAAAGGACTATCCCCTGAATTCCAAAGGTCCGAAACCCTTCTGGCCTTCCTACTTGTCTGGTTTGAGATAAGCAATCTTATGGGCCACCTCCTTCAAAATCATCCTTTGTGCCTTGATACTGGCAATTGTGGACTTTTAACCTGCATTTCAGTCTGACAGTGGATTTGGGTTAGCAGAATTATTTCACTGGAGGCAGTTCAGAGGAGGTTCATGAGGATGATCCCCATTATGTCTTATGAGCAAAGTTTCAAGAGGTTGGCACTGAATTTGTTGGAGTTTAGAAGAATGCGAAGTGCATTGGAACATATAGAATTTTTAAGGATTCTTAAAGTTTAGCCTATATGTTCCACAAAAATCAGACGCTTATCACCCAATACTGACAGTACGTGTCTTCTTCAGAACTGGACTTGAAACATTAATTTTGTTTCTCTCTCCACAAATGCTGCCAGACCTGGTGAGTTTCTCCAGCACTTTGTTTTTATTTCAGATTTCCAGCAACTACAATATTTTACTTCCAAAAGCATAACTCAATTTGGCTTAACTGTTCATTTACTTTCGTACACAAAATGCTAGATGTTAAACTTATTATGATTGCCATTTTTGTAATAAATGAAACTGGTGTCGCAGTATCTTGAAGCTGTAAAATCTATTGATACACTCATTACTCTGTATACTCATTCCTCAATCCACAGGGGCAGGGGCACTGACTCCCTGCTCTCTTATGTGCCCAAAGGACCATGTGATTAGACTGGATGAGTCAATGAGACCGACCTCACGAGGAGAGAATCAGCAGATAATTGGGATGAAGTCTCTACAAAAATGGGCATGCTCAGAAATATTTCTGAAACCTTCACTTTTTCAGAATTATGTAGTTTAAAGCCCAATTGCTCGCTTACTTTTTCACACAACTGAATATGTGCAAATTCTTTCTGCTTTGGTAGTTATGGCATTAGGCTACATGGTTTAATTAGAATTTTAACGTTACCCCTAAGTATGTTTCAGTAAGCTCATTTGTTTCCTGCACATAGCTTATGACATAACCTAGGATATGGTTATATTATTAACCTATCCTTGGTTAATTTCTTACTATATGGATTTGAATTCATTAACTATACAATTCTTTATACAATTTGCACTTTTTTTTAATAAAATGGAAGTGTACCAGTGCAGAAAAACAGATAAAATTACATAGAATCACTTACATTCCATAAATCTGAGGGGCTATTTCCAGTCGATTAAGATGCATAAACAGCTCTGTGTCATATTTCTTTAACAACTGGTCTTGAATGCGATTTACTTTGGAAACTATTGCAAGTGATGGTCCCATGTCCTGAGGTCTTGCAAATGGTACAGCTGTAACCATCTCTTCTTTTCCCTAAAGAGATAAAAAATGAGTGTCCAAATAAAAAATATACATGTTAAAACTTTCTTCCATTTTATTAAAACAATCACAAAATATCCGTCATATTTTTTACTAGCCATCCAAATTGCAACTAAATCTCCTGAATCCTGCTAGATTTTAGGTCTTCATCATGTAATCAGACCAAACACAGTGATCAAACCACTGATGATTAATAACAATGAATGGTTATATTGCTCATGCTTGAGCAAAATTCCTTTACAATCAAGATACATCTTCCCTAAACATTTATTTTTATCCATTAAAGTATTTACTTCCTATGCTTCTATTTGTGGTGTTAGGAGGCAGAGATGAGTTCCACCTTTGATAACTAAAACAAAAACACCCAGTGAAGCTCGCCTCACCTTGTAATCTGTTAAAGGAAATCTGAAAAGTGGTATAATCTGCCTTTCACCTCTCAACCTGTTATAAAGGAGGTGAAATAAAAATAAACTCCTGAAAGTCACTCTACAATCAACAAATAACTATTTATTTATCTAACACTAACAGTTAACAAATTAACAGAACTACTAACAAACTGAACAACTCCCCCTTGCTCCTAACTAGTCCTGACTAAAACAAAATTCTAATGGTATGCTGTTCCAACAGGTACAACCCTCACTTATATAAAACAAATTAATAAAAGAAAAATTAAAATTTAATCTCTTGAAATTACAGCCAGGATGTGTCTTCTGGAATAGTCCACGCCCCCTCCAATGATCCTCAGTCAGGAACGCTTTTCTCTGTTGAATTCTTGTGTCAGGAATATTAGCTAAGAGTGCCACTGTACCTTTAGTTTAGATGATGGTTCCCTGAAAGCTTAGAGAATTCTGTGAGAGCCAGTGATTCTTTTTTAATAGCTGAGAGCTGTTCTCCTGGCAGATGACAGTTGATGCTCACCCCAATTTTCAAACGCTGTCTTCTTTTATAGGCTTAATGACCTATTAATTTCTTATAATAAGATTGGTCCTAGGTTGTCAAAAGCATCAGATTTAAATTTAATTGGTTTTTAGTTGCTCAGTACTTGGTTTAAATTAATTGGCTGATTTTCAAACTGGTTAACAACAAAAGAAACCACTGCCTGTCATATATATATATATATATATAAATCTATGGGGTGAATTATTTCATCCAAGATGTTTGTGGATTTGCAGATATATTCTATTTTGTTGAAAAAAATAAAACGAGCCTGACTCGAGGTTAAAGCACAGACAGAATCGAAACAAAGCATCACACCTAGAATGCACTGTTTGACCTGAGATGTCACCTCTTGTATACACTGATAAAACCTTTAATTATCCAAGGGCAATGACTTGAAAGAAATTCTGGGACTTGCTTTTTAATCAAAAGAAACCTGGGTCTCCTTTCCAACTGATTAAAGATTCAACAGGAGGTGCCAACAAGTCATTTTTAGGGTTATTACCTTTGTGCTTATAAATTCTGCGTTGGTATATCTCCTCTTCCACACTACACCCGGGGAAGGAGCACAGCTTTGAAAGTTAGTGTTTTCAAATAAACCTGTTCGACTATTGTGATTTTTGACCTTGTCTACCCCAGTCCAACAACAGCACCTCCACATAGATGGAATATGGCACTTTATGTTTCAGAATTATCTTGCCACAACAAATTGTATTCTCTCCATCTATTAAACTAGATATTCTGCATTGTTTGAAAGATCTTACGACAGTTGGTGTACTAATAGCATGTCTGGTATGCAAACTCAAACATTAAATAGAACAGTCTGCATTTTCCATGCCACGCAAAAGTTTCCTTCTGTCAACAAGCCATCTATCCCATTTGGTGTGAACATGATTCTTGAATAACTTGTGGATCTGTGGGCACAGCAGCCATATTGATGTGATATAATGGGTACTGGTATTTTTGCCATGCCCAAAAACATGGTTCATTAGAAACTAGTATTTTGGGCATCACGGTCTTTGATAATCTCAGAGCAATCGGTCTTCTGCAACAATACTGGACATTTTCACTCTATGAAGTAGCTATAACACTCGTTATTGCTCTCAAATATTTGCTAGACTGACTTGGTCTTGTTAAGGACATATGTAGGCATTACACTTCTGGTGGTGATGTCAGTTTTGTGGAGCAGCTGAAAGGAGTAGAGAGCTAGAAAGGCAGAGCAGGTTCAAGGGGGAATTTTGGATCTTTGGGCCTTGGCACTTGAGAACATAGTCATCAATGGAGGAGCATTAAAATCTGGGATGAACAAGAAACAAAGTTACAGGAATGTAAACATTATGGATGATTCCAAGGTTACAGGACAGTGTGTAATTAAGATGGGGTGGAGATTGGGGGTGGGGGAGAGCTGGTGGTGGTGTGAGGGTACAAAAACATTTGAAAAGAAGTCTAATAATTTAAAATCAAAGTATTGCTGGGTTTGGAGTCAACGTAAGGCAGCAATTATAGGTATGACGAAAGAATGATGTATGGGTCATACATGCAGGAAAACCTTTGCTATTACTTTCTATTGATCTTTCACTCCTGGCTTGTGCAGCCCTGGGATTAAATTTTAAATCATCTTCCCAGCAGAAGGTAGACCTGACTCCACGCTATGCACGTTCAAAAGGTGTCAAGAATTGGGATTGGTACACAGTGAAGTGGTGCCAAACTGTTTGTAATTGTCTCCAATCAAGACTCTGCCACATTAAAAGATTCAGCCTCTGATGTCTTGCAGATGAAGGTTGGTTTGATGAGAAGTAAAACTAGATATATTGCTCTTAAATTGGTCATGAAGACCTTGTTTAATATTTCCCATTTGGCGTTGTTTTGATTTAACATTGGTGAGTTATTCAGACCCAAAATCTCTGAGCATTTTGAGATTAGTTTTAATTTTATTTACTGTCCCTGACAGGATAGGCACCACTTTGGAACAACCTTTCTCATTCTAATCTGAGGCCATTCCCAATGTCACACAACTGCCCAAGCTGGGCACCAGGGAGTCCCCACCCAACATGCCCCAGATTGCTCACTGGAATTGTAGTCCATCCTTGACCATGCCATAGCTGCTGCCCAGACAGCAGCCTTGAGAGGTCACGATGCTTCTCTTCATCCTTCGATTGGCATGCACCAGACACATGGAGCAGCTCCTCCTAGCCAGCTATGAGAATCTTTGCCTCCTTTCCCTACTATGGCCAACAGGCTACAGCCACTACTGATTTCAGCAGACCATACCCTTCTCTCCTGAGGCATCAGCAGGATGTGAAGACTCTGGTGGGTACAAGCTACCACAGGGAACTGCTAAGCTCCATCCAAACAAGAGTGGCCATCTCTCTCCACCCCTCAGTGACCAAACCCAGCAGCTATCCCACACTGAATCCCCCACTATCAAAATCCTTGGGGGTTATCAGTAACTAGAGACTCAATCATGACTCACATATGGCTACAAGATCAGGTCAGAGGCTAGGAATACTGCAGGGAGTAACTTGTCCCTTGACTCTCCAAATTACATCCACTATCTACAAGGCACGAGTCAGGAGTGTGATAGAAAAGTCCCCACTTGCCTGGATGGGTGCAGCTTCATCAACGCTCAAGAAGCTTGACACCGTCTAGGACAAGCAGCTCACTCTATAGGCGCTACATTCACAAGCACAAGCACAAGCATTCATTCCCTCCACCACTGATGCTCAACAGCAGTGCTATCAGTGTGTACTAATTACAAGATACACTGCAGAAATTCATCAAAGATCCTTCAAGAGCGCTTCCAAACTCACACCACTTCCAGGTAGAAGGACAAGCAGACAGGAACACGAACACCTGCAAGCTCCCCTCCAAGCCACTCAGCATCCTGACTTGAAAATATATCGCTGTTCCTTCATTGTCACTGGATCAAAATCCTGGAATTCCCTTTATAAGGCCATTGTAGGTCAACCTACAGCATGTGGACGGCAGCAGTTCAAGGAGACAGCTCACCTTCTTCAGGGTAACCTGGAATAGGCAGTAAATGCTGGCCCACAAGTGAATAAAACAAAATTTAAAGTACCATATTTCAACTTAGAGGGTGCACATATAATTTTTTTGGTTTCCTCTTAAGGATGGCCCTCTGGAAATTAACACCAGTTTTAATGTTGACTCTGCTTCACTTGAAAGGCACTTCATATAAAAGTTGAGACTTTCAGGAATGCAACCACAACTGCAATTGAGGATTTCCTGTATCCTTGATACTAGTGCCGAACATTAACACTAGTGGGAATGTGACCTTTGTAGATTTGAAACACACCTCTCTTGCAAATGTGATTTAAACATATTTACACATATCTGCGCATCTTGTGATGATGCCATGACATGATATATATATTGTGCCTGGGCAGTGATCATTTATTAAGACCAAATCTATGCACTCACATTTCTCTGAACACAGCTTATTATCAAACTCCTGTAAGTGGTGATTCAAATTTGAAAAAGTAGTTATCAAGCTGTAAGTGCAATAAGCTTTTGCACAATAAAGTGCCATGTGACCAAATCCCTAGGAATACGTCCAACCAAAGCTGGCAACCATAATTGTACAGCTTCACAGGCCACTACACGCAAGCTGGTGTCAAACTTGGAACTTCGAACAAAATTTCATTCTCAAAGTCATTTATAACAATAAACAAAACTGGCTCAACACTGATGCCTACGAGACTTCATTAGCAGCCACTTTCCACTGTCAACATTTCTACATGATTGAAGCATGGCTTACAGCTCTGTAATTTGAGAGTTTGTCCCTTGCTCCATTTGTTACTTTCCAAACTGTTACCCACTTAAAATGAGGTTTGAAAGATATAATTGAGGGAATATAGCAGCTCCTCAATTAACTCCAAACATACTCTTGGATCCAAATTGTTCAAGCCTGGGGCCTAGCTTGCCTTCAGGTTCCTAAGGATGTGTGTTACTAAATGTTTCCAGTTTGGTCCATCAAGTCTATATTCCAAATGAAACTGAGGTATACTTCTTCTCTTTCATTGAAAATGAAAATGATCACAAGATAATGAGGAAGAACCACCTGAGACTTGCTCATTAGTTTAACATACAATATACTGAGTGCTTTATTTTGAGGTTTGCCTACACAGTTGACCTTTACAGAAATTTTCCCAATGCCAGAAATATTTTCAACACATAACATTGACTGAAGAAAGTAAATAATAGTGAATTTTAATTTTTTGTCATATAATTGTATTGTTAATCTTTGGCTTATTATCAAATGCGTCCCATTTATGTAGCCCTATTAGCACCAATTTCATGGAACCGGGACACTCTTACTGAATGCTGAATAACTGCACAATTTCTTTATTTCATTGTGTGCACATTTCCATACCAACTTGAATTATAATATTCCACATTATTGATTCATCTGCCTTCCTGAGTTAATCTTCTCAATTATGCCAAATTTTGAGTGTTATTACCATACTCTCATACCTCTGACACAGATTAATACCTGCAAATGCATGTTTCACATTACTACAATTTGGAATGTACTTTGAAAATTTTGAAAGTTTAGCACAAAGTTACAACAAAGCTGTATATTCTATACAGGGCTAAATCATTCTAATGGACCATTTATGTTCTCTATTTGTGTATCTATCCCACCTTTGGTATGATAATATCCCTTTAAATAAACATATATGTTTATTAAAACAAAAATCAGCACACTTCTACTCAAAGAAATCAAATTTCAGGTTATAATAGAAGATTTTCTTTTCTCTATTATGAACTCTCAATGCTGCAGCTGCTCCTAAACAAAACATTTGTTTCAATGAACGTCACTGGCAATTTTGAAGACCACTTATCCTTTTGGTTCCTGAATAGAAGACTGAAAGCTCCTAGCTTTAAAATACTAATGACTGTAAAGACAAAATCTGCTTGTGCACTCTATACCAATCTTTCCAATTATCATGCCTCTTTCTCTTTCCAGGATGGAAATGCTAATTAACATATTTCCTGCAATTATATTCATCAGAGAATGAGAGAATTGGCTTCGGGCAGAAATATTAAGATAATTAGTGTGGACTGTTCTTTTAAACAGAAGTGAAACTGGGAGTGCAGTTAGTTCTTTGACTAGAGTAACAGCACTTAGTTCCACAGCAAATTATTTTTTAAAAATTGTGAATAAATAATAAATAAACCTTTAGAATTTTCCCTCAATCTACATGGGTATCGAGTACGATTGGGGACTGAAAGAGTCAGACTATTCACATGAAATTAAAGTAAATAATTAAACAGTTTTCTGTTAAGCAACTCTTGTGAGGACAACCTACATAAGATTACTAAGTTATTTTTAATTTATTACAAACTGACAAACTAATAATCAGGATAAGCATACCTTTCTTATTTCTCTTTCAAAACTTGAAAACCATGGTTCTGCAGTATCCATGAGTTGAGAGAACATTGCACTGAGGAGATAAGATGACAAGCTTGAAGACAATGAGGAGCTACACAATAGCAATATTAAAAATACAATGTTATCACTTAACTTACTAAGCATCATGTTCCAAGAACTGAGGGTTGAGGAGAGCTTTCATTTCCTCACTGTGGAGAGATAAATCTGCAAAATTAGTAAAACAATCTTTTCTACACCAATATATTCAGCTGTGTTTCCTGCTTGACCTATAAACACTGCCAAACTCTAAGTACTCACATTAAGAATCAACATAAAGCTCTATGCAATCATTTTTATAACTGCAAGATCAAGGCAATTGTTGACAAAAAAAACTATTGGAAAGCATATCTTGAATTTAAAAAAAGCCCTCTCCTTGTCCAGTAGCACCCCATGTGTTCATTCAATTTTATTTGTACGCAATGATGGAACATGATCCAGCTCACCAAATATGGTGCGTTCCAGTATGCCAAGTATTACATCTTACAAGGCTTTTTTCATTTACCCAAGATCTTTCAATGAGAAAGCTAGACAAAACTGAAAAAGTTTTGATTTTCTTGTAACAAGTGCAGCACATTACTTGAATACATATTTAAGACTCTGAGGAGCAAATGTGAGCTGGGATTATTATCCAATCCAGTTAACTACTAACACTTCCATTTACGTATATGAAGCATTTCAGTGACAAAGATTAAAGTTAGTCAGCAACATTCGCTTTGTAACTGATATAATACAAAAATATATGCATTGTTACTTTTTCCTATTTTTCATTTTCAATTCTCTGTCTCTTGCCAACAGTCTCTCTAGAATCCACAATGCTAACTGTATTAGACTCGCAATTACAGTAAGAAAATGGACACTCTTCTAAATGATAGACAATCCTGAAAACATATGATGCTACTTCAACTGCACATTGGTAAATCTGGACAATTGACCAGTAACATTGTAGCTAATGAGCTAATAAACCACCCTCTTCAATAACAAGCATGGCCTCCCCTGTGAGTTGACCTATATTGTGTATAAGGTACAATACTGTACCTTCTTCAGGTTGATTTGAACTTCAAAATGAATAAAACAGAACTTATATGGATAAAGAACTTACCTTGGATTTGCTGTTTCACTAGCATGTGAGAAGGCTTGATGATCACAGTGTAGGATAAAGACAAGAGGAGCCAGCAGTTCATGCATGCCCTAAAATATTAACATCACAAAAAGAAATCAAAAGAGCTGGATCATTTTTACCAAAAGTTTTTAAAATGTGTACGCTGGAAAATGCACTAAGAGTTTTTAAATGGGAGTCCCTCCAATGGCTCAATGAATTTACAAAATGCAAAAATCATGCAGTATGGTTAAGTGCCAGAGTTCCATATCTAAAATTTTAACGGTCTTTTCTCTTTACAAATGCTGATTGTATTGTTCTACATTCCCAGGTATTGTTTTGTTTTTTTAAAATAATCTTAATGTTGGCATTATATATACTACAAAAAAAGGAATTAAGAAATGTATTCCTACAGTTGTATAAAAGGTAGCTCAAAAATGCGATACAAATGTATGATTTTCAAATTTAATTGCCACAATAAATAGACACTTAATTACAGATGTAATCTCTTGTAGCCTGCACTTGAACATTTAAAAAATGGTATAGAAGGAGCTTGTTCTATAATTTAAAGGCAGGCAACTCTGCAGATAGACAAATTCAGGGAAAGATGGAATAATTAAAACATTAATATGAAATTCACTAAATCTTCTGTGTATGGAAGTTTTTTTTTCCCCTATGAAATTCTAGTCAAACAGAACACTAAAACATATGCAATCTATAACTTGCAGCAGACCTAAATGCTTTGGGGACAGAATGTTATGCCCAAAATGAATGCATATTTATTCTTAGTAAATGTCACAAGACACTTTTTCTTACAGTCCAATTTTAAACTGCTTAATTATTCAACCAAACCTGCACAGTATTTCATTACCTGCTTGTAAAGCAGCTGCTCATTTTCCCTCGCATAACAAAACAGGATATCTGTCAAGATCTGCCTCACACTTTCCTGTTGGAAATACTGCATTTCAGGAAATCTGAAAGACATGTATTATTTCAGCACATCATCTCAATGTTGTTCCTTTTTGCTTCCCTACACTAAACATTTTTAGCAATACCATCAAACAACATTTAGTGAACATTTCTATTTCATAATGATTCTGTTCAAACTAAACTAGTTGGAAATGAAAATAGAAATTGGCAATTACATTTTGTTTAAAATGCAACAAAAATGTTTGTACATTCTAAGAATGAATTTCTACTTTCTTAAAGCAATTAGAAAAATTGACATGGTGCTTTCTTCTCGACTGGAGGCAACACCCAGGATTTCCTACAAGTTTCAGGCCCCTGAAGTTGGACCAGAATGGGGATGCCTAGCCTGCACTTGCAAGCAACAAGGTTAGTATAGCAATATCCTCAAAGGCAGTTTCCTAAATTGCTACTCAAGTTTGATGTCTAATTAAGGATGGTGAGAGAGACCTGTTGTATCTGGCCCAATCAGATGACTGGAAGTTCTGAAGTCTTGGCATCCCCACCAAGAGAGTTAGTGTAGAAAAAGAGACATGGAAGTGTCCTTGAGGGTTAAGTCAGAAATAATATTTCTCAGAAGTGTTATGATGCAAAATGCAGCCATTTGGCTCATTGTATCTACAAGTTTTCCTATGTGGTGCCAATCTCCTGCTTTTTCCCCATATATTTGCACACCATTTCTGTCCAAATAATCATCACATGCCCTCTTGAATGTCTCAAATGAACCTGCCTCCACCATATTTCCAGGCAGTAAATTTCATACCCTAACAACTCGCTTTGAAAAGGGTTTTTCTCACATCACCCTTGCTTTGTTTGCACTTCAAAACTACGTGCACTCATTTGTCTTTTACAAGTGGGAACAGTTTCCCCCTGTCTACTCAATTTAACCTGCTCATGATTTTGAAAACCCCTATCAAATCTCCTCTCCGCCTTCTTCTCTTATGAAAGTGTCTAAAATTCCTCAAGCTATTCCAAATGACTAGAGGCTTTCATTCTTAGAACAATTCTTGTGAACTGCTTCTGAACTCTCTCCAAAGCATTCAGATTTTTCCAATAATGTGACACTCACAACTGCGGATAATACCCTAACTGAGGCCTAAAGGGTGCCTTGCGCAAGTTCAACCTCACTACCTTGCTCTTGTACTTTATGCCCCTATTAATAAAGCCTAGAACACTGAGTGCTTTATTAACTGTTCAATTCACCTGTCCTACCACCTTCAATGATCTATGCACATATACACCCAGGTTGCGACACCCTCCTTAGTCTTGTTCCCCTGTTTAATGTTGTATTTCAATATTCTTTTGACCAAAGTGATTACCTCACATTTCTCTGTATTGAACCTGACCTGCCACCTATCAGAACACTCTACCAACTTGTCAATGTCCTTCTGGAGTTCTTCCTGCCCTCCTCTCAGTTAACAATTCTTCCATGTTCAATGTCATTTGCAAACTTTGAAATTGTCTCCTGTGTTCTGAGATCAGTAATATATATCAGGAAAAGCAAGATCCAAACTGATCCCTGGGAAATTCCATTACAAACCCTCTTCGAGCCCAAAAATAATTAATTAACGATTACTCTTAGTTTTCTACTACTCAGCAAATTGTTCCTTTTATATCTGACATATATTTATGTACTACCACCTAGAACGTTCCTCACAGATCTGTTGTGTGGTATTGTATCAAACGCCTTCTGGAAATCCATATATACATCAACAGCATTACCCTCCCCAACACTTTCTGCTACCTCTTCAATAAAGGGATTGCAGGGATTTTCCTTGAAACCTTTCTTGAACAAAGCCATAATGTTTACAATGCTCCAGTCTTCTGGCATCTCCCAAGTCCAGGGAATACCGAAAGATTATGGGCCACTGCCTTTGCAACTTATATCCTCATTCCCTTCAAAGTCGTTGAATGCATCTTATCCAGTTCCTTGTCAACTTTAAGCACTAACAGTCTTCCTAAGATTTCTCCCGATTAATTCTACTGCATCTCGCTTTACAACCAAGGAGGATGCCAAAGTATTCATTCAATACTTCAGCTTTGCACCTGCCTCCACATGTAAATCCACTTTTTGATCTGAATGGTGTTACTCCTCCTTTAACCACTCTCTTACTGTTTATACGTCTGTCGAAGTCTTTGGAACTTCCATTAGTGGTAACTGATAGTCTTTTCGCATAGTTCCTCTTTGTTTCTCTTATTTGCTTTTTCAACTTCCCCCATAACCCTTGTTTTTCTGTTGATTCTCAGCTGTATTTTCTACTTTACAACAGCCATAAGCACACCATTCTTTTTATTTTTAATTTCTATCTACTTTGTCATCTAGGGAACACTGAATTTGTTTGTCCTACCTTTTCCATTAGAGGGAATGACCGTATCTTAACCTTCTGCTGTTTGAAATAGGCTCATTGTTTAGTTACTGTTTCTCTGGCCAACGTCTTGTTCTAATTGATCCAGCCCAAGTTGAGCTCTTGCACTGAAGTCGGCTCTCTGCTAATTGATTTTTCTTTGTATTGTTGTATGTCATTTTCCAACACCATTCTAAACCTAATGATACAATGATCACTATCTTCTAAATATTCCTTCATTGACACTTGGCCCACTTTATTTCCAAGGAGCAGGTCCAACAAACCATTCTCTCTTATTGGACTAAACACATACTGCTCAAGGAAACTCTCCCGAACACATTATAGGGATCTATACAGTATCCCAGTATATATTTGAGGAATTGAAGTCACCCATTATAATTAACCTAAAACAAAAATAGAAATGGCTAAGAAAACTGAGGTCTGGCAGCATCTGTGGAGAGAAAGCAGAGTTAACATTTCAGATCCAGAACTGACTGTAGTTGGGAAAAGTTTGGTATATGTGATGAACATGAGGTAGGGAGAGGGGGAAGGAGTAAACAATAGGTAGAGATAAAGCTCAGGGAGAGAGAAAACAGTTGGACAGATAAAGGAATGGGTAAAGGTTAGCATGGGGGAATAACTGGTTGCTAATTGGGACAATTAGTAGCCGACAAAGAGATGGTTGTGACAGCAGCCCATTTGATGACAAGGCCTGCTGTGTGAGGGTTGGGTTAAGGACATGGGAAAAGGTGTTCGAATGTACAAAACTACTCTAATGTTGGCATTTTTCTGCAATTTCTCTGCAGATTTATTACTCTCATACCTTTCCACTAGTTAGTGGTTTACAGACTACACCAAACAATGTAAATGCACCATTTTATTCTGTAGCTCTGGACAAAATGACTCTGCCCCTGAAAACCCTCCTAAACATGCTCCTTCTCCAGCACAGCAATGCTCTCCTGAACCAATAGTGCTAGACCTCCTCCTTTCCTTCCTTTTCTATCTTTTCTGAACAACTTTTGCCCAGGAATATTTAACACCCAGTGGTTGCCCTTTCCTGAGCCTGGTCTCCATCATTGCCACAACATCATAATTCAACATTGCAATCTGCACCTATAACTCCCCAATTTTACTTACTATACTCCATGCATTCATATACATGTACGTAACTCTGTTTTGGACTACTTTTCTTTCTCCCTTACTCTAATTTCCCTGTGCCCTTCTTCGTAGAGAATGGAATGTGCTGTTGAAGTAAATTTGGCAAATTTGACACAATGAATCCTATTGACCCCACATTCTAAGACTACAAGATTATCAAATCTCTCTTCTTCTGTATGGCTTTGAGCTTCTCAAGTTCTGTTAAGGTCAATGGTTATGAGTGAAGCATTTACACCCAACATCAAGTAGAAGTGCTGAGCAAAAACTCATCCAAGCCTCCTTCTGAGACTTTCAGTATCACAGATGCCAGCTGTCAGCCCATTTTTGATTCACTGTACATGATATCAAGAAATGGCTGAAGACACTGGATGTTACTAAGGTTTGAACTCTGACGACATTCTGTAAATAAGCCTGTAAACTAGTGCTCCAGAACTAGCTTCTCCCTTGCCCAAACTGTTCCAGCACAGTTACAAAACTGGCATCATGGAACACCACCCAGTTGGGTGATTTCCACAGAAAGTAGGAAGCTTTCAACCTGAACTATTGCCATGATATTAATTCACTTTCCACCATCAGCAAAATTATGGAAGAGATCATCAATAGTGCTATCAAACAGCACTTACTCAATGATAATTTGCTCATTGATAACTACTTTGGGTCCAACCAGGATCAGTCAGCTCTCAACCTCATTATGGCTATGGTCCCAAACATGGACAAAAGAATAAACTCCAGACGTGAATTAAGTGAGACTGCCAGGTAGCACCATTTGACAGAGGACACCTTCAACGAGCCCTAGCAAAGCTGGAGGCATTGGGAATTAAGAAATATTTGTGGCTGGTTGGAATCATACCTAGTACAAAGGAAGATGGTCATGGTTTTTTGGGATCAATCATCTCTATCCTCAGATATCCTTGCTAGAGTTCTTAAGGATAACGTCCTCAGCTCTACCATATTCAGATGACCTTCAATGACCTTGCCTGCATTGTAATACCAGAACTGAGGATGTTCGCTGACACTTTGATATTGTTCAATACCATTCACCACTTCTTAGATATGGAAGAAATGTAAATTCTTATGTAGCAAGGCCTGGCCAACATTCAGGCTTGGGCTGTTAAGTAGCTAATAACATTGATATCATGCAAGAGTCAGGCAATGACCATCTCCAACAAGGGAAGATATAACTCTTGCATTACCAATGCTGAATCCTCACTAACATTATCCAATAACCAGAAGCTGAAATGGACTAGCCATATAAATAATGAAGTCAAAAAAAAGTTAGATGCCAGGAATTCTGCGATGAATAATTCAATTCCTGTCTCCCCAAATGTCTGTCCACAAGGCACAAGTCAGGAATGTGTCAGAGTATGTTCTTCTTGCTTACATGTGTGTAGCTCCAGCAACACTCAAGAAGCTCAATACTACCCAGGACATAACAGTCAACTTGGCTGCCACACAATTCACCACCTTTAATATTCGCACCCTCCACCACAATGGCAGCAGTGTGTACCATCTAAAAGATGCACTTTCAGTAACTTATCCAGGCTTCTTCAACAGCACCTTTCTATTCTGCAACCTCTGCCATGCAAGAATAAGGGCAGCAAAGTGCATGCGAATAACACTACCTGCACTTATCCACCAAGTCTCGCACCATCCTGACTTGGAAACATATCCCCATTCCGACACTGTCACTGGATCAAAATCCCAGAACTCCCTTCCTAACAGCTGGATGAATAGGTGTATCTATACCTCACAGACGGCAGCAGTTCAAGAAAGCAGCTCACCAACATCTTCTCAAGGGCAATAGGAATGGGCAAAACGTACTGGATTAGCAGTGTTGCCTGCATTCTATTATTAATTTTTTTAAAAAGTTACTAAGTCGCAGTCAACATGGTTCCCCTGGAACCTTATTGAATGTTAAGAGCTAGAAGCTGAGCCACTTTTCCTCAGTATCTTTTATAGCTTTTGTTGTGATGGTGTTGGTGTAGCTTGTTCAGTTAAAATTCTGGTCAATGGTGTCTCAAAATACATCAAAGATCAGTGGCTTGATGACAGTAGCACTGATAAAGAACAGAGTGACATAGACAGAATCAGTCATTTTCTCACCTCAGGCCACTAATTCGAAGGTGATGTCTGATGTATCTCTTTGGAAGAGTTACAGTCACTCCTCTAACATTTCCCTATAGCCCACAAATTTTCTGTTCACGTAATGACCCAATTCCCTTTGAAATCCACAATTAAATTTGCCTCCAACACACTATGAAACAGTGCATTCCAGATCCTAAGCAGGTGTTAATTTTCACCAAAGCCAAAGTGGAGCAGTTGGCATAGTCTTGCTTCTTTTCGGTTTTCTTTAAGCCTCTCTCAGTTCATGCTTAGAAGTTAACCACACATCCAAATTTTTGCCTTTCTCTTACAGTCATAGAGTAATAGGGTTGTACAGGATGGAAACAGACACTTCGGCCCAACTTTTCAATGCTGACCTGGGTTCCTAAACTGACCTAATCCCATTTGCCTGCATTTGGTCCACATCCCTCTAAGACTCTCGTAATGGTGTTCCTTTCGAAATGTCTTTTAAAATGTTGTAATTGTATTCATTTCTACCACTTCCTCTGGAAGTTCATTCCATAAAAGCACCACCCTCTCAAAGAATGAGCTTCTTGTTCAGAAAGAGGAATACTACACTATGCCACTAGACCTCTGGCCTGAATATCTATTCTTAATCTAATCCATTCATGTGCTCTTCTGTCATCCAGCTGATTTTGAGCAACTAAGGCCTTGTCCACATTTCAAAGGCCATTATCCTCTCTTAACCAAACGCTGTGAGAAGTAGTTGTTTTCTCATTTCTTCTTCACTAGTCACTTTAAATCAAAGTCCCTTGCTTTTCGATCCTTCCGTAAATGGAAAGGGCTTCATCCTCTCTATTCTGTTCAGATTCATGATTTTAAATATCTCAACGAAATCTCCTTCCAATCTTCTCTTCTACAAAGAGAACAGTCTCAGTTTCATCAATCAAACAACGTCACTGAAGTCTCTGATTCATAGAATAATTCTTGTAAATCCTTCAGCGCCCTCTCTAATGCCTTCACATCCTTCCTAAAGTGTGGTGCCAAAATTGAACATACTATGCCAGGTGAGGCTAAGCCAGGACATTAGAAAAGGCTGAGTACATTTTCTTTGTTTTTGCACTCTGCACTTCTAATTATGAAGTTAAAAATCAGATGACACCACGTTACAGTCCAACAGGTTTATTTGGAATCACAAGCTTTCGGAGCACAGTTCCTACACCTGACGAAGGGGCTGTGCTCCAAAAGCTTGCGATGCCAAACAAATCTGTTGGACTATAACCTGGTGTTGTGCAATTTTTGACTTTATCCACCCCAGTCCAACACCGGCACCTCCACATCTAATTATGAAGCCCATGATCTTTTGTATTCCATTAATGGTTTCCTCAAACTGCTCTGCCTTAAGTTATTTTGTTTCAAATGCACATAGACCCACGGGTCCCTTTGCTCCCGCACACCTTTTTTTGTATATTGCCTCTCCTTATTTGCTCTACTTAAATGCATCACATGATGCTTCACTGCATTAAATTTCCTTCGGCACATGCCTATTATTCCACCAGTCTATGTCGTTTTGAAGTCTTTTGCTATTCTGCTCATAGGTCACAATACTTCTAAGTTTTGCATCATCTGCAAATTTTGAAACTGTGCCTTTCACAGTGTAGTCTTGATCATTGATTAGAAAGGCTTGAATATAGAAAAGATCAATCCAGATTACAATTAATTAGTTGGGGCAGGGCCAAACACAGTTTTTAGAGATGGCACTTCCTTGCTATTTGTCAAAGTTTGGTATTGACAGTTTCATTCCTGAAACATTTGTCAATGAGCAGATCACTGCCAACATCACTGTAGTATCAGTGAACAGTCCCATTATGTCTGATCCTATGGTTAACAAAGACACTAACAAAGCGGTTGAAGATCACTGGACAAATCGCAAGCAATTCTACAACCATTGGAAGATTTTTCCATTGACTTTAGTTTTATCAGCATCTTTGTGGCCATTTTAAATCTACTGGTATCTTGTTATTGAAGGCAGTTTCTCTTTTACCTTCTCTGGCAGTAAGGTTGCAAGAGGTCAGAAGCCACTGGTTTCTTGTGAAACTTGAACTGAGCTATGGCAAAACAGTAATGGAGAATTGATAGTAACAACTCCTCCAATAGTTTTTGGTGAATGATTTGACTGCATTCCGACAAAGATATTCAGTGGTCTATGTTATTTGTTTAATCTACTTTGTCCACTTGATTATGCATTTCAGAGAATAATGGAGAGGTGCACCAAAGCATCAGCACAAATCACAGAACACCATTTAACAAAAAATAAAACCTGAACTATTTTATCAGTGTAAGATAAATGACTACCTATTGCTGTGAAGCACTGTACTCTCTAGCGTACTGAGCAACTACGAGAAAGACATACTAATACAAAACGTAACATAATCTGCATAGACATATTCACACAGACTTACTAACAATGTTTATTCAGTTAGTAAACAGACATGCAACCTAAAATCTAAGGATGCAGAAACATGAAAAATTCAGTTTACTTGTTGAGTTAATAAGGCCATACCTCTGGACCTGAACTGATAACTTTAAAAAAAAACACTTTTTGTCAGCAGAGCCCCAACTTTTGTAGAATAAAATTGGAAATTGATCTGATTCACCTTCGAATATGTAAACAAGACAGTATTTACTACACTAGATGGCAGCCTGTGCCATAGATGACATCAATATGCATAAACAGGCTACGCTGTCATTTATCATGTGCCTTACTTAACTTACAAGTATGTCCTCAGAATCTCCTATTTGTGTTTGTGTGCAGAAAATGCAGTTATGCCAAAATAATTCACTTCAATGAGAACTGCTTACCTCTAATTATACAAAATAAGTCAGGATGAGGAGTGCTGTTAATTTGAGATCAAAAATATATAACTTACATATGCACATGACACAATGAAAATCAATGATGGGTTGTTACATAGCTCTTTATTTTAATATTTTTGCAAAATGATAACTGAAATGAAAGAAAACCAACAGAGGTCAAGCCCAGAATCTGACTTTTATTTGATAATGTGCACTAACAGAATAATTATATGCATATTGATCCTTTACTTTACTCTGGAATGATACTTTGTAGTTGACAAAATAAATTGTTGTTCTGAAAGAATTATAAACAAAATTTAAGTGGATAGTGGGTTAAGAAATCTCACAGAAGTACTGATTTAAAAACAAAACTATGAAAATCTGATTTGACTAATTATCACAATTTAAGCATTCCCAATCGTCAGCAAGGTACTGGAAAAAGCATTCAATAGTGGCATCACTTGCCAATGCTTACATTGGATTTGGTGAGGCAAGCTGGCTCTGAGCTCATCGTAGCCTTATTTCATAGCTGGACACATGAAATAAATGCCAGAGAAGAAGCAAGTGTAGCTCTCATGAAACACAATCCTCAGGCATAGGAAAGGTGAAATCACAATGCTAGGGGTATACTACAGACCTCCCAACACCCAGGAGATAGAGGAGAGAATATCTGGACAGATTTTGGAAAGATGTAAAAACAGCAAAGTTGTTGTGGTGGGTGATTTTAACTTCCCCTATATTAACTGGGACTCAGTTCATGTTAGAGGCTTGGATGGGGCAGAATTTGCAAGGGCCATTCAGGATGGTTTCTTGACACAGTTTGTAAACAGTCCAACCAGGGAAGGGGTTATACTGGACCTGGTTTTGGGAAATGAGCACAGCCAGGTGTGTGACGTTTCAATGGGGGACCATTTCGGGAGTAGTGACCATAAAGCCATGAGTTTTAAGACACCCATGAATAGGGATAGCAGCAGTCCTCGGGTGAAGGTGTTAAACTGGGGGAAGGCAAACTACAACAATAGTATGCAGGACCTGGAGAATTTTGATTGGAGGTGGATTTAACCTCAAACAGCCACGTCAGACATGCAGGAGTATTTTAAACAGCAGTTGACAAGAGTTCAGGCGCAGTAGGTTCCTGCGAAATGAAGAATAGGTATGGCAAGTTACATGAACCTTGGATGACGAGGGATGGTATGAACTTGGTCAAAAAGAAAAAGGAAGCATACATAAGGTCTAGGAGGATGGAAACTGATGAAACCCTTGAAGTAAATAAGGTAAGTAGGAAAGAACTTAAACAAGGAATTAGAAGGGCTAAAAGGGGTCAAGAAAAGTCGTTATCAAACAGGATTAAGGAGAATTCCAAGGGTTTTTATACGTATATAAAAAAATAAGAAAGGGAAAAGGTTGGCTCAAGGACAAAGGAGGGAAATTGTGTGTGGAGCCAGAAGAGGTAGGTGAAATCCTAAATGAATACTGTGTGCTGGTATTCACTGGAGAAGGAATTGGTGGAGGATGATCTCAGGGAAGGGAGTGTCGAATTTCTAAGCCAATCTACTATTAGAAAGGAAGAGGTGCTGTGTTCCTTAAAAAGTATTAAGGTAGATAAGCCCCCAGGGCCTGATGGGATCTATCCCAGAATATCGAAGGAAGCAAGAGAACAAATTGCTGGAGCATTGACAGACATCTTTGGATCATCTGTGGCCACAGCTGAGGTCACAGAGGACTGGAAAGTAGCCAATGTTGTCCCATTGCTTAAGAAGGGTAGCAGGGATAATCCAGGAAATTACAGACCTGTGAGTCTTATGTCGGTGGTAGGGAAATTAATGAAAAAGATTCTTGGGCAAGATCTGTATGCATCTCGAAGCAAACTGCCTTATTAGCGATAGCATGGTTTTATGTAGGGGAGTTCATGCCTCACTAGCTTGATCGAGTTTTTGAGGAGGTGACGAAGATGATTGATGAAGGAAAAGTGGATGGTGTTGTCTACATGGACATCAGTAAAGCCTTTGACAAGTTCCCTCATGGCAGACTGGTACAAAAGGTCAAGTCACATGGTATCAGAGGTGAGCTGGCAAGATTGATACAGAACTGGCTTAGTCATAGGAGACAGAGGGTAACAGTGGAAGGATGCTTTTTGGAATGGAGGGTTGTGGCTAGTTACCATAGGGTTCAGTGCTGGGACCTCTGCTGTTCATGGTCTACGTAAATGATTTGGATGAAATCGAAGCTGGTCTAATTAGTAAGTTGGTGGAAAATACAAAGAATGGTGGAATTTCAGATAGTGAGGAGGATTGTCAGAGGATACAGCAGGACACTGATCATTTGGAGGCATGGGCAGAAAAGTAGCAGATGGCGTTTAATTCGGGCAAAAATGAAGTGATACATTTTAGAAGGTCAAGTACAGATGGAAATTATACAGTGAATGACAGAACCCTTAGGAATATTAATATGCAGAGGGATCTGATTGTGCAGGTCCACAGATCACTATTGGTGGCAGTGTAGGTAGATAAGGTAGTAAAAATGGCCGAAGGCGTGCTTGCCTTCATCGGAAGGGGCTTTGAGTATAAGAATAGGCAAGTAATGTTGCAGCTTTATAGAACTTTAGTTAGACTGCACTTGGAATATTGTGTGCAGGTCTCGTCACCACACTACCAGAAGGATGTGGATGCTTTGAAGGGTACAGAAAAGGTATACCAGGATGTTACCTGGTACAGGGGATTTTAGCTATGAAGAAAGGTTGGATAGACTGGGTTTGTTTTCACTGCAACATAGGAGGTTGAGGGGTGACCTGATACAAGTTTATAAGATTGTGAATAGCATGGATAGAGAGGAAAGTAGGAGTCTCCTTTCCCAGGGTGGAGGGGTCAATTAGTATGGGACACAGATTCCAGTTGCAGGGGCACAAGTTTAAAAGATGTGAGAGGAAGGTTTTTCACACAAAGGGCAGAGTGTGCCTGGAATACGCTGCCAGAGGTGGTGGTGGAAGCAGGCACGATAACGCATTCAAGAAGCACCTGGACGAATACAAAAAAGGAAGAGAATAGAGGGATACAGATCCTGTAAATTAAGACAGTTTTAATATGGAAGGGCAAAATGTGTTGTCGCAGGCTTGGAGGGCCAAAGGACTTGTTCCTGTGCTATATTGTTCTATTCTTTGTTCTATAGGTTTCTATGAAGAAATATTTGTAAGGTTGGATCTGTAATCATTGGAAGCTAGAAGAATGAGGCATAATATTAATTGAAATATAAGATCATGAGGGGATTGACAGGATGCTTCTTCTTGTAGGAGGTATTAGCATTAGGGACACAGTTTAAAAATAAGGGATCACCTCTTTAGAGGGAGATAAGGACATTTTTCCACTGAGCTGTGTGTGTCTTTGGAACTCTCTCCTCCAGCCAGCAGTGGAGGCAAGGTCATTGAACAGTTTTAAAGGCAGAGATTTATCTATTCTTGATTAACAGAGGAGTCAAGGATATCTGGGTGGGCAGGTGGTGTTCTCACTGCTTGTATATAAATGTGCATTTTTGACATCCAATTATTCCATAACTGCACAGTATTAAATAGAAATCAGATTTTGAGCATTTTCATTTTTTTTAGTTACCATTTTGCAAAAATATCAAAATAAAGTTGTCATTGGAACGGTTGTAATCTTACTGAATGGCACAGCAGTTGTAAAGGGCCAAATGGTGTCCTTCTGCTTACAATCTGCATATTCATACATGTACAATATCAGATCTGGGGTCACAAGTGGCAGCTAACAATTATATTGCCTAAGTGAATCTAATGACCATCACAACTAAATAAGGGCCAGCATTCAATTGTAACTCTAATGCTAAGTCTAAACCATCAAACCATTGAGGTGATCAACAGTCACCGAAAGATTGATTCAGGCAGTGCATAACAACATTTCAATGTAAGAATAGAACTGGGCACTTTGCAACCAATGGGCACTTCTTTGTTTCTCAAAGCATTCCACCATCTATAAATCTCTAATCACAGATGCTGTGGAAACTGAAGTTCAAACTGGCAATCACACCACTCATGTTCCAATCTCTTCATCACTGTTATGTTGTGCCACAATAAGCACTATCTGTATGCATGATGCATAGTAGGAAGTTAGTAATGCTATATCAGCAACACCTTCACTTCTGTGATCAGTACAAATTAGAAGAAAAAGTGGGATTACGGGAATGCTACACAAGTACTTCTCCAAAAAAAAACTATGCTGACTTGGATATGAAAGAACAATGACATCAATGTACCTTCAGAATTCTAGAAACTTCCTCTCAGTTTAATGCACTTTCTGAAGATGATTGAATCTGCACCAAAACCTACCAATAGCAAAAGGTATATAATTACAAGCATCATTGTTTCTCATTCACACATACATACAGTCCCTCATCTTTTTCGTTATAGAAACTATAATAAAACTTGCATCTATATGGTGCCTTTCATAGCCTGAGGATGCTACACAGTCTCAAGTGCCTTACAGCCAATGAAACACACGGCATATGTAAGAGAAACAGTATCATAATTATGCACAGCATAAATTCCACAAACAGAAATGTGATAATGACCAGATATTATTTTTAGACCACCAGGTCAACTAGGTCCGACCCATCTCCCGCACTTCCGCCCTCACCCATTCTTTTCCCTCCCGCAACAGCGATAGGGTTCCCCTTACCCTTACCTACCATCCCACCAGCATCCACATGCAGAAGATCATCAGATACCATTTCAGCCACCTCCTGCAAGATGCCACCACCAGATACATATTCGCCTCCCCTCCCCTCTCTTGTCCGCCTTCCACAGGGACCGTTCCCTCCGGGACACCCTGGTCCACACTTCCTTCACCCCCAACACCCCCCCACAGCCCTCCAGCACCTTCCCCTGTAACCGGCGAAGGTACGACACCTGCCCATTTATCTCTTCCCTCTCCAGCTTCCAAGGGCCCAAACACACCTTCCAGGTGAAGCAACACTTCAACTGCACTTCCAAGAATCTGGTCTACTGCATTCGCTGCTCACAAATGTGGTCTCCTCTACATTAGGGAAATGAAGCTTAGACTTGGCGATCGCTTCACAGAACATCTACGTTCTGCTCACAAAAAAGACCCTGGGCTACCTGTTGCCTGCCACTTTAATGCACCAACCTGCTCCCTGGCCAACATCTCTGTCTCTGGCTTGCTGCAGTGCTCCAGCGAAGCCCAACGCAAGCTGGAGGAACACCACCTCATTTCCACTTGGGGACCCTACAGCCCTCCGGACTCAATATCGAGTTCAATAATTTTAGGGCCTAAACTCTCCCAATTCCCAGCCCCCTACCCCACACACCAGGCCTGGTTACCACATAGCCTGCCACTACACACCCACTGTTGTTAGTCACTAACAGTCCCCATTAACAACTATTTGCCCTCCCAGCCTGATCGTTATCAACTCCTTTGTCTATCCAACTTTCTTCCTCTCTCTTTAGGCTCTATCCTATAGTTTACTCCCTACCCCACCCACCTCCCTATTTTCTGCATATAAACTGACGTTTTCCCAGCCACCATCAGTTCTGAGGAAGGGTCACCGGACCTGAACTGTAATTCTGTTTTTTCCTTCACTGATGTGGCCAGACCTGCTTGGCTTTTTCAGCAATTTTGTTTTTGCTCTTGATTTACAGCATCCGCAGTTCTTTCGGGTTTTATTATTTTTAGATGTTGATTGTGGGATAAATATTGACTGGGAGAACACCACTGACCTTTTTCAGTGCCAATGGATTTTTTTAGATCTACTCGAGAATGTAAACACGGCATTGATTTTACAGCGCATTCAGAAGATGGCACCTTCAACAGTGCAGCTATCTTTGAGTACTGCACGAGAGCATCTGCCTTTATTTTGTGCTCAAGGTTCTGGAATAGGGCTTGGATTCAGAAGGTGGAGGGTTTGAGTGTGATTACTGAAACTCTGGTGCGGCCGCACTTGGAGTATTGCGTACAGTTCTGGTCACCGCATTATAGGAAGGATGTGGAAGCATTGGAAAGGGTACAGAGGAGATTTACCAGGATGTTGCCTGGTATGGAGGGAAGGTCTTATGAGGAAAGGCTGAGGGTCTTGAGGCTGTTTTCGTGAGAGAGAAGAAGGTTAAGAGGTGACTTGATAGAGACATACAAGATGATCAGAGGATTAGAGGATTAGATAGGGTGGACAGTGGGAGCCTTTTTCCTCGGATGGTGATGGCTAGCACGAGGGGACATAGCTTTAAATTGAGGGGTGATAGATATAGGACAGATGTCAGAGGTAGGTTCTTTACTC
>NC_063333.1:53086084-53092066 GCF_021869965.1 Rhincodon typus | reverse complement strand
TGGAATAGTTTAGGTTAGATGGGCTTCAGATTGGTTTCACAGGTCGGCGCAACATCGAGGGCCGAAGGGCCTGTACTGCGCTATAATGTTCTTTGTTCTATGTTCTACTGAGTCACAAATGACATGTTAAAATATTGTTGCGGTTTTTAATTTCTATTTCAAAATTATTTGCCCTCTCCGAGCCTATCCATATTGTTGTGTATAACTGTTCCAGAACACAATGAAAATATTGTCTCATGGTCAAGCTGCAAAACAGAATAACATCATCATATCTATTAATAACTGACTAAGTCGTTGTGATACGTTGCACACAAACAAAAAAACACTTAATTTGAATTAGTGGGGCGGTCCATCAGTTCAATTGCTTTAACAATTGACTCTGAATCAGTCAGCTTACTTACTACTGCTTGAACTTTTTTCCATTAATTGAATGTGAATGTATGCAAAAAAGCAATTTTTGTAGTATTAGAAACTACTAAGAATTTTCTCTCACTCTAATAAAAGTGGAGATTAGTTCATTCCCCTTAAAATCTACCTCCTGCTGATCAAATGATAAAACAAATTGATCATGGTTTTAAAGTCCTACTGTACCCAAAACTATCTTTTATATGCTTGAAAGGAATATGCAACCTAGAAACAGGAGAAAACAGTCCAAAAACATTTTAAGATGTTAAGCACATTTTAAGAGAGGGTCCCATAAAACATATTGTATTAAATATTAAAATCTTATAAACTTGATAAAGAAATGAAATCCTTGCATATGATGGCTACATATACACACACACACAATATGTATATTTTTATATATATAAACACATGCACATGATATATTAAATACACTATGTTATACAAAGTCTTGCCTGGAAATTCTTGGACTTTATTATGAAGGGTATCAGTTAATTATGCAGATGTGACAAATCACAAAAAATAAATAAGATGGCCTGCAGTTTATTGAAAACAAGCGAGTATCTTAATGTCTAACATCTAGCTTGAGTCTTATAGTTCATTTTCAGATTTAATTTTGCACATACGTTCTCGTTACATCTTGGTGAATCATTGCTCGAAGTTCTTTATCCTGAAAAAACTTGTTCCAAAGACTCTAGATAAAAAGACAATCAGACAATAAATATTAATAGAAAAAACCCCAAAACACATGCTTTACTGTGTACCAGTTACCTGATACTGTATACAATTGTTTATTCACATTTTCAGAATTATGTACCTGACTTCAGCCTTGCATGCTTGGATTTTTCCAAACCAAGATAACCTGACATTACATTGCAAAGAGATACAATAGTGTTTTGCTAAAAAAATTACTCAAACACATGTAAACAACCAGTATTGAATGATTTTCTTTAAAAATGACAATGCTTTATCAATACAGGAAAAGTGTTTGATTTAGAAAATGAAAAAATCCTCTTAAAATTCATTTTTCACAATTAATTTTTGGAATTCATATTGAAAGATATGGAAAATTCTACATCGGCTCTGATATATCTTGTACTCATCACTCAGCTTGAAGGAAAATGCAACCCAAAAACATGCAAGATAATGGGTGTTTGGGGGGATGAATTTAAATGAGACCACGCACTTCACATAAAATGAGTTGTAGCTGGCATCTTGAGTATAGAAAAGCTGCCATGCAAAGATACATCCAAGCATATCAGGCATTTCGGGGTGGAAGTTGTACTGTAAATTGCAATGGATGGAAAACCTGTTGATCTGTGCCCAAAGTCTTAAGATGTAATTCTGGCAGGGGGATCTCCACAGTGAGCAAAGAAATTCCTTAAACCTACCTTCTAACTTGCACCTGAACCACAAACACAAACAAAAGTCCAAGATCAAAGGGAAAAAAAGAACAATTGATACAAGATGGCCACATAAATTCTCTTAGTAAATATTTCCAAGTCAACAAATGGTACAAAGAATGACTTAGAAGAGATATAAAACAGTGCAATAAATTTTTCAGTGCGGAAAATAATCATCTTGCACAGTTCCTTGGTTAATTCCACATAAATTACATAATAATCATTGCAATTTCTCATCATTGTATGTCAAAGTAATATCCTTATGGGTGATACAAAATTAACCACTCACAGGCTTACTTTGTGCAAAGTCATCTACATCTTGACTACCTTGCAGTAAGTATGAATTGCTAATAAACAGATTGGCTTGATTAACGGTTAGGTTTCAAGGAGGAGAGGTGGAGAGATAGGAACATTGGAAGTAGGAGCAAGACTAGACCATTTGATGCATTCATATGATGGTGGATTTTCTACCTGAACACAATTTTCCTGCATTATTATCATATTCCTTGATACCCAAAAGTCTATCAGTCTTTGATTTGAATATATTCAATGACTGAGGCTCTACAGTCCTCTGGATTAAAGAATTCCAAAGACTCACTACCCTTTGAGTGAAGAGATCCCTTATATCAATCCTAAATGGTCAACCTCTTATTCTGAGATTGTTCCCCCATTCTTTGAGACTGTCACTGGTTGTATTCTTCTTGATGTAGAATCATAGAATCCCTAGAGTGTGTAAAGAGGCCATTCAGCCCATCAAAACGATACTGACCCTCTTAAGAGCAGCCGACCCAGACCCAACCTCCTACCCTATCCCTGTAACCCTGCATTTACAATTGCTAATCCATCTAGCCTGCAAATCCTTAGACGTGGTGGACAATTCAGCGTGGCTAGTCCACCTAACATGCACATCTTTGATCTGTGGGAGGAAATTGTAGCACCCAGCAGAAATCCACACAGACATGAAGATGTGCAAACTCCATACAGACAGTCACCCCAGGCTGGAATCAAACCCATGACCCTGGCACTATGATGCAGTAGTGCTGACGACTGAACCACTGAGAAACCGTGATATATCTTCAAAAGAGATGGTTTTGTGAAACATGATTTCTCTTCCTTAGCTTCATGCCTAATCCTACCACAATTTTCCAAGTGTACATTTATTACATCTTTTACAGCAGATTCTAGGTATAGTCTCAGTTATTTGGTTTTATGTATTAACTGAAAGATGCATTTTATTTGCTTTTACCAAATAGTTGTTATTGTTGGATTACCAACAATCTTTAAAACTTTAAATGACGATAAAAAAAAAAATCTGGTCATACTCACCCCCTCATCCTGTGAAAGTGGGTTGTTGACAACCAGATCTTGCTGTCCAGCAGCTTTCCGAGGATTTGTGATATGCTGTGGTTAGACAAAATGCCAGTTGGTACTTTTTTAAAAAAAGACTTAGATACAAGTAAATGGGGTAAAAAAAAATACAAAGTCACTTACAATTTCTTTTATCTGTTCATAGTGGGATCTTAATTCCGTTATCTTATTAAGCCACTGCTTTTTGTCCTCAGGCAGAACATCCAAGAACAGCTGCAAGAACGCAAACTTTAACAGTTAGAACAAAATAAACAGAAAGTACATCATTGCTTTCCAGTGGGATGCAAAGAACATATCCATAAGGGAAGAAAGATAACACTCAAATATTAGTAAAAAAACATTTACAATGGTGAAATAAACTTTTATCGACTGAAACCAGACATCTATTGTGCTTGTTCATTACAAAAAATATATTTACATGTACAGCAATGAGTTTGATTAACCCATATAAATATAGTTAAGCAGAAACCAAATTTTACAAAGAGATGTTAAGTCCACTAGTAGTAAAGAATCGTTACATTTACAAACGAAAATATATGACACAAACAACTCGGGTGAGTCAGAATGAGAGCATAATTTAATCATATGAATAATATTCTTAATAATAAAAACCTAGATAAAATAGTCATTAAAAAATGTCTTTTCCTACATTGCGGTTCTGCTCACATCTCTACCCATTTATTAGCACATTCATACTTGAATGAATTGTCTTTTCACCTACTTTGAATACAGGCAGAATACAAAGCAGAACTTCCAGCACTGCTAGAAATAATGCAACAGCAGAACCAACCCAGAAATAATGCAACAGCAGAACCAACTTAGCATACCAGTCAGCATCTTGGAATGGAATTACTGATAGGGAAGACAGCTTTCTTGGTTATGACACAGTTTCAGGCAGTTTTCATTTTAAAATCTTCACTGCACTACAGGGTCCAATGCAAAGTGATCACTTGTCTGCCAGCCGTTTGCAATGGCTACTTAGTGCATTCAAATTTAACTATGATTAGCAATTATAATTGCTCCCTGCACGATGTGGTAAACACTGATTCTAAAGGAGATGTATTAAGTGGACAGTCACCTGGGGGAATAAAATTTGGTAGGAAATGTATTAAGTGAACAGTCACCTGGGGGAATAAAATTTGATAGGAAGGAAAAAGTGCCTTATTTTTCTTTATTCCTTCATTGGATATGGATGTCACAGGTAATGCTAGCATTTATTATCCCCCTAACTGTATTTGAATCGAACAGCTTGCTTGGCCATTTCAGTGTCAAACACATTGCTGTGTGTCTGGACTCACCTGTAGGCAGTACAGACAAGGACAGGAGTGTTCCTTTCCTCAAGGACATTAGTGAACCAGATGGTTTCATAACCATCAGCAATAGTTTTATGAAAATCTCATGAGGTGCTCCTTTACGTTATCCAGATCCATTAGCTGAATTTAAATTCCACCAGCTGCCATAGTGGAAGTTGAACTATGTTGCCAGAGCATGACTCTTGGCCTTTGGAGTACTGATCCAGTTACATGACTACTATGCCACTATCTCCTGCGAAATGTTACTTTTAGCTTGTATGTTACAGAAAAAGTCTAATTTTTTTTAAGCTTGTGTGAACCTTTCATTTAGAAATTTGAAATACAATTTTTTTTGGTGGAGTATTGGTCTCTCATAACGTATAAGAAATGAAATACAAGATTTTAGGTGTGTGGCAGAATTCAACAACACGCAGTTGGACAGATGTCATAACAGTAACACTAAAGCTTAAGGAATTGATGACTCCAAAAAAGCTAAATTACTGAACATGTTTGAATTTTTCATTTAAAAACAGAAAATTTAAATGCTTTAAATGTAGCAATTTAAATGTAGAAATGGTATTATGTACGTGAGAGGTAATAATGTGTTTGGCATAGGAACTGTAGACAAATGGTACCATTACGCTAACTCTACAGGTTAAAATATGCACATGACAAATGTAATTTCTTGCCAAGTAAACTTTTATTTTCAAAGGTAGGATCATAACTCAATGAGCAGATTCAAATTATTATTACATCGTGAACAATTTTCTTGGCAACTAGATCATTAGATTTAACTTAAGCTACTCATTCAGAATAGCAAATGCTGTAATTCTCAACCACTATATGTTAACAATGATTTGGTTCATGAAAATGATTTTCTAATCCCATGTATTCTGCTCCTGTATTATCCCAAAAACAAGTGATCACAAAAGATAGCCATTGCCGCAGGTTATAATTTCAATATTATAAAATGAAAAATTCAAATTTCCAGTCACATTTTGCAATATTTCTGTTCTGTAACAAAGTCAAATTTGCTTATATTCACGTCACAATTCCAGTGAATTTATTGTAGGTTAATAGAAACTAAATTAAAACAATCTTGAAAGAGTATTTTGATGGGGTAGGGCGGGGTGGGTGGGGTGCAGTATCCGCATTCGTTACATCATGATTATTTCCTACATAATGTCCCATGTAATAAAACACCCATTACTGCCTGATAGAGCAATGGTTTGACTCAGCCTCCATTCGCTATGATTTATAAGGATGAAAGGGGATCTGATTGAAATATATAAAATTTTAACAACACTGAAGACATTAGATGCAGGAAGGATGTTTTCCCTTGTTGGAGAATCTGGAATCAGGGGATTACCTCAGAAAGCAATCCCAACATGGAACACTAAAAAAAAAAGAGTAAAAACCAAACAAACTGCAGATGCTGTAAATCAGGAACAAAAACAAAGTTGCTGGAAAAGTTCAGCAGGTCTGGCAGCATCTGTGAGCATAAACCTGAGTTA
>NC_063333.1:53084624-53085584 GCF_021869965.1 Rhincodon typus | reverse complement strand
TGGGCTGCCGGCAGTGGCAGTGGAGTCTGATACATTAGGGACATTTAAGTGACTCTTGGATAGGCACATGGATGACGGTAAAATGTAGGGTATGCAGGGTAGTTTGATCTTAGTAAGATAATAGGCCTGTACTGTTCTATGTTCTATGTCAAGTATGCTGACATCAACACTCTGCAAATCTGAGATCTTAAGTTTACTCGGTTCTCAAAGTATGCAGATTTACAACTGAAACTCCAGGTTTAGAAGTTTCATAAACCCTTCTGATGTAGTGACTTGTTCGCTGAACTGCAGTGTAAACTCCTCCTAGAGAAGAAACAAAAGTTGCTTCTAAGTTCAACACTGGTGTCTTCTGAACTAATTTTTAAAAACAAAATCTTAGTTGATTCTTATTTTGTCTGAACTCAAAACAAAGCTGATGCCCTTGTATGGTTATTCTACCTGTCATAAATGCAACAGTATAAACAACATTCCATTAATACTGTAGTCACCTGTTCATTGATAAAATGTTGGATTTAAATCACTGTACTGGAAGGACCTTTTTGGAAAGAAATCCCTTCATAGATGTAACTAATATCCACCTGCCTCTATTTTCAATCCAAATTTCAAATGACCTACATATAAAAATTTTAAACACTATTCAACACATTTCATTAATACGAAAAATTTCTTCCTTGAAGTCTTTTCAGTATTTACACTTTTCCAGTTACGGCATGAAGGCCATTCCGTCTCATTTCTGTGCTGGCTCTCTTTGCAAGTAATGCAGCAGTTCTGATCACCTTTATCTGTAACATAGAGTTAGTAGGAACTGCAGATGCTGGAGAATCTGAGATAACAAGGTGTAGAGCTGGATGAACACAGCAGGCCAAGCAACATCAGAGGAGCAGGAAGACTGACGTTTCGGGCCTAGACCCTTCTTCAGAAAATCGAAACGTCAGCCTTCCTGCTCCTCTGATGCTGCTT
>NC_063333.1:53070749-53084224 GCF_021869965.1 Rhincodon typus | reverse complement strand
ATCGAAACGTCAGCCTTCCTGCTCCTCTGATGCTGCTTGGCCTGCTGTGTTCATCCAGCTCTACACCTTGTTATCTCTTTATCTGTAACATTCTAGTTTACCCCTGGAAGTACTTACTTAATTTCCTTTTGAAAACAACAGTTAAATCTGCTTTCACGCTCTGTCAGGTAGTACATTCCAGATTATCATCGCTCACTCTAAAAATGTTATTCTTTGTAACTTTTGGTTCTTATTCTAATCATCTTAAACATGAAGCTTCTCATTTCAGAATCTTCTCTTAGTAGTTTACCTCTCTTTACTGTGTACAGATGCTTCATGAACACTTCTTTCATTGGAACAGAAATTGGTCATTGAAACCTAGCCTACACCAATGTGATCATAGCTGATTGAACATTTCAGTACCTTTTAGTCTTTCCATCTTTCAAATCTGTCCTCGACCTTTTCAAAGAAGAGCAAGCCCACCTTCACTGTGCCTTTAAAGTGAAATAGATTTGAAGAAAAATAATATTTGATTTTCATTTTTAAAAATGCTGCCTTCTTTCTAGGTAAGTAAGTATAATTGAGAATAATATGGATACTGAACAATACTGCTTGACATTTCAGGGGAAGAAAGTTAGTACAGAAGGAAAATACTGCAGATGCTAAAAAAACTGATTTTAAAATGGAAAATGCTATAAGGTCTCAGGAGATCTGGCAGCTTCTGTGGAGAGGGAAACCAATTTAGCATTTCAGACTGATGACCTTTCATTAGTGTTCTGTAAAATATGGATTAGTTGTGTTATCCAAAGGAAGTTGCCCTTACAGTAATCACACACAGGCTCACCACAGAAGGTATGATTACTAAATTTGCTGACAACACAAAAATAGTTTTGAAAGTAAGTTGTGAAGAAAACAAAAGGAAATTACAAAAAGATATTGAAAGGTTAAGTGAATGGGTAAACATGTGACAAATGGAGTATAATGTTGGAAAATGTGAGCTTGTCTAGTTTGGAAGGAAGAATAAGAAATAAGCATGTTATCTAAATGTGAGAGATTGCAGAGTTCTGTGCCCTAGTTCGTTGATCGCAAAAGAGAGACTTCTTGTGCAATAATCTACAATTCTGGGGTCACCCATTCAAAACAGATGAAGCATTTTTGTTTCCATGAATTGAGAGTCTTTAGAGCTGTTTTCCTGAAAAGTTAGTGGAAGCTGAGTCCTTGTTAAGTAAGGGCTTGAAAGATTATCAGGGGTAGGTGGGCATGGGGATTTGAGGTTACAATTAGATGAGCCATGATCTTATTGGATGGCAGAGCATATCTATGATGGACAGGTTTAATCAGGTAAATGAGCGTTTCTTACTCAAAAATGTCTTGTGTTCTTACATTGACTTTGAACATTTGTAAAAAGATTTTACTTTGCCAATTTGAGCCCAGGTGCTTCAAGTATGATGAAATACCACATACTTTTTTTAGTGGTGAACAGTAACTTGTTTTCTAAAGTAAATTGCTACTATTTTTCAAAACTACTTTTGACTGCCAATGACACATTGAATTCTGCCATAATGTGTGTCGTACCAAAATATATATTTAGTGCATTTGTACTATTCAGTTAAGTTCTTGTTAGGTGAATCCACCAGCAGAAGTAAATACTAGATCTTTAACAGCTCAGGTTTGTGTTAATATTTTGAATCTCACTGTGCAGGAATTAAACCCTCATTAAAGTGGAAAATCGTACAAGAATGGAAATTTGGGAAGTACCAGCGTTCTTCAATACAAGAAAGGGGAGCTAGAACTGTTTATAAGTCTATATCCAAAACAATTTGCAGGCAAAACAATTTTTTTGCAAGATTTTAAGATCAGAGGCAAGTGTTTATCTAAGCCTGGAGCTACTTAATCTTTTGGTGTCATGGACTGATGAACAAAAGTTGAGGCTGTACAGTTAAGTGATTCAAACAAACCAGTAGTTTCAATTAAGTGGCTGGGACTTGCGGTAGAGGCACTGTGCTAATAAGTTGGATTTGATCAGAAATTATTGTGATTAGTAGCAGATAACTGTGAATCATTTGCATTAAGATGAGCAATTTTGGGTTTCACTGGTTTCCTTTCTTTGAACTTAGTGATGATGTGGAGGTGCCCGTGTTGGACTGAGGTGGACAAGGTCAAAAATCACATGATACCAGTTATTGTCTAACAGGTTTATTTGAAAACACAAAACCTTCGGAGTCTTACTCCTTCAGGTGTTAGTGATAGAGGTGGCATCAGACACAGAATTTATAAGCAAAAGATCAAAGGGTCACAGAACTGATACGAATGTATTGAGCAAACCTAAGATGCCTGTTAAATCTTTAGTCAGATAAAAAGGAGGTGTAGGTTTCGATTGATTAATATGCAAATCCCAAAATTTCTTTCAAGTCACTGACCTGAGATAACTAAAGGTTTTATCAGTATACCAGAGGTGACATCTCTGGTCTGACAGTGCGTTTTAGGTGTGAGACCTAGTTTAGAATCTGTCTGTGTTTTAACTTGGAGTCTGACTGGTTTTATTTCCAAAGTAGGAATTTATAAAATGCCACATTGACTGTCTACAAGTTGTGCGCTTTTTGAACAAAACAGAATGCAGTGTGTGTGTGTGTGTGTGTGTGTGTGTGTGTGTGTGTAAAAGAGAGAGAGTTTTTGTGCTCTCGCTCTCCCTCTCACCCCGCCCCCCCAAAACACACACATATATCTATAGTGAATTTTTTCCCAACCACCCTCTCCCCACAAAAAAAGTCACTGTTTTCTCAAAACCTCCTTCCTTGCAGCCTCCCTCTTTTCTATCCAACAGCTGGGAGACACAAGTCCAGCAGCCCTGTCAGAAGGCTGGCCGATCTTTATTTTGGCAAAAAACTTACTGGTGTCTGGTTCTTTACTAGCATGGGTTGAAGATTTCCCTTCCCACCCCTATTTGCCTTTTGTAGGGACCGTTCTCTCCGCGACTCCCTTGTCTGCGCCACACTCCCCACTAAACCCACCACCCCCAGGTACCTTTCTCTGCAACCGCAGGAAGTGCTACACCTGCCTGTCACCTCCATTCAAGGTACAAAACAAGCCTTCCGCATTAGACAGGGGTTCACCTGCACGTCCGTCAATATGCTCTACTGCATCTGCTGCTCCTGATGTGGCCTCTACATCGGTGAGACCAAGTGGAGACTTGGAGACTGTTTTGTAGAGCGTCTGTGCTCTGTTCACGACAAACGACACAATTTTCCAATCGTGAACCATTTTAACCCCCCCCCCCCCCCCCCCCAACTCCGTGGGTGACATGCCCATCATGGACCTCTTCTAGTGCCACAATGACGTCACCCGCAAACCGGAGGAGCAGCACCTCATATTCCACCTTGGGAGCCTACTAAACATGGATTTCATCAGTTTTAAAATCTCCCCACCCCCGGCCTCATGCCAAGCTCAACTGTCCCTCTCATCCCCGCTACCTTGACCTGACACAATCTATCCATCTTCTCTCCCACGTATCCGCCCCTCCCATCCCACTGACCAATCCCCACCACTCCCTACCTGCGCTTTCACCTATCACCACCCACCTCTCTCTATTTATTTCTGAGCTCCCTTCCCCCTCCCCGTTTCTGAAGAAGGGTCCCAACCTGAAATATCAACTTTCCTGCTCCTCTGAAGCTGCCTGGCCAGCTGTGTTCCTCTAGCTGCACACTGTGTTATCTCTGACTCCAACATCTGCTATTCTTGCTATCTCATTTGAGTTTTTTCTTGCAGAATGTGAGGAGTGAAATCCCACAGCAGTCTATCCTGGCCCCTCAATTTACAAGTATAATTTGCTACAATGACTTTGATAAGGGTAGCAAAAGGAGGCACGTTCCCAAATGATATCAAGATAGGTAGGAGAGTATGTTGTAAAGATGACAAGGAAGTTGCCAATGGTTTACAAAGGCACCACCACTTTCTCACTTCCAACCTGGATTAGGCAATAAATTCTGGCCCAGCCAACAACGCCCAAGTACCACAAATAAATAAAATTATACTGGCATGATGAGACTACATATGAAGTACTATGTTCAGTTTTGGTGTCTCTGTATAACAAATGTTCTAAATGCATGGGAGACAGTTCAGTGGAGGTTTACCAGATTGATACCAGGAATGAATAGTTTGAAAATAGGTTTCACGGGCTGCATTGCAGTTTTTGAAGAGAGAAATAGAAAAGTGATTGAAGTTTACAAGATTCCAACTGGTCTTGACAAGGTGGATGTGGAATCTCAGTTTTCTCTTGCCCAGGAATAGGGCTGTTTTAAAATAGAAGTTGCACTTTCAGGATAGCAATGAGATTTTTTCCTGAAAATCATGTAATTTTGAATCACCAGTTGTGGAAAGCGTTTTATTGGATAAGAGAATGAGGAGCTGTTGGGGTGGATGGGAATGGAAAATTTGCAATACTGACAGATCAGCTATAATCTTATTGAATGGTGGTACAGGATCAAGGGATGGAATGATCTATTTCTGCATGTATATTTGTATGTCTGAATATAGTGTGATACAATTGGGTGGCCTGCTTGGCTATTTTTGAGGGTGTTTAAGCATGTTGTGGAGAAACATAGTAGGCCAGACCAGATAAGGATGACAGATTTCCTTCCCGAAGAGACATCAGTGAACCAGATAGCTTTTTATGAGAATCAGCAATGGTTACCTGGTCACCTTGAGGTTCAGAATATTTAGTTGGCTGGATGGCTGGTTTGTGAGCAGTGGTGGCAATAGTGTAGGTTCATTTCTCACACTGGCTGAGGATACCATGAAGGACTCTACTTCTCAACCCCTCTCCTTGCCTGAAATGTGATGACCCTCGGGTTAAACCACAACCAGTTGACTCTCTATCTCTCTCTGGTGAGAGAGCAACCTTATGGTCTGGTAAAAAGTTGCCTTTACTTCTGGTTATGGTAACCATAAGTAAGCCTGTAATTTCAGATTTTTTCGTTGTTGAATTTCAATTTCGCTAACTGACACGGTGGGTTCAAACCAGTGTCCCTGGAACATTAACCTAGGACTCCGGATTACTAATCCAGTGACGTTACTATTATGTCACTGCTTCCCTTTAAACTAATTTGTAAAAAGCTGAATGCTACCTTTAAAAAATAATCAGGAGAAATTATTTTTGGTCTTCTGTGTTTAAACATGTGGATTTGGCTTGGGGTTTATTATGGAAAGATAAATTTAAAGTTGGCTGCTAAGATTCAGTGTTTGGAAGCTGCTCATGCAAATGACTTTCTCAAATGTGATTTTTCTCTTTTCTCTCTAAATATTTCGTTCCTGTTCCAACATCTGTGGCTTTCATATTTTCAAAAGCCAAAACCTAATGTGTTCTACAAATTTCTATAAACAGATTTAACCACACACCACCTTCTGAGTGTGGTTTGAGATATCTAATATTCATGATCAGTCTGTAAGCCTCCTTGACCTGACACAACCTGTCCATCTTCTGTCCCACCTATTTGCCCCTCCCGTCCCACTGACCAATCCCCCCCACTCCTTACCTGCACTCACCTACAACCGTCCCATCTTCCCTAGCCCCATCCCTCCACTCTATTTATTTCTGAACTCCCTTCCCCCTCCCTATTTCTGAAGAAGGGTCACAACCCGAAACCTCAACTTTCCTGCTCCGCTGCTGCCTGGCCTGCTGTTTATTCCAGCTCCATACTGTGTTATCTCTGTATCTGTAGTGCTTGCTATCTCTGAGTCTGTAAAAATGGTTTGTTTTGTTCTAGTCAAACATTTTACACCACCCAGTTTTAAAATTAAGATGGGAATAATACTTTGTCTGATTGAAGGATGTAAAATCAATTTTGAAGTCCTGTCACTATCGAAGTCATGTTTTCAAAAAATTCGGGTTAGCTTCAGCTCCAGCTTTTGACTGGATGTACTTAGTCATAAGTGACATAAGTGCATGCTGATACACGCGCACTCTGTGCGGCTTTTCTAAAATCAATAAATAGATTACCTTAAATCAAAGTTCTGTGAATCTGAGTCTTAATTACTAAAATTATTTTCCCTTATTTGATTAGATCTTCAGGCCTGTGTAACGTTTAAAAATTCAAATCTATTTCAAATGTGCAGTACAAAATACAAAACTAAAGTGAAAATGAAGTTTTGCATTCTGGGTAAACCCCTTCAATGCAGGTTTGTTGTACTAATTGCACTATTTCCACAGCTTTTGATGCAAAATTATATGAAGCGCATCATGAACAGCAGCATATTTTCCTCTGACAATAAAATTTGCAGATGGTTCTATTGATATATTGATCAAATACTGTATAGTATATATTGTACTTTTTTGTGTGACTGCTTAACCTTTATACACTGTTCAGTAGGGGAGAAATGTCCCTGTATTGCATTTTAAAGTGATAAAACACCCACTGGAGTTTAATGCATTTTGGATACATGGAGAAGAATTAATGATTTGAAGACACTGACTCAGTAAGTTATTTATTATGGCCCCAAGGAAGCTGAGTGAAAGACTAATAAATCATTTGTGGAGCTGCTGGTTGTCACTTCCAATTATTTTAGATGGTTTTGTGATAAAATACAGCACCTGCTAGATACCCCATTCTATCCCTTGATGCTTGCAATGTAGCTTGTTTCGTGATTGTTAAAGACAAGTTTCGTAGAATAATTTTATTATTACAAAAAGTATTCTGCAAAATTTGACGTTTAAGTTCTCATTCCTCTTGGGACTGAGTAAAGAACTCTTCAAAGATTATAATGAGAAACTGTTTTAAGGAAGTGTATGTTTATATCTTAGAAAAAATAGTAATCTTTAATGATACACGCAATGTAACTAATTTTAATAGTTTCAATATCACATTTCATTTGAAATCTGCAAAGACAGACCAAAATTAAAAAGTTTCAGAGATAGTAGGAACTGCAGATGCTCCTCCCCCTACCGCATCCCAAAACCAGCCCAGCTCGTCCCTGCCTCCCTAACCTGTCCTTCCTCCCACCTATCCCTTCCTCCCACCTCAAGCCCCACCCCCATCTTCTACCTACTAACCTCATCCCGCCCCCTTGACTTGTCCATACTCCCTGGACTGACCTATCTCCTCCCTACCTCCCCTCCTACACTCCCCTTTACTGGCTCCATCCCCACCTCTTTGACCTGTCTGTCTCCTCTCCACCTATCTTCTCCTCTATCCATCTTCTATCCGCCTCCCCCTCTCTCCCTATTTATTTCAGAACCCCCTTCCCCTCCCCCATTTCTGAAGAAGGGTCTAGGCCCGAAACGTCAGCCTTCCTGCTCCTCTGATGCTGCTTGGCCTGCTGTGTTCATCCAGCTCTACACCTTGTTATCCCAAAATTAAAAAGGCTGCTTTAAGTTGAACTGTTTAACCAGCCATTTTTGGAAAGTTGCTTAACACTTAACTAGTAAATTGGTTTTATAGAAATTTAGTTAATGATGCAAAAGCATTTTAGTAATGGAGAAAGAATGGAAGATCTGTCTTCAGATGTTATTGTTTTATGTTGAACTTGTTGACATTGGTTTGGAGTGGAATTGTGCAGATAGTTAAGAACATGGAGTGGAATAAGAAGAAGCCGTTGTGTTGTAAAATTTGTTTTTGAGTTAAAGCATATAACAGCATGAAAAGAGGCAGATAGACCCAACAAGTCCACACTGAAAAGTACACATGATTTAGTCTTCTGGGTGTGTGGTCAACCTCCAATGAATAAAACTCTGAGAAGAAAACTTGGTTAAATTACTTTTGATTTCAATCGGTGCTTGATTTGGTGTCAGCTTGTCGTTATCCTATCTTGTATATCTGATTTTGTCAAAGTGAACTGGAAATTGATAATTTATTCTTAAGCACAAAAATGTGGAAAAAAGTGTAAAGCAGTATTTGTTGAATGTATTTCATGATTGTAGTAGCCATAACGTAATGTTGTGAAATTTCCCTCCTGTAGAATAAAAGCCTTTCTGGTCCTTTACCAGTCCGCATTTCAAATACCAGAACTTTTGAGAATTTGCCACTGAAGTTCATCAGTTCTGTTTGAGTCTTGACCTTTTGTTTGCCCTTGCATCTAATGGGAAGATCTATTTTGTATTATATTATGTTTCAAGTTTAAAGTAGTTCTTACTGATTTTATTTCTTGATACACCAATTGGACTGATTTGAAGCCAAAGGTTAGAAGACCCTTGCAAATATCTAGTTCATGGTCCAGTGTTTTAATATATACTTTTTTTTTAACAAATTAATTTAATTATAGGAAACTGAAGTAACTTTGAATATGTCACACTTAAAAGGATGGGTTCCTATTAATTTGAGTGAGCATAGCTGAGAATTTGCTACAAAAAGGAAAGAAGGAGCTGCTTTAACTAGAGTTTACTGCAATAAGTAAAATGTGCTCAGTGAGGAATTTGAAGGGTGGAAAGTAAGTGTTTTCTTTCTACTATGATTTTGTTTGCTGTCCATTTGATTTCCAATTTGGTGCAGCAGAAGGAGCAAGTAAACCAGTAACTGGTATTGTTAGAAATTGTAAGTTTTACCAGTATCATTTCATTTCATTATAAAGTTTACCGGCAGTGCTAAAGCATTTTGGGAGATGTATGGTGTATTAATCACTGAATTAATATCAGTTATCAATGCATATAGGAGATGACATGGCAGGTGATGTGTTGTAATTGCAGAATGTGGAAGGTTCTGGATGTCAGGCTTTGGCTCAGGGGTTTTGACCATAGAGGTTGAACTACAGATACTGCAACATGTCAAGGAGGGGGAAAATTGCCAGAGTGCTTTATTTCAGGAGATGATCTTGCCTCTTAGGACAGGGCCTTCTGATTGGGTCAGTGGTCAGAAACAGTGGGTTGCAACTGCAGTGATGCAGGAAAGGAGACCCAGATTACAGGAAGTTTAACTTTTCCAATGGTCCAATAGGTTTGAAGATTTCTCAACATTTTTGGATGAGTGTGAAGGCTACAGGATGGATGAGCTAACATGACTATGACCTGTGGTACAGGAAAAAGCCATGCAAGATTTGGGGGAGAAGGGGAATAATAAGAAGAAATATAGTGGTAGTAGCGAACAGTATAGTGAGGGTAAGAGACACCATTATCTGCAGTAAAGATCATGAGTTTAGATGGCTGTGTTGTGTGGCTTGTGCCAGGATTTGGGATATCGGCTGTAGGCTGAAGAACTTGCAGTGAGGATGATCATGGTCCATATCATTAATAACGACATAAGCAGAACTAAGAAAGAAGTTCTGTTAAGACAGTATGCAGTGTTGGGTGCTAAATTGAAAAGTAGTACCTCAAAGTTTACTACCCATGCCACATGCAATTTGGAATTAGGATGAACCAGATAAAAGCAGTGAATGCATGGCTCAGAGGTTTGTGGAAGAAGTGGGTTCCAGTTCAAGGCACATTGCTACCAGTACTAGGGAAAGTGGGGATCTCTGTACACTTGATACTCTACAGCTAAACCATGCAGGGTCTGATCTTGTGAACCACTTATCTAGGGAAGTAAAGAGGGCTTTAAATTGAACAAGGTGGAGCGAAGGATCAGGCCTGGTTATGTGTACGAAATCTAGGGATAAAGTTGAGGACCAGAATGTAAAATGGTAATGTGGAAAGCAGAGTTTGAGAATGACTGGTACTGAACAAACTGATGGAGCTGCAGATCGGTGAGTCTCCAGATACTCATAAAATTCATGCAAAAAGAGGTGGCTAATGAGGCAGCATAATTGTTGAATTTTGAAAAAATTGTTACATTCAGCAGAGGTTCCCTTAGACTTGAAATTATTAAATTGAACTCCTCTGCTCAGTAAGGAGTGGGCTGAAAACAGGAAACTGTGGGCCAAATATTTTGACGTCTGCCGTTGGGGAAGATGTTCGAATGAATCATTGAGGAAGTTTACTAGAAAAGCTCCAAGATAATGGAGGAGGGTCAGATTGGTTTGTGGAAAGGAAATCATTCTTAGCTAACTTATTGCAATTCTTTGGAGGAATAACGTGGAGGGTTGCTCGTTGATATGCTGTACTTGTCAAATTCCTTGTAGAAGTTCAAGGTTTCACATAAAAAGTTAATGTGCAAAGCAGGTGTTCATGGTATGGGGGCACAACTGTTTACAATTCATAGCAATGACTTAGATGAGAGGAGTGAAAGCATGGTAGCTAAATTTGCAAATGATATCAAGATACGTGGGGAAGTATGTTGTATAGATGACATAACAAGGGTACAGTCAGGTTGAGAGTGGGTAAATATCTGGCGATGGAATGTAATGTAAAAAACAATTTGAACTTGTTTACTTTGGCAGGAAGGATAAAAGAACAGTATTATTTGAATGAAGAACAACTGCATAATTGCAAGGTGCAGAGTGATCTCAGTGTTGTCGTGTCACAAAAGGTATATTGGTACAGCACATACTCAAGAAATGTGATGGAATACTACAATTTATTACAAGAGGAATCAAACATAAAAGTGAGGATGTTGTACTACAATTATGCAGGGCATTGATGAGACCATATCTCAAATAATGCGTGCATTTTGGTCTCCTTATTTAATGAAAGAAGTACAGCAAATGTTTTATCAACCGCCACCATTGGGACCGGGAGTGGACTGGTGGATCAAGTATCCCAGTTGATCAAGAGATCCACATAATTAAAGTTAAAAGAAAGCACTAAGTAATAGAAATGTAATGCAGAGGGTGTACACATCACTGTTTTATACTTCATTTACAACACAAATCACAAATAATAATGCAACTTTGCCTTAAATAAAACTTACCAGCAGAGAGCCTTCTCACTTGCATCATCAGTTGACTACTCAGACATTTTGGAGATGGCGATAATGCAGTAAACTTCAGGTATTTCAGGTATGTAATTCTTGCCACTCTATCAAGAGTACTGGTTAAAACGCAAGTTTCCTGTAAGTGCATTGGAGGCAGTTCAGAGGAGGGTTGCTAGTTGATACCTGGAATGAGTGGGTTACGTTGCAAGGAAAGATTGGATAGGCAGGGCTTCTTTCCACTAGAGTTCAGAAGAGTGCAGGGTGAATTGATTGAAGTGTTTAAAATCCTGAAAAGTCTTCGCAAGGTGAACGTGGAAACCATGTTTACTGCTGCGGGTGTATCTAGTACCAAGGGTCGCTGTTTTAAAAATTGCGGTCACCCTTTTAGAATAAAGATGAAGGAGAATCTTTTTCTGATGGTTTAGATGCTTTGGAATTGTTCACCTCAGATGGTCGGGTCATTGAATATTTTTACGATAGAGGTAGATTCTTGTTAGGCACGGGAATCAAACCTTATTGGGGGTAGACGAGGACGTGAAATCCAAAACACACACAGATTAGCCATGATCTAATTAAGTGCTAGAACAGGCTTGAAAGGCCAAATGGTCTATTTCTGCCCCTAATTTGCATTTAAAATGCTATAAAAATTTAAAAGCTAGAAGGGGAAGGTGATGAAAATTCTGGACTTTAGGCAATGTTGGAAAATCCAAAGCAAATGGCAGTTTAGACAGTTGCCCGTAGTTTTGAATAGAATCCAAATTGAGTTGAAGTTATGAAAAGAAAAAGTGATTTGCTTGACTGGGAACATGTCTTGCACAATTTTCAAGAATGACAGTTCAGAAGAGTTGTTTGTTTGGGATTTAAAGCTAGATTAGTGAAAAGCATTCCACAAACTCTGAAAGGCTGTGAAGAGCAATTGTCCAAAGCAGGCTATGTTGCCATGGAGGTAGGTGGAGTTAATGGATATTCTGTGGTTTCATTTTATCAGGATTTATTTTGGTTGGGAGATATTAGCTGCAGCTGCAGCTTGAAACTGAGTGTATTGAAGTGAAGAAATGGCTTCAGGCAGCCCTAGTATTAGTGGACCTCAGGAAGTTAGGATAATATAAGTCCCTGGAAGCAATTGATAGTTCAGCGTAGCTGAGAGTGGAGGTGAAGAAGGCCCAGAAGCAGCAGCGAGATAGTGGAGGATGTAGAAACTCTGGGAATCATGTCAATCTACCGAACCTGGCTGTCTGCAAAAGAACTGAAATTATGCCTTTGGTTAGATTCTGCAGTGCAGTCTCAGAAATCCAGTGGAAAGAGTTCTTGAGGATACTGAGCTACCTGCAAACGGTTGTTGAGACAGTCTGTGATGGAATGACTTGAGGAAGTTCCAAAGTTTGATATTTGAAAGTGAAGAATAAAATTCCTTGTAAATGAAACATTTGTTCACCTTGTCTGAATAATCCATGGGATCGGTCTTCATCTTATTTGCTATTTGTTGAGCTATGTGAGATGTTTGTTTTGTCTGTGATTCATTTTTACCTCATGTTAACCTTAGTTGCTAGACGGTAAGTTGAGTCTACATATGTAACAGGTTGCTTTACTTTTCTAATTTTGTATAATAATGTTTATTTTTGTTTTTTTTCAAAACCATGGGATCTTGTGCCTTTATTCACTTTTTATAAGTACCTGGGATTTCAAGCTGTCTACAAACAAACAAAAAATTGACCTTTTACCAGATGATGATATAAATGTGGCTCTCTCATCAAGAATAGTGACAACTAGTTTAATCAGAAAGCATCAGTCATTTTGAATATTTTATCATGCTATGAATTGTGGGCAGTTCAAATAATAATTTTCTCAAGATTGCTATGAGGTTACAAGGAGAGGGTTTAGAAAGTGTTCCACTTTCACTGAAAGGGGAAAAAAAAGTTTGACTGTTTTCGTAAAGAAACAACTGAAATGTTGTTTGATTTATGCATTTTCTTTTCTCCAACTGGGAGTAGAAGTAAGCAAATAAAACTCTATGTAATATAGCTTTACTGCAATATGCTTAAGCTGTGCATTTTTAGAATAGAAGTTAACAAAGATATAAAATTTAGGACATTTATCAAATATGTCCAACTATACGTTATTCCAGTAGCATATGTGATCTCGAGGTTTTATCTTCACATGCATGGGCTTTTAGGATCAGGACTTGTATTGATGTAGTCCTTTCAGAACTTTGATCTGTTTCCATGAAAAAATGCTTTTTTAAAATTCAAATTGTGAATGAAGAATAGGTGAATGGGATAGACTCAACAGAGTGGTTTGCTTCTGAATTGTTCTTAAATAGCTTTTCAATAGCTGATGTTCTCTTTAACTGTGCCCAGTTGTTTACTTCCTCTTTACCTAGAATACACCTCCTCCCACCCACCTTCCTGCAAAAATGCCATCCCCTATTCCCAATTCCTTCGCCTCCGCTGCATCTGCTTCCGGGATGAGGCATTCCACTCCCGTACATCTCAGATGTCCTCATTTTTCAAGGACCGCAACTTCCCACCCCCACCTCAGTGGTCAAGAGCACCCTCCACCGTGTCTCCCGCATTTCCTGCAACTCATCCCTCACACCCCGTCCCCGCAATAACAACCAAAAAAGAATCCCCCTCGTCCTCATGTACTACCTCACCAACCTCCGGATCCAACGCATCATCCTCCGACACTTCTGCCATCTGCAATCCGACCCCACCACCAAAGACA
>NC_063333.1:52999311-53045749 GCF_021869965.1 Rhincodon typus | reverse complement strand
GGTCATTGTTTGAATCCAATTCTATCAATTTCTGAAGGCATCAATGCCCTTTGGCACACAACCCCTCCACATTGATCGACCTTCGTAGCTACTAATATGGAAAACATTTACAAGGCAGCATGAGATAAGAAGATTGAAGGGAAGTTTTGTGTCTAGTTGCCATATGTTTCAAGGTATTAAGGAAAACTCTCATTATACTTTTATTCCCTGATATGAAAATATGTTGGATAAAGAAAGCATTTGCATTTATATAGCCTCTTTAAGAACTTTATGATATTGTAAAGGCTTATTAGCCTTTGAAATATTTTTGAAGTACAATCACTGTTGAAATAAGACAGTTTGTATTGGACAACATCCGATAAGCATCAATGACACAAACGGTGGGTTTTGGTGATGATGGTTGAGGTATAAACACCAGGTAAGACACATGGTGTGGACTTTTCTTTCTATGGTGCTATGGTTTCTCGGTCAATGAACTTAGAGGACAGAATTTTAACATCCAATCCAGAATTGGCGATAGTAGCTGGATGTCTTAAAAACGTCCTTCTGCACAATGTGCCACCTCAGTTTGATCACGTTCCCGTCCTGAGCTATTTCAAGTTAGGGAATCTTAAAATTAGTTTGTGATTGTAGGACAATTGCTAAGGGCTCTTTCTAAGAAGGTGCTATTATGACCCAGTTCTGTCACTAGCAGTGAATCCATCTTTCTGTTCTTAACATAATTAGACATTTTTCACGTATGTAGCCATGGTAGAATGTGTGCCGTATGACAGGCGACCTCGAAGCAGCCAGTAGTACGATGGTTCATATCTTCAGAGAACTGTGTCCAAACGCCGTGAGTGACAGAATTTATTTCCAGATCACATCAAATCACAATATAAACCAGTCATCAATTGTCCCCGGCGACTAATACACTTGGCGGCATTCTCTTCCACTTGGAGGCAGGTCATCACGCATAAATCCTCAGCTTTCTTCCCAGGAGCTATTGTCTGTTTATAAACTACAGCTGCTGCCACCCAAACTATGTTTACAAGAATGTTCGCCTCCGTGAATAGTTTTCTGGTATTTTGGGTAATATTTAGACCAGCATTACTTCACTATTAAAAGGCATTACCGCTTAGTTTTAGTCATGTAAATTGCACAAGCGGTGGATTTGCTGCTGGTGTGGTGCTCAATTATACCACAGGCGGAACTGCTGTTTAACACACAAAGCAAAAGGCAGACTAGTGCTATAAATGACGCTAGTATAATTGCATCCATTTGTAGACAGAACTATCACATTACCAGTAAAGCAACACTACCATATGTGAAAATCCATCTAATGATTTTCATTAAGATCCAACTCGGCGATGTAGCATTTTGTTGGTGGAAGCAATTTAGTAAAGGCACTAAACCCATTTTTGTTGATAAATTGATGTGCGATGTCTTTTATTTTCCACAAACATGGTTTAGTCCCTTCTCCAAATGCCTGCAGGAAAGATAATACCTATTCACTGAAGTGTACATTAGACACTAAGTAAGGAATGAGGGAGAGGTTAGCCGCAAAGATGTTTGCAAATGATGTTTCATTTCTCGCTGCTGAACAGCAACACAGGAGCAAGAACAAAACCAGAAAAAGCTGGAAAAGCTCGGCAGGTCTGGCAGCATCTATGGAGAGAAGTCAGAGTTAACGTTTCGGGTCCAGTGACCCTTCCTCAGAACACTTGAGCAAGCCGTTGCTTGGTCCTAGCATTATTAGATTTACCTCAGAGGCTTCCCCAACAGATTTGCCTAATCTTTCTTCATTGAAGTATTGTTGAACAAGATGATAATATTCAGCTCAAATTATAAGCAGTGTTTAACATATCGTTGACTTTGGACAAAATGGACTACATTTTAACGTCCGAATATGTGGACGGGTTGGGTCTGATGGATTGTTTTAAAACTGTAAACCAACAGTTTCATAACCAAACCCACCTATTTCTGAATTTAATTGGGTTTGGAAGTTGGCTAGAGAGCCACCAGGTAAGTTAGATTTTTGTTTTTATCACCATTCAGTTTTTTTTAAATAATCATTCATGGGACGTGGAAGTTGCTGACATTTATTACCCATCCCTAATTGCCCTTGAGAAAGTGGTGGTGAACTGCCTTCTTAAAATGCTGCAGTCCATGTGATTTAGTGACACCCACAGTGTTGTTAGCAAGGGAGTGCCAAGAGTTTACCCAGTGATAATGCCTTTGGTCCAGCGATAGTAGGGACGGCAGATGCTGGAGATTTCTGAAGAAGGGTCTAGGCCGGAAACGTCAGCCTTCCTGCTCCTCTGATGCCGCTTGGCCTGCTGTGTTCATCCAGCTCTACACCTTGTTATCTTAAATAGATGTGTAGTGACCTCATTTCTGCCCATCTTGAACATATAGACATTAGAAATTTTTCAGCCCAATGACACAGTTCCTGAATCAGTTGTTTTGGTGGTATAATTGCAATTTTCCCACTGATACTTTTAGTATTTTATGGTTGGAATCATCAGGTCTTTGTGCATTAATTCTTAATATAAAGTACACATGCACAGTGTCAATAAACATGGTCCTTTTGTTTTTAAGAAATAGAATAGATTTTTTTGATTCCCTTGTGCTTGGATATTTGACGACTTCTACCGTGAAGAAAGCTGCAAAGAACTTGATTGACAAGTCAGTAATTTACATTTTGTCGATTACAGAACTGCCTGTATCTCTCTTGCAGGGACCCACAATGCTTTAGCCATACTCTTCCTACTTACTGGAGGCTAAGTTGGAAACACTCAAAAATGGTGCTGTATTTGTGTATGAAGTAATGAGTTCTTAGTCCATACAGAGATATGCTTCTGGTGGCTATAAAAAGTGAAATTTACTGTTTTGTTTGAAATATCTTTCACCTGTTAGTTGAATTATGCTGAATTTAATTGGTCCATTACAGTTAAAACAAAATTAAAACGTAAAATCTTGTTCGGTTGTGTTCTTTCCATTGGCGTTTCTTTCCTCTCGAAAGTGGCTGGTCTCTATGGCGATTGCAGCAACATCTTGTATTAGTTTCAGATATTCATCCACTTTGGATCATCTTGACTAGTATTTGTAGAATCTATATATCATCAGCTTTTTGATTGGTAGAGCAAAATGATTATATGGCATTTGGTTAATTTTCTTTTCAAGGATAACATCTGGATTCTCCGATTGGAAGCATTACAAACTGCTCAGAGCAATGTTGTGTCACTTAGAGATCTGACAGCTGAACAGGGTATACATATGTACGCTGAGGTTCGTTCTAATGTTCCTGACCAATTTATAGAATTCCTAATATCAGTGGGGTTCTTAAGCTTAAGTATTGAAGCCATCAGGTAAGGACCATTTAAGGCATTTAATAATGAATCTAACATTTCAAGATCAGATTTAGGATGGTTCATATGTTTGGTAAAATTTGATGGACAGGATGGTTTTTTCCTTTGTTACCTGCATTTTGTTTTTTTTTTAACCAAAAAATGTCAACTTTTGCTGCTGGTGACCCACCCACCCAAATGTCTTTGGAAGTACATAAACAATTTTTTCTACAGTTGGTTCTTGTGTAATGCTTAAACAGCAGCAGGATGAAGTAGATAAAGTTGATGTTGCTATAAGCAATGACATTGCAAACTAGATAGGGCTCATGATTTTTGTAAAGCATTTCACCTAGAAGAACCCAGGAGACATGACTGGTTGTTTACATTTTTATGATAAAGTATGAATCTGTTTCTAAAAACCAAAAGAACTGCAGATGCTGTAAATCAGGAACAAAAACAGAAGTTGCTGGAAAAGGTCAGCAGGTCTGGCAGCATCTGTGAAGAAAAATATCGGAGGTAACGGTTCGGGTCCTGTGACCCTTCCTCAGAACTATTCTGAAGAAGAGTCGCCAGACCCGAAACGTTAACTCTGATTTTTTTTTTTCTTCACAGATGCTGCCAGACCTGCTGCGCTTTGCCAGCAACTTCTGTTTATGAATATGTTTCTGTTCCTGTGGGATATTGCAAAAGGGAATCACAATTCTGAAGAGCCTGTTTAGGACTAATGCTTTAGCAATACGTATCCGTTGGTTTTTCACAGAATCTTACGCTGTTTTACACTGTGAAATGTCCAGGTGAACAAAATTCTTAATGTATATATCTTGCATAGCTGGCTGCAACGTGAAAATAAGCCTGCCTGCTGATAATAACGACTGCGTATTTTTAAAAAAAGGATATTATCCACTTGCTGGCTTTGTGAATTACATCAAATTTATTTTCAGTTACAATCGGCTGTGAGAGACCCATGCTTTAAAAACATGGGGTGCTATCCTGGGTCTTGCATTGTGCTAGGACAGTTGTGGGCAATGACTTATTGAATTTGTTCCTGCTTCATTGGTATTGGTATTGTCAATTAATTACATTTGTCAAAGATCTAAAATCTAATTTGTCAATTACGTAATTGCTTTGTTCTATGAGTGCATTTTTAAAGATAAAAGTGCTCTCTGTTGTGCATATAGAAATATTACTGTCAATTTTCTAGTGTTTTTTTTTGTGTACACCAAACAGAAGCCTTGGTTTAGAAGTGGCACATGTTGAAGCTTGTGATGTATGGCTGAAAGTAACCACGTTTCTGCCAAAAGTATAACTAACTTGTATTGATTTCGTTTATCATATGCTGCTGTACCTCAGGAAATGGTTATCTGAAAATGCAAAATTACTATGTCAAATTTGTAAAGCTTCAAATAGAATCCTTTGGTGAATGTACCAGCTAGAAAAGAAGTATTCTTTCCTGCTTTATTTCTAAGGGATTAAATTTGTCTCTTTAATTATTTGTACTCCAAAGGGGCAAGGAAGTAAAAAGTGCCCAAAACTAATGGAACAAGATTAGATTGGGTTTGGAAATTTCCACAGGTTTTACTTGAGATCTGCAGTGTCTACAGTACTTTGCTTTAATTTGAAGTTTGAGTGAATGTGGTCTTACATGCAGTTACCAGTTGCCCCGATGATATTTTAGGAAGACGAAGGATTGAACAAACTGCTAAAGGATGCCTTGCTGCAAAAATAAAGGGCATTTTTAATGAGGCACCACTTGGAATATTGGGTGCAGTTTTGGTCTACTTTATCTGAGGAAGGATGCTTTCTCTATAGAGGGAGCACAGTGCAGGTTTAGCAAATTGATTCCTGGGATGGCATGACTGACATATGAGGAGAGATTGAGTCGGTTAGGGTTACATTCACCGGAGTTTAGAAGAATAAGGAGGACTCTCATAGAAACCTATAAAATTTTGACAGGGCGAGACATGTTAGATATGGGAAGGATGTTCCCAATGGTGCGAGAGTCCAGAATCAGGGGTCATAGTTTAAGGATAAGGGGGTAGACCTTTTAGGACTGAGGTGAGGAGAAATTTCTTCACACAGAGAATGGTGAGCCTGTAGAATTCACTTCAGTAGAAGGGAGGTGAGACCAAAACACAGTGTTTTCAAGATGGAGGTAGATATCTCTTGTGGCTAAGAGGATCAAGGGGTAGGGTGGGATTAGGGTATTGAGCTCAATGACCAACAATAATTATGTTGAATGAATGATTTGAATTAGTTTTATTGTCACATACTGAAAAGAGTACAGTGAAAAGTTTACAGTCGCTGCATTACAGCGTCATCTTAGTTACAAAGGTACCTAGCTACAGATACTTAAGATCAAATTCTTAGGAAACAAAAAGAACTAGAAAAATAAATAAATAAATAGTCCAGCATTATAGGTCATAGGAATAAACCAGAAAAATAAAAAGTTCAGAATATCAACCTTTCCAACCCAGTCAATGTGGACACCCAGCTTCAAAGGAGACCTCCACCGCCTTGCCGACGCCTGCGCCGGACTCATCAACGCAGGAGTCGTTCCACTTTAGGCGCTATCTCTTTGCCACTGGGCCCACTTCGCTGATGCTGCTAAACCCACACTGGCCTCGCAACCCTGGCTCTGCTGCCAGGCCAGGCCGCCGCTGGGCCCAGAGTCCTGCTTCGGCTACAGATGCTGCCACTGGCGCTGCTGTCTTCAATTGCTGGAGGAGCTTAGCTGCCGCTGGCCCCAAATGCCAGGAGACTGACCCTGAATAGCAGGAGAACGCACACATTGGCCATCAGCCTGCTATTGCTGGGAGAATGTCCTTGCTGCCACCTCCTATCACCGAGAGAAGCCACATACACCACTCCACAGATAGTAGGAACTGCAGATGCTGAAGAATCTGAGATAACAAGGTGTAAAGCTGGATGAACACAGCAGGCCAAGCAGCAGACTTGCTCCTCTGATGCTGCTTGGCCTGCTGTGTTCATCCAGCTCTACACCTTGTTACACCACTCCACATGTGGCCTGTTCACGCTGCCGTGTCAGTGCTGCTGCCCAACCTACCAAGAAGGGAAAATGATCAAAAGAAAAGAGCAGAAGCAAAAGTAAAACAACGAATGAAAGCAGATAGGAGTGAATGGCCCTGGGCAAGAGCCTGCACACAGCCCTGTTACTCCACTGTCATCATCCACCGGAAAATGCCACCCCATGCAACAAAAAAAAACCTCACTGACTCTCGAATGAATGGCTCGAGCAGTTGAATGGCCTACTTCTGCTCTGTTTCTGTCATAAAGCTGAACAGCATGCATGCAATTAGAGAAACTATTTAACATGGTTAATAGGATATTTCCATCAGGTGAACAAAAAATCTTTTTAAAAAGTTGAAAAAATATTAATTTGGATCCAGCAGAGGTCATCTCCATTCTTTTAGATGTCACACCAGGGCTGTAGTCCCTGTCAGTTGGAACGCTGCTCCTCTGCAATATGGGAAATCAGTGATGCTTCTAGTACCCAGCATGACTATGTGTGTAGGAAGTGTCTCCAGCTGCAGCTACTGGAAATCCATGGTTCAGATCTGGAGTGGCAGTTGGAGTCACTGGAAAATCAGTAAGGTTAAGATCTTCATGGAAGCATGTACAGCAACATATACTGCAGGTACTGTACACAGTGAGGTAGACGATGCGTGATCACCTGACAATGTAAAATCCTGTGAGTCCATCTCCCTTTCTAACAGATTCCATTTTGAATTCTGCAGAGGCAGATGGTTTTTCATGGGAATGTAGTGAGCGCCGAGTCTGCATGGCAGAAGTGGCTTGGTTCCATGGTGGGGTGGAGAAGAAAAGGGACAGAAGACCCCCAGGGCCAGAGTTTGTGGTTCATGTCAGCAATGGTGATGTATGTTTCAAAAAAAAAGGTTGAGGTCCTGCCAGCAGAATATCGGGAGCTAGGAAATAAAGTAGAAAGCAGTATCTCAAAACTACTCAATCTCAGGATTACTCTGTGCTATGTGCTAATGAGATTAGGAATAGGAGAATGGATTGATTGAATACATTATTGAAGGGATGATTTAGGAGGGAGGAATTCAAATTCTTTAGATATTGGAACTGGCTTTGGGGAAGATAGGATGGGTTGCATTCCAGCAGGACCTGGTCCAAAATCCTCGCAAAGGCACTTGCTAGCGTTGTTGGGGGAACTTTTAAACTTGATTGAAAGGGGAATGAGAACCTAAATGGGGAGATAAAAGTGAGGGAAACAAAGATAGAAATAAGAGAAAAGTAGAAAGGAAAAGTGGAAAGCAGAGGAAAAGTAATGGCTAGCTGCAAATTGAGCAGTAGTACAAGAAGGTATAAAACTGTGAAATAGGCAAATCTAAAGGTGCTACGTTTGAATGCACAAAGCATTTGCAATAAGGTAGATGAATTACCAGCGCAAATAGTTGTAAATGAATACAGTTTGGTTGCGATTACAAAGACATGGTCCAAGGCTGGAAACTGAACATCCAAGGGTATTCAATTTTTAGGAAGTGCAAGCAAAAAGGAAAAGAGGTAAGTGATGTTGTTAGGGGATGATGAATTCTGTCCATCAACAGCATTTAATTCTCAAGTACTGGATGGCAGTGTACAGGTTGGCCTAGCATTAAAAAACAGCTCCATTTTATTGATGCCAAGAATCATGTTTTTGCTTTTGGCATATAAACTGACCCCATGCTTCGAAATCCTGTACTTGTATGAGTAACCAGCCTCAATTGACAGTCCTGGAATACATGTTGCACTTATTTTACACTAATTAATGCATGAAATGAAACTGTTAGTGTGGACTTGGTGCAAAGATGTTGCAGGAGTTTACACAGCCACATAAAGCATGTCATTAGAATAATCTTGGGGATGATGGGCTTGTCATATGAGGATGATGGGGGAACCTCCATTGAGAGGCTTGGCTAGAGTAGACGTGGAGAAGACGTTTCTGCTATTAGGACAGACTAGGATTAAAGGCCACACGCTCGGAGTGAAGGGTTCGTTAGACCTGAGATGAGCAGGAATTTCTTCAGCCAGGAGATGGCGAAACTGTGGAACTCATTGCTGCAGAAGGCTGTTGAGACCAAGTCATTGTATTTGAGATAGAAATAGAAAGGTTCTTGATTAGTGAAGAGTCATGGGGTGAAGGCAGGAGAATGGGGTTGAAAAATATATCAGCCATGATCAAATGGTGGAGCAGACTCAATGGTCTGAATGGCCTAATTTTGCTCCTATAACTTATGGTAGTCTTATTGGCATGGCAGTGTTGAACAGAAATTTCACTGGAATGTCGATGAATGCATTATAAAACTGCTTTCAGTCTGGAATCCTATTTATAATTTGTGAAATAATTGTGCTGCAATGAAAGAATTCAATGATACTGAAAAACTGGTGCAATAATGAAAGAAAGAGGAATCTACTCTTAGGCATCTTCTTCAGACAAAGTGCACCATGGGAACAGGGATCAGCTGCAGGATTGATCTTGAGAATTCAATATCTCAATGGAAAATTGTTGAAATGTTGCAATTTCCAACAAATATGCAGTGCATATTTACATGCTTAAGTGGGCCAAATTAAACCCTGAATTCAGTAAAGATTGAGACCAACAGCTGATTCACATAACTACTTCATGAAATTAATAGTCTAATGTCACAGCAAAAGACCAAAATTTCTCAAACTACCAAAATACCTCAATGTCCAAATTACAAATTTTAGCAATTCATCATCAGACTGCAGCAAAAATATGAGCATCCATTAAGTCACCTTGACAATATGTATGAACTTCGATATGCCCAGCTGCAAAACTGTGGAGTGAAAAGTTTTGAAAATTGTTTCAGTTTCAATCTGGATTACGTTTGTACTAACCAAATAGCTAATGGACCAGAATTAATTATCTGTTCTAGAGATTGAAGTTCCTTGCAGGAATTTTTGAGCACGTCTATGAAAACAGTTGGAGTTTTTTTAAAGTTAATTCATGGGATGACGTGTTACTAGCTAGGCCAGTATTTATTGCTCATCCCCAATTGCTCAGACGGCAGTTGAGAGTAAACCACATTGCCGTGGGTCTGGAGTCACATGCAGGCCGGATCAGGTAAAGATGGCGGATTTCTTTTCCTTAAGGACAATGATTTTTCTCACAATCGGCAATGAATTCATGGTCATCACTTAGACTCTTAATTCCAGATTTTTAAAATTAAATTCCAATTCCACCACCTGCCATGATGGGATTTGAACCTGGGTTCCCTGAACAGTTCCTGGGTCTCTGGATTAACAGAGATAGTAGGAACTGCAGATGCTGGAAAATCTGAGACAACAAGGTGCAGGGCTGGATGAACACAGCAGGCCAAGCAGCATCATAGGAGCAGTAAGGCTGACGTTTCGGGCCTAGACCCAGGATTAACAGTCCAGTGATAAACAGTCCAGTGATAATACCACTAGGCCATTCCTTCCCCTTTGGAGTGGATGAGGATGAAATGAATTATGGATTGATAAAATATGTGGACTACACATTCAGTAGTGTATGTAAAAAAGACAACTGTGGAATGTGTTCAGATCCCATACAACTGATGAAATCAAAAGGTGTTTGAGAAGCAATAACACCCAGTTCTAACAACCGCAGTTCAACCTTTGGCTGTGTGCATGAACAAGCCACTCGGGTTCATGTTTGCTCTGAATGGAATACATTGATGGTTAAGCGAGAACAAGAGCCTTCACAAAGTATGGAAATAAGCATGCTGCCCTGCTTGATGTTTTCTGTGCTTTCATTGTCAAGTAGTAGGATTTGCTCGTTCACGAAATGTCATGAGATTGTTTATAACAATGTAGAAAATCCAGCTAAAGATCGTTATGCCTGGGAACTTGCCATTAGGAGCTTCTACAGTAATGTCCTGGAGCTGAAACAATTAGCTTCCAATAATTGCAGTATTCTTCCTTTATACTACTAATAATAGCAGCCAGTGAAAACTGCTGATTCTCACTGACTTCAATTTAACTAGGAATCCTCAATATCTCACTTGGTCAAATGCTGTCTCGATGTAAAAGCCAATCATTCTCATCTAACTTCTAGATTTCAGCTAAGTGTAAAGTTGAGTTGTCCTTAGGAACCAGGACAATTCCATTATATTATGCAGCTCTGCCAAAATGTGATAGATGAAGTTGGAAAAAATGTCATGTGGCATGCTAAAGAATAACAATGGGAATTTCTTTAAATTAGATTTGACTAGATTTTTGACTTTTTATTTTTAAGAAAATAAATAATCTAGGACTTCTTAACTTATGAATTTGTTCAAAGTCTGCAATTTCAATTGAAGCATGCTTTTTAATTGTTAATAAGTTGTGCAGGCCTCGTTGCTCGTTTAATTTTCTGTAAATCACCAAATTATTCTTTGTATTGTATTTATATGTGTAGATGTGCACAAAATGTTTACATCATTTGTACCACACGTGACTTGGTCAATATTTTGACAAACCAAATATGCAACATTTTAAAATTATTTTTGGATTTAATGTGGCAGAGTTTTTTTTAACATTGCTCCATGATAATGTGATTTAATTGCGGTATTTCATGAAACAGTGAATGCAATGTTGAGAATTGGCTGATGTCAGTCCAGTTTTAAAGTTGGTAATTTTTTAATGTTTCATATGAATGTATGGTGAAGAACAATATTTTCTGTAGTGGGGTGTGGCAGTCCATTGTCAATAATAGGTATGGTAAACAACACTTTACACACTTGTGTGATCACTTATGTATGCCTTATAATGTACTGCATAATGGTTGGGAATTTCAAACTTAAGAATAGTCATTTGATCTATCCTAGTTTACCCCGTCATTTTGTTTGAACAGCTCTTCCTTTTGGAAGCTTCTCTTTATTCCCATTAATTCTTGCATTAGATGATGCAGTCACCTTAACTTCTATATTAGTGTTGTATCTTTTTGGGTTTTCTTCTTTGGGTAGTTAAGCAACAGTCATACCAAAGTATGTGTGTAAATGTATATAGAACATAAATAAAATCTTTTAACTTGTAATGTTTCTCTGGCCATGGATATGGAACTAGAGGACGGTCTCAGAATAAGGAGCAAGCCATTTCGGACTGAGATGAGGAATTTCTTCACTCAGAGGGTAGTGAATCTTGGAAAATCTCAGCCGCAGAGGGTTGTGAAAACACAGTCAATGGGTATTTTCAAGACAGATGGTTGGACGTTTTCAGTACTAGTTACATCAAGGGATATAGGCAAGGTGTCAAAATATGGCATTGAGATTGATGATTATCCATCCATCTAGAATGCCAGAATGGCTTTAAGTGTTGAATGGCCTAATCCTGTTTCTGTGTTCCTGTAAATAAAAACTTTTGTTAACTTATTACAAATAAACCTTCTGTACAGTATTTCCAAAGTGAAAATTCTAGCTACTTGACAGAAGGTAACTTACTGGCAATGAGTTTCACATCTGCAGCTCATTCAAAATAAAATTGCAAGCGTTTTGTATTCCCCAGCATTCTTTTTAAAGTGAGTGCTAACAAACATGTCAGGATACTGTCTTCCAAAGGTTCAACTTTGAAAGGGGTATAAATGCAAATGAATTCTGCAGTGCTGAACTAACCATTAGATCGTGAGTTAATCCATGTATATTTCACATTTCAATCATTTTCCCAACTTAATGAACTGCCTATCATGATCATCCATGCTTTTAATGAGACATAGATTGGAACCTCTTAGCGCAGAAGCACCCTAGTTAAATTAAAAGTGCATACTACTTTAATGTCAATCATGCAGCTTCTTCAGAGACAGTCTAAGAGTGGGAGAAACATAATATGCGATAGGTAGAGCAGCTCCTCACAGATTCTCTCTCTCCTGTGCAAGAGACAACTTGTCTTCGTTGGTCATGCCTGTAATGTTCAACAGCTTGTGTTTTTTGAATAGTGACAGGGTTTGCAGAATCAGGAGGCAAGTTACTTGCTGTAGAACTTCTAATGTGCTTTGTTAGCCTCAGGTTATGGTTCGTCCAGTTCAGATTCTGGCCATTGACGACCTCCAGTATGTTATTAGTGGGGGATTCAGCGATGGTATTACTACTGAATGTCATGAATCATTTCTACTTTGGCAGCACTAAAAATACATGGGTCAGCAGGCAACTTAGTTCCCAAAACCCCCCAAAACACCTGGAAAAATATAATCATGATAACAATCAATCAGTAAAATGTCACCCTTGTAACTGACATTGTGTGTTAATTGGTGTAGGCTGTGTCTTCAATCACAGACTGGTTCACTCTTGCATTTACTGACGATAGGCTACAGCAGGAGCAGCCTGCACTTGGGTAGGTAAGAGTTAGATATGATCATGGCTTCAACTATTAACAAAACATCCACAATAAACAACTTTTTCAACAACAGCCACTTTTATGTAATTTGTCTAACAGAATGAAATATCCCAAGGTGCTTCACAGGAGCATTATAAATTACAATAAATAAGTTTAAATCATAAACTGATTCATGTAAGCCAATATTGGAACGTAATAAATAAATGCTGAAGAAGGCCATGTGGCCACTCAAAACATGTCCCAAAATTCTACAAGATCATGTCTGACCTGTCCCAAGCTTCAATGCCTTTCTTGTGCCAGTGTGTCATAGCTTTTTAAATCCTTTTGAGTGAGCTAGCCTCCATAGTGCACTGGTAGGGAATTCTGACGTTCTGTACCCTCTGCGAGAAGAAATTCTTTCGGTTCTTAATGTTAAATGTGTCTCTCCTTATTCTGTAACTATGTGCGTTGGTTTGAGGTTCCGCCACTGTTGAAAAGATCCACTTTACCCTGTCAAGCATCCTCGGATTCTTGGGTGTTTCAATAAGATTGCCTGTCATTATTCCAAACTCCAATAAATAAAGACTTAATCTGATTGGCTGTTCTTGATGTCAATCCCTTCATTCTGGAGCTCACCCTAATGGGTTTCTTTTTTAACAGCCTCCAATGCCAGTGTATTCTTCCTTAAATACAAGGACGAAAACGACACACATTGGTGAGGCCACATTTGGAGTACTGTATACAATTCTGGTCATTCTGCTGTAGGAAGGATGTGATTAAACTGGAAAGGATTCAAAAAAAGATTTACGAGGATGTTACGAGACTGGAATTATAAGGAGAGGCTGGATAGGCGAGACATTTTTCCCTGGAGCGTAGAAGGCTGAGGGGTTACCTTATAAGGGTTGAAAAATCAGGAGGGGCATAGATAAGGTGAATAGCCAAGGTCTTTTCCCCAGGGTAAGAGAGTCTAAAGCTAGAGGGCATAGGTTTAAAGTGAGAGAGGAAAGATGTATAAGGGACCTGAGGGGCAACGTTTTCACGCAGAGGGTGGTACGTATATGGAACGAGCTGCCAGAGGCAAGTACAATCACAACATTTAAAAGATTTTTGGACAGGTACCTGGATAAGGAAGGTTTAGAGGAACGTGGGCAAATGCAGGAAAATGGGACAAGTTCAGTTTAGGAAACCTAGTAGGCATGGCTGAGTTGGGCCAAAAAGGCCGTTTCCATGCTGAATGACTCTACATAGTACTCCAGGTGCATCTGCTGCAAAATCTTCCATGGTTGGAGCAAGACTTCCCTATTTTTAATCTTCAACGCACCCCATGGCAATATAAGCCAAAATACCCATACTGTAATTACTTGTTGTACCTGTATGCTAACTTTTTGTGTTTCTTTTTTATTTTGTTATTTTTCAAGTAAATACAGAAAATTAGAAATTGCTTTTCAATATTGGTATACCAGCTATGCAGTTGGAACTGGTCCTGGATGCCGGATTACAGGTTACTTTGGTTTGCTTCCCTTCTGTCCTGAAATACGTGTAGTTGACAAGATCTCATCCTCCGGTTCAACAGTGCTCATACGATCAGGCACAGGTTTCTTGAATCCAATTTTGTCACTTGGGTCCCATGGCAGCATGATCTTAACTTCAATTCCTGACATATCTTGTCTTAGCAACTATAACAACATAGTAGTTCACTAGGTTATCACTGTGGATTATCAGACCATCAACAAATTTCATGAACTTGTTTTCCTGGCCTCAAAGTGTTCCAAAAGCTACCACCTCTCAGCTCTTGGCTCCACTTTCCGTGATGAAATGAAGTTCTGTGCACAAACACCCAGATTCCTCTGTGCTGTACCCTTGCTTCCTTTCAAAGTGCATGACTTCACACTTTCTGACATTGAACTCAATCTGCTAATTTTTTGCACCCTCACTCAACCTATCTATGCCCCTTGCAGATTTGTTCTGTCGTCATCACAATATGCCCCCCTACCTCCTTTTGTATTGTCAGTAAATTTGGATATGTTACACTCTGCCCACTCCTCTTAGAATCCCTCCAGTGTGGAAAGAGACCATTCAGCCCATCGAGTCTGCATCGATCCCTCAATGAGCATCCCACTCAGACCCAACCTATCCCCGTAACCCCGCATTTAGCCTGACTAAACCACCTAGCCTGCAATTCCCTGGACACTATGGGGCAATTAGCTCATCTATCTAATCAGTACATCTTTGCACTGTGTAAAGAGCACCCAGTGGAAATACATGCAGGGGGCAAATTATACAAGTTCCACACAGACAGTCACCTAAGGCTGGAATTGAGCCCAGGTTCCTAGCACTGTGAGGCAGCAGTGCTAACAACTGTGCCAACCCCAAGTTATTAATGTAGACTGTAAATAATCAAGATCCTGTGACTAATCTTTGTGACATTCCACGATTTAGGTCTCTCCAGACATCAACGTCTATGCAATCAAAGCCCTTCAGAATCTTGTGTGTTGCAATAAGATTAACCTCAACCTGTTTAGCCATTCTTTACAAGTCAATCCTTTTAATCCCAGGAACCAGCCTGGTGAATCTCCTTGAACTCCCTCACATGTCATTATATCATTTTTCCAATATGGGTAAATTTGCAGAAATGATCCATAGGAGCAGGGAGAGCAGAGAACAGAACACATGGGCCCTGGTGCTACTCCTGGCCTAGACCCCCAGCCATTCTCCTAACTCGAATCAAATGGTCCTACTGCTAGCCATTAACCATAACTTGTGCACATCGTGCCTAACTTGAGCACAGCATGCCCCTAGAGCTCTGATCCCTGCCCAGTAGGTGCTGATTCACATTCTATAACCCCCCACCCAACCACCTACACCCATCCTGTCCTAAACCAAATTATAGTGAAAGAAGTGGGTTTTATGGAGCTTTTTTTAAAAAGTGGGAAGAGGGGAAAAGAAGTTTCTTGAGGGAATTCAAGATTTAGGACCTTAGCATCTGAAGGTGGAGCCACCATGGGTTGGAGGAATTCAATTTGGGGACACTGAAGTGGCTTAGATTAATGGAGTGCAGATATCTTGTAGAATTGGTGTAATCAAGAAGAAGTTACGGTCATGGGGGTGCTGAGGTCATGGATGGTTTTGCATTTGTGCTATCATTTGTTTTATTTTGAATGCTGCATGCATTCAGATACAGATCCTTTTATGTCGTCCTTTTTAAACCTCTAGCCTTACCTGCTGATGAACTTGCTGTCCCTCTCTGTCACTGTCAGTCATTTCCAATTTTAAATAAATTCTTCTCTTGCCTTTGATTTGATTTAAACATCATTTCAGATTTATTCTCATGCTTCCATTATTTACTTTAAACCTCTTGCCACCTCCCTGGATGTATGACTAGCAAAAATTAGTCCTAATGTCGGTCAGATGATCATAGCATGGTATGACCCTCACTTTCCCCATTACTGATGACGGTGCCTTCTGAACCTGGACACACTTCTCATACCGGTCTTTGCTTATTTGCCTGTATGAATTGGCATGTGACTCCAGTAATAATGCCGGGTTTATTAACTTTGAAGTTTTGGCTCCTTTTACTGACCTCGCACATCTCTTCCCTTGTCCTGCCCATGTCATTTTTGTTTCTCCAACTTCAAACGGCTTCCTATACAGCCATGGTCAATTAATCCATTCACCCCATAGCTCTCTACCTGTTTCAAACAAACTGAAAGGATCTCAAACCTATTAGACAATTGCGAAGGCTAAGGCTGCTACACTCCTGCCCTCAGGGTCTCCTTACCTGTCACATCTGCAGCTGCACTTCCCTCTCTCCAACCAGTGTCCAAATTAGAAAAGCCTATCCAAAGAGGTATGATCATGTCATAGTACAAAACATCCATGTAACTTCCTTCCTCTCTGGTTATAATCTCTGCAGTCTGACCTCCAGCTCAATGACACTGATCCTTAGCTCCTCCATCCACAAACAATGTTTGTCCTTGATCATACTGGCATTCTGCTGCTCTCGCATGCTCTAGCCATTACTTGTCGCTATCCTATGTTGTTAATGTGTGTTATGAACTAATTAATTTTTTTAAACTATCTATTTTCCTCTTTTTATATAATAATCTTTACAATGATCTGTTGCAGTATTTTAAATATTAGGTATAGTGTAGATCTTAACCACTTACCAGATGCTTGGTCAAAAGCTAGCATCTTCCCTATAGTACAATGATAACCAATGCCTACAGAGTGAAAGGTTAGAAGAAGCAAAGGAACACTACCTACTCTTCACTCAACTCCTTTACTCACCCAACGTCCTGCAGTTTGTCCAAAGTTGCTCTCTGTGCTGAGATACCTGTATTTATGTGCTCTGAAACTAATGAATTAGCTTAGTCCCAGGTACAGTAAATGATTAGAAAAGCAAATATGTAGTAGCCTTTGTTGTCTAGTCTCTTCTTCAAACAGTTTACACAACGCTCACCAAAATGTTATGAATCAATTTGCCCAGGTTTCCTACAATACCAAAACGGTCAAATCAACATGCACACAAGCCGGTACCAATACTAAACAGTCCCAACTTTATTAAGAACAAAGTTCCAATAATCTTTAATACTAAGCATTGTATCTCTAATCCTGTTTGGCCCCTTAAGGTTACAAGAATTCCTGAGTGTCTCCTAAATTTATGCAGCTGTGCTGTTTCTGGCTCTGTGAAGCTGCTTTCTTCTCTCTATCTCTGGATGGTTAGCTGGTCTGTGGCTCTTGCCATTTTTTTTTTAATTTCAAAAATATACTTTATTCATAAAAATCTCTTTGTATATGCATTGTCACAAAAGCAGTTTGGTTCTATACAGTTGCGTATCAAGGGCTGACAAATGGCAAGTGACATTCGCGCCACACAAATGCCAGGCTATGACCATCACCAATAAGAGACCGTCTAATCACCACCCCTTGATATTCAATGGTGTTACCATCACTGAATCCCCCACTATCAACATCCTGGGGGTTATCATTGACCAGACACTCAACTGGACTCACCACATAAACACTGGCTGTAAGAGCAGGTCAGAAGCTAGGAATACTGTGGCAAGTAACTCACCACCTGACTCCTCAAAGTCTGTCCACCATCTACAAGGCACAAGTCAGGAGTGTGATGGAATTCTCTCCACTTGCCTGGATGAGTGCAGCCCCAACAACACTCAAGAAGCTTGACACCACGCAGGACAAAGCAGCCCCCTTGATTGGCACTACATCCAGAAGCATCCACTCCCTCTACCACCGACACTCAGTAGCAGCAATTTGTACTATCTTTAAGATGCACTGCAGAAATTCACCAAAGATCCTCAGACAGCACCTTCCAAACCCGCAACCACTTCCATCAAGAAGGTCAAGGGCAGCAGGCATATGGGAACACCACCACCTCCAAGTTTCCCTCTAAGTCACTCACCATTCAGACTTGGAAATATATCACTGTTCCTTCACTGCCGCTGGGTCAAAATCCTGGAATTCTCTGCCTAAGGGCATTGTAGGTTAACCTACAGCTGGTGGACTGCAGCAGTTCAAGAAGGCAGGTCACCATCACCTTCTCAAGGGCACCCAGGGATGGGCAAGAAATGCTGGCCAGCCAGTGATGCCCACATCCCACAAATGAATCAAAAAAAGACATTGGACTTTGACTCTATCCAAAAAAACCAAAGACCTCTGTTACACATAATACTAATATTTATATATATTTGAAGCACTAAGAGGATTGTATAACTGAACGGACCCCCATTTACCTTTTAAAGGGAAGACCTCAGACAGTGGTCTTTACCCACTGCACCTTGGCGGTGGCTGCCCCAAGCTTTAGTGTGTCCCTCAGTACGTAGTCCTGGACCTTGGAATGTGCCAGCCTGCAACACTCAATCGGGAACTTGTTCTGGAAGACCAAGAAGTTTCAGGCAGACCAAAGAGTGTCTTTCACTGAGTTGATGGTCCTCTAGGCGCAGTTGCTTTTTGTCTCTTTGTGCATCCCGGGGAACAGACCAGATAGCACAGAGTTCCGTGTCATGGAGCTGCTCAGCATGAACCTCAACACAAATCACTGCATCTTCCTCCAGACTTCCTTTGCAAAGGGAAATTCCAGCAGAAGGTGTGTGACAGTCTCAACCACCCCGCAGCCACTTTGAGGGCAGACTGTGGCGCAGACTGTGGCACAGACTGACTGGGCAGACATAAAGGATCTCACAGGTAGTGCCCTTCTCACCACCAGCCAAGCGATGTCCTGGCGCTTGTTAGCAAGTTCTGGTGAGGAGGCATTCTGCCAAATGACTTTGACAACATGCTCAGGGAACCACGCGACAGGATCCACCCTCTCTTTTTCCCTCAGGGTCTCGAGGATGCTGCGTGCTGACCCCTTCCTGATTTACTGGCAGTCACAGGTTTTTCCTTGCAAATTTCTCGATGAAGCACAGGTGATACGGAGTGGTCCAACTACTTGGAGCATTTCGTGGCAGTAAGGCCAGTCCCATTCTTCACAACACCGGGAACAAGTAGAACTTCAGTATGTAGTGACACTTGGTGTTTACATACAGAGCGCTTACGCACAGCTTGATGGAACACAAAGGGGGCCATCAGGATGAGGGCAATGTTGGGTACCTTCTTCCTTCCCCTTATACAGAGTTTTGTGCATGGAATTCCTGCAGACCTGGTCTATCTTGTGCCTGCAGATGAAATGGAAGGTGGCTCAGGTGGCTGAAACAATGCAGTTTCTGTTCTCCTCCGAAGGCCTCAGATGATTCCAAGGGATGAGGTCGGCAAGTGAACCCTGTTTTTTTTTATACCTCTTAGATGGTTTACTGGAACTTTCTGTAGTTCTGACCAGTCAGAGCGATTCGCATAATGGTTTTGAAACAAGAGTCAGTCATTTAGATGGCATGCTAGTGTATTGTATTCTTTGTATTGCAGGACCTGGTGCCTTTCTGCCTGGGCCCTCTGTTTTGTGGATAGGTTGTTGGGGTATGTCTGACCAGGATAACTGTTGCATTTTACATAATACATTAACACCTGGCTGCTGTGTTACCTTCATTATTGATTTTTTTTTTCTTTATTCATTCACAGGATGAGGGCATTGCTGGCTAGGCAGCATTTATTGCCCATCCCTAATTGTCCAGAGGGCAGTTAAGAGTCAACCATATTGCTGTATGTCTGGAGTCACATGTAGGCCAGACCAGACCAGATGAGGATGGCAGTTTCCTTCCCTAAAGGATAGTAGTGAACCAGATGGGTTTTTCCAACGATTGGCAATGGATTCACGGTCATCGTTAGATTCTTCATTCCAGATATTTATTGAATTCAAATTCCACCATTTGCCATGGCAAGATTCCCCCTGAATATTTGGCATACAACTATTAAGTTTTATTCTTACTGCAATTATTCAGGACATTGAACGTGGACCTTCAGCCTGGAGTATTGTGGATAGTTTTGTTCTTCTTAACTAAGTAAGATGTACTTTTTTTCAAAGGAGTGCAGTAAAGGTTCAGCAGACTGATTCCTCGAAGGAGGTGAGATTGAGTGTTCCAGTTTCATATTCCCTAGAGTATTGAAGATGAGAAGTGATCTCATTATAAAAGGGCCTTGACAGACTAGATGCTCAGAGGGTGTTTTTTCCCCTGGCTTGAGAGTCCTGGCTGGTTGACATTGGTGAAGAGAACATAAAAATTTGCCACTTCTGCTTGGACCTCCAGAAATAAAATGTCAGAGACAAAGGAAATTCTAAAGACTCAGCACCTAAATTTTAAAATTCACTATCTGTCTGCAGGTGGTGACTGACCTGCATTGTGGTTCCAGAGTTTTTTGTTTTTGCTTCTAATTTATCTTTTCATTTTACTTTTACTTTTCCTTAAATCATATTGTTAATTTTAACTCAACTAAGATTATTTTAGGCCAGTCTAATAATTAATATTATAATGTGAAAAAAATTCACAAGTATATTCAATATTACTTGACCAGCTTTTAATTTCAGGTTTCAATTTAATCAACCTCCTCTTCAGAGTTTACGTTGTGGAATCTGTGAATTCCCAGTAGGCTTGAAGTTCGTTAGAAACTTCTGTCTTGCTGATTGCATTTTTTTTACATGTGCTGCAGTTGTTAAGACTAATATAAACTTTATTTGGATGCATTAATCATTTTCATCACTTAGTTAACACATGCAGAGTAGGGCAGAAATGGAGGAATTCTTCTCTTGCAGTTACTCAGTTGCTAACTGCACTATTTGATATTTATTAGGGTTTGTTCAGAAGTCTTGTCGATGTATAATTCTTTTTAAAAAAAAGCAACCTTGTAGCTTACTGCACAAAATGACGTGTTAACTTAAGCCCTAGCTTCAGCAACTTTGTGAATTTAAAACTTTCACTAAGGGTTACTAAAGAATTTCAGTTTGCAGTGTACACCTCTGTCATGGGACTTATTGATGGATAAAGTGAGCTAAAGTGATATTGTTTTATGCATAAGACAGATTTTTATGCTTCACTTGATTTTAAATGTAGATTAGAAGCAACAGTTGTTATCCATTTGAGAGGCAGTAATCCCATAAAAAATATAAGACGACCCTAATGGCAGGAAGTGCATTGTGTACTGTCTTGTGAGTAGTTTACTTTTTCTGCTACTTTCGTCCAATCATTACTGACATTAAAAATTTAACTTCAGCCATAAGTGACGCACCGTGGGAACAAAATATTTTTCTGGCATTCTGAACTTAGGTTGAAGATATTGTTACCGTGTGTTTTTGCTCATCCTGAGAACAAAGAAACAAATAAAATGCTCTCAAGTAGTGTACCATAATAAAACCACCTGTCTTCTGTTTCAGTTGGTCTGTCTTGGTCATCCGTCTATTTCTATTAAAAAGGAAACCTTTGTCATTAAAACATGTTGGCCAATTCTCTTCAGAATTCATTAAATTTAAAGCTCAGTGGTCAGGATGCAAAACATCAGAAAACCATTAAACGTAGGAGCAGAAGTAGGCTGTACAGCCCATTGAGGCTGCTCCCCTATTCCTTGAGATCATGGCTGATCTGAATCCTCAGTTCCACTTTGCCCTTTTCCTGTGTCCCTTGATTTCTTTCACTGATATAAAGTCCATCTATGTCAGTCCTGAATATACTTTAATGACCCAACTTCTGCAGTCCTCAGTCATGAAAAACAAAATACAAATATGCTACGTCTGAGAGAAGAAATTCCTTTTCATCTGTCTTGAATATGCGATCCCTTATTCTGACATTATGCCCTGTGGTCCTAGACTTTCCTACAAAATGAAGCAACCTTTCTGCATCTAAACTGTCAGGTCATTTGGGAATCTTGCATGTTTCAAGAAGGTTGACACTTGTTCTTCTAAACTCAGTGAACACAGGCTCAACATGCACCACCTCTCCTCAGAAAATAATCTCTGTATACCCAAGATCAATCTATTGAATTTTCTATAGACAATCTCCAATGCCATCTCTGGCAACCACCTAGAAACCGATATCCATTTCAAACCCACCGACTCCCATAGCTACCTAGAATACACCTCCTCCCATCCACCTTCCTGCAAAAATGCCATCCCCTATTCCCAATTCCTTTGCCTCCGCCACATCTGCTCCCAGGATGAGGCATTCCACTCCCGTACATCTCAGATGTCCTCGGTTTTCAAGGACAGCAACTCCGCTCCCCTGCCCCCCCCACCTCAGTGGTCGAGAACGCCCTGGACCGTGTCTCCCGCATTTCCCGCAACTCATTCCTCACACCCCCTCCCCGTAATAACAACCAAAACAGAATCCCCGTCGTCCTCACATACCACCCCACCAACCTCCGGATCCAACGCATCATCCTCCGACACTTCCGCCATCTGCAATCCGACCCCACCACCAAAGACATTTTTCCCTCCCCACCCTTATCTGCTTTCCAGAGGGCCTACTCTCTCCATGACTCCCTTGTCTGCTCCACACTCCCCTCCAGCCCCACCACACCCGGCACTTTGCCCTGCAACCGCAGGAAGTGCTACACCTGCCCCTACACCTCACCCTCATCCAAGGCCCCAAGAAGACTTTCCACATCAAGCAGATGTTCACCTGCACATCTGCTAATGTGGTATACTGTATCCGCTGTACCCATTGTGGCCTCCTCTACATCGGGGAAACCAAGCGGAGGCCACCGCTTTGCAGAACACCTACGCTTGGTTCGCAATAAACAACTGCACCTCCCAGTCGCGAACCATTTCAACTCCCCCTCCCATTCCTCAGACGACATGTCCATCCTGGGCCTCCTGCAGTGCCACAACGATGCTATCTGAAGGTTGCAGGAACAGCAACTCATTCTGCTTGGGAACCCTGCAGCCCAATGGTATCAATGTGGACTTCACAAGCTTCAAAATCTCCCCTCCCCCTACCGCATTCCAAAGCCAGCCCAGCTCGTTCTCCCCCTCCCTAACCTGTCCTTCCTCCCACCTATCCCCCCCTCCCACCTCAAGCCCCACCTCCATCTCCTACCTACTAACCTCATCCCGCCCCCTTGACCTGTCCGTCCTCCCTGGACTGACCTATCCCCTCCCTAACTCCCCACCTACACTCACCTTTACTGACTCCATCCCTGCCTCTTTGACCTGTTTGTTTCCGCTCCACCTATCTTCTCCTCTATCCATCTTCTATCCGCCTCCCCCTCTCTCTCCCTATTTATTTCAGAACCCCCTTCCCCTCCCCCATTTCTGAAGAAGTATCTTGGCCCAAAACGTCAGTCTTCCTGCTCCTCTGATGCTGCTTGGCCTGCTGTGTTCATCCAGCTTTACACCGTGTTATCTCCAGTGCCAATATATCTTTCTTTAGGGGACCAAAACAGTTCACAGTATTCCAGGTGTGGTCTGACTAATCAATACAGTGTGGAGCTGGAGGAACACAGCAGGTCAGGCAACATCAGAGGAGCAGGAAAGTCCTGAGAAAAGAGTGTAAACCTGAAATGTCGACTTTCCTGCTGTTCTGATGCTGTCTGACCTGTTGTGTTCCTCTAGCTCCACACTGTGTTGACTCTGACTCCAGCATCTGCAGTTCTTGCTATCTCCAAGTGGTCTCACTAGTGCCTTTTATAGTTTTAGCAAGACATCCCTACTTTTCATACTCAATTTCCTTTGCAATAAAGGCCAACTTTCCTTTCTTACTGGCCTTTCCTTTCAGATATAGTCCTTTCCTAATAGCCGTTAAGCTGGTATGCTAGCTTTTTGTGATTCATGCATGAGGACTACCAAGACACACTCTACTGCAGCTTTTTGCAGTCTTTCTCCATTTAAATAGTATTCAGCTGTTCTATTCTTCCTGCCAAAGTGCATAGCATTGCATTTTTCCGCATTATATTCCATCTGCCAAGATTTTGACAGTTTGCTTAACTGGTCAGTTTCTCTGCAGACTGTCACCTCCCTTTCCTCCTCTTTTTGTCATCTGCAAACTTAACTACGATACATTCACTTTTCTCATCTAAGTCATTAATATGCATTGTAAATAATTGTGGCCCTGTACTGGTCCTCTTCTACTCCATTAGGTACAGGCTGCCATCATGAAAATGCCCACCTTCTTCAAACTCCTTGTCTTCTATTAGTTAGTGAATGTTTAATGTTCGCTCAATACCATAGGCTCTTACTTTATTGAATCGTTTAATGTCATCCCTTAATAAAGGCATTGTAAAAATACAAATATTAAATTCTCTGCTTTGTCTCTATCTATCCTTCTTGTTACCTCAAAGAATTTTGATATATTTGTCAGGTAGGACTTATCCTTCATAAAACCATTCTGTCATTAATAAGTTATAATATATATTTCTTAATGTTCTGCTATTATCATCCTTTTTCATAGACTCTGACATTTTTCCAATAATAGATGTAAAACTAACTTTTATTTCTCCTTCCTTTTTTCGAATAAAGTTGTCAAATTTGCATGATTTAGGTTAAATTAGAAGTCAATGATTAGTTGATGGTAAGTTTGTGTTTGAAAAATCAAGAGATAAAGAACTGTGCAGTGGAACCAATTTGAGCACCTGGCAGTGTGGATGAGGTTTGATTTCAGCAAAATATAGGAAACAATGTGATTTTACTACTTTGCAGCTTCGTTGAACAAGACAAGGTATAGTTGAGAGGAAGAATCACCACATTATTATTGATGAAATAGATACAAAAAAGTTTGAAACCGGAAGAGAGATTGAAGCTGTGAATGATTGTGTAGGTGAGATGATTGATTCTTTTTCTTGTTGTTTGAGCATTGGAGGAATGCTTGAAGACCCCTGTTAGGTACAGTAGCAGTATTTACGTACTGGATAGATTTGGGCATGAGTTGGTATTGAGTTGTTTTGAATGAAGAATTATCCACTCAAAACTTTCCCAATAACGAACATGGGAGGAAGTGCTGGGGAGACTAATGGGGCCAAACACCAATAAGTTCCCTACAGATGATGGGAACTGCAAGGATAGCACACCCCCAGGATATTTAAGTAGCCACAGAAATAGTGAATGGTATTGGTGGTAGTCTTACATGTATGGATTCTGGAAGAGGCCCAGAGGATTGGAAACTGCCAATGTAACATTTTTATTTAAAAAAGGAAGGAGACAACAAGCAGGTAGTTATAGGTGTTAGCTTATTGTGTGCTATTGGGTAAATATTAGTCCTTTATAAAGGATGTAACAGCAGAACATATAGAAATACATGATTGATCAAGCAGTCAGCATGGCTTCACAAAGGGGCAGTTAGAATTTTTGAGGAAACAACAAACAGGATAGACAAAGGGGAAGTAGTGCATGTAATATATTTGGATTTTCAGAAGGTACTTGTTAAGGTACCACACTTTTTTGGCTGCTTAATAGGGCAAGAGTTTATGATGTGGAGTTAGTACATTTGCATGGACAAAGGATTGGCTAATTTATAGAAGGCATAGTTGGGATAAGGAGGACTTTACGGGATGGTAATCTGTATCTAGTGGTGTGCCACAGGGGTCAGTGCTAGGGTCTCAATTATTGGCAATATATATTACTGACTTCAATAAGGAAAGTGAATGTACTATTGCCAAGTTTTCAGATGATACAAAGTAGTTGGAAGACCATAGTCTTACCAGACTATAGGGCTGCTGTCCCATTAGTGAGACGTGACTGGTGATCTTTTAACCCGAGGGTCACCACACCTCTGATAAGGACAAAAGGTTAATATGGAGAATCCTTTGTGTTAACCTCAGCTAGTGTGGGAATTAACCCATGCTGTTGGCATGTCTCTGTATTGTAAACCAGCCATTCGGCCAACTGTCCACAACTGACCTAAGAAAGGCAAGTGCTGAGGATGACGAGTCTGTAGATTGATATAGGCAGGTTAAGCAAGTGGGAAAAAGACTTGTAGATGGAATATAATGTGAGAAATTGTGAGGTTATGTACTGCGGCAGGAAGAGTACAGGAGTTGAAGGCTATTTAAGTTGTGAAAGATTGCAGAAAACTGCTGTACAAAGGGATTTGGAAGTGCTCATGGAATGGTGAATGAAGATGGCAGCGCAGGCCCAGAGACCAGCAAGGCCAAGTAAACGTTGAACAAGGAGATGTCCAGTGACAGCAACAGAAACACCAGGGCGAGGCAGACATAGCTCCACCCCAGCCCAAGGTCTCCCAGCAAGCGAGGAGCAGGTCCCAGGCTTAATCCCCCAGTCCAGTCTTGCAGGTTGAGCCACGGCTTCAGTTTGTGGCTAGGCCCAGTGCCTGACTGTGAAGGTGGCGATGGTGGTGAGTTTGGTCAGCGCAGACCCTGTGGCACCATTGGTGGCTGCATTGGCAAAGTTGGGCCAACATGAACTAATGGCAGTGGCATTGGTTGAGGCCGGACAGCGCCGGAGAGGGGCAACACTTTGTTCCAGCGGCCCCAGCACGGTGAAGTGTGGTTGCAGCAGGAAATTGAGGTATCAGGGTGGAAGAGCCTGGATCCAGACCCATGGCAGAGCTAGTAGCAGGTGCTGTTCTGTAGACCACCTAACTTTATTGAGATAAGACTATAAGATGAGTCTTATTGTTTTATTTTTCTGGCTTTACGTTATGTATTTTGGTTTATTTTCTGGGTTTTAAGATGGTGCTGGAGTGTGGCAACCCTAACTAACACTTGTAACTGTATTTCTAATAAATACATGTGACAATAAATAAATAAAATCATAATGTCTAAAACTTAGCATCCAAGTTCAGGTAATAGGGAAGACAAATGGAACGTTGGCCTTTATTTTTAAGGAAGTGGAGTATTAAAATTGGGAAGTCTTGCTAAAACATACAAGACGCTAGTCCATTTGCAGCTGGATTACTGTGAACAGTTTTTGGCCCCTTATCCGAGAGAAGATGTATTAGTTTTGGAGGTAGTCCAGAGAAGATTCATTATGCTGATCCCAGGCATGGAGGATTCTGTTAGGAGGAGAAATTGAGTAGAATCATAGAATCCCTACAGTGTGGATGCAGGCCATTCAGCCCATCGAGTCCACACCAATCCTTTGAAACACATTCCACCCAGACCCACGCCCCCACCCTATCCCTATAACCCCGCATTCCCCAGGGTTAATTGACCTAGCCCGCACACTTCTGGACTGTAGGCAGAAACCCACGCAGATGGGGAGAATTTGCAAACTCCACACAGTCGCCTGAAGGTGGAATCATACTTGAATCTCTGATGCTGTGAGGCAGCAGTACTTACCGCTAAGCCACTGTGCCACCCATTTATATAGTAGCTTTAACATAGTAAAACCATGAATAACCAAAAACCTGCTCAAAGAACTAGATTTTAAGAAGGGCCTTCAAAAAGGAAAGAGCAAAAATGCCACAAGTTGAAGATTGGAACTCTGGAGTATAGAGATTTGTGATTTGAAAACAAGGCCACCAAAGATGAAACAATTAAAATCAGGAATGCACAAATCACAGTATGACTTTGGTAGTTTGAAGGTTTCAGGGCTACAAGGAATAAGAGTTGGGGAGGAGCAAGATACTGAAAGTATTTAAGAAGTACAAATCAAGGTATTGCTTAGCCTTGAGCCATAACAGTTCCTCGGGGTAGTGTTATTGGCACAGTTATCTTCAGCTATGTCATTAAACACCATCCTTCATGATAAGGTCGGGAATGGGCACGTTTGCTGATGATTGCACAATGTTTGTAAGTTGGGCCTGTAACAGTTGAGTTTAGAAGAATAAGAGGTAACCTTATTAAGACATACAAGATTCTTGCAAGACCTGACAGGGTAGGTGTGGAAAGGTTGGTTTTCCTGTGGGAAAGTCTACAGCCAGAGAGCATAATCTCAGACCAAGGAATTATTCTTTTATGACAGAAATAAGTGGGGATTTCTTCTCTGAGAGTAGTAAATTTGTGGAATTCTGTACAGTGGTTGAGGTTAGATCATTGAGTATATTCAAGGCTAAAGTTCTGTATGGTTTTAATCAGTAAAGGAATCAAGGGTTATGGAGGTAAAGGCAGGAAAATGGAGTTGCAGATTATCCAATCAGGCATGATCTCATTGAATTGTGGAGCATATTTGATCGGCTGAATGGCCTGCTTCTGCTTCAATGTCTCATGATGTTATAATTGCATCATGATCTTCAGTAAGTTCCAATTACCTGTCATCCTCATATCCTGCGGCCTTAAATGGCTTTGTCCTTAATCCATTCAATTTCAATGTCCTGTATCTTTTTTGTAAATTCTCCTATGGCCTTCCCATGCTATCTGTTTAGCATTTGTTAGCATTACTTTGTCAAAGTCAGGCTCTGTCTTCTTATGACTCGCTAAATAGTGAATTGTTGGAATCCACTGTCAAACCATTAAAAAAAAATAAATTGTGGATTCTAGCAATCTGAAACAGAAATTGCTGGAAAGACTCCTCAGGTCTGGCGGCATGTGTGGAGACAAAGCAGAGTTAACATTTTGCGTCCAATGAGCCATTCAGAACCATTCTGCTTTACTTCTGTCTTTTCCCCTGCCTTTATCCTTTAAATACCTATTTAAAATCTGTCTTTTTGATCACCTTTTCCATTATTTCAAAACGTAAAACACTGCTCCTGATACATCTTCCCTGCACTTTGGAAGTTCCCTGTGTTAAGCATGTTGCATGATTTTAAGAGCAAATAACATATTTTGGATACATGTTTCCAGTGTAGGAGATAGGCATAAATGAAGACAAACAAAATATTTGCCTTTATTTCAAAAGAACCGGAGTATAAACCTGTGGACGGTTTGCTAAAACTATGCAAGACACTTTTCCAATCACAGATGCAATATTGAGAACTATTTCGGGGCCCTTATCTAATGAAATATGTACTGAGATTGGAGACAATCCCAGAGAATGTTCACTACGCTGATCCCGGTTTGTGATCTGGGGAGACATTGAGATTATGGTACTGAGTAAGGAAGGTCTCATGGTGAAGTCATTTGGGTGAATGGTATTAATTGCAGGTTAGACTTTTTTTAAGCCATGAAATAATTGGAAAATTTGCAAGATTTTCATCTATTTTAGGAAGCAGAAAATCTGTAACCATAATGATGAAATGAGTTAGAGGTTACATGCACTTAGTGTGTACAAGATAAGGGCTCTCAACAAATATAAGGTGGAATTAGCAAAATAAATTTATTGGTGAGTAAAGGAAGACATTAATTGAAAGGGGTATTATGGGGAAATTGCTATTAATAGAAAATTAATCAAAGAAGACACCACTAACTGAAGCAAAACATATTTGAGGGACAGCTGGATAGCATGAACATGTTTGACTTTATGATACCAGATCCATTTAAAGATGCCAAAGACATTCTGTGTAATGACATTGCAAAACATTAGAGCAATGCGTTCACATGGTATGCAGGGAAGGTGAGATCATCAATAAGATGACCGTGCTGAAATCTCACAGATGAGGCTAACTCTCTCAAATGTGACAGTACTGTCATTTTAAGAGGTGTGTTTTATCCTGGTTTTATTTATGAAAAGAGGTTGAGCTAGAGATGACGAGTGGCATGTTCCAAGTTGACAAAATAAACAGCTTGTGATGCCTTGGTTTTGTTTTTTGAAAGTTCGAACAATAGAAGCAGCATGAATGGGTGGAGTCAAATTGCCACCATACCCGTTTTAGTTTAATTTTTCGGCAGTTGGGGTTTTTGAAGTTGTCTTTAACAAGTTGTCTCTCTCTCTCTCCCTCCCTCTCTCTTGCCGCCACGCCCCCACCCCAGAATTTTCTCTCTCTATTTCACATGTAATTCTGACAGCAATCTATTTTACAGAATTTGCCTTTGATAAGGGTGTGTTTATGGGATGATACTATATTGGAACAGTTGCAGTTTAGTAGTTAAATCTATTATTCTGTTAGGCTTTCTAAACGAGTTAGTTATACAAATGATTTTCTGAAGAAGGGTCCAGATCCGAAACGCCAGCTTTCCTGCTCCTCTGATGCTGCCTGACCTGCTGTGTTCATCTAGCTCTACACCTGGTTTTATCAAATACTTTGTTTTGTGTTTTAACCATAGAATAAGAATAAAAGAGACAACAAGGTGCAACATCAGAAGGGTCTAGGCCTGAAACGTCAGCCTCTCTGCTCCTATGATGCTGCTTGGCCTGCTGTGTTCATCCAGCCCTGCACCTTGTTGTCTCGGATTCTCCAGCATCTGCAGTTCCTACTGTCTCTGAATAAGAATAAAGTTGTGTTTTGCTTAAAGCCCAGTAATGTAACTAATTAAATTACACCTGGAGTGCAACGCTTTACACTTGCCTTTAAATAAGATAAAAGTTAGGGTCTACGTTGTGCCCTTGATATATTTGGCATTGGAGGGGGTGTCGGGGGAATAGGGATTTACCTGGTCCGTAGCAAGTATGTTACGTAATTTTGGAGTTGCTGAAGTTATATGTTGACATTTATAACTACAAGGCCATTCGAGCTTTGTAGTTTAACAGGTTCAAGGCACAAACTCTTGATATTGGGGGGAACTTTGGGGATCTCAGATGGGCTGGGAATAAGTGGTCATACATGGAATATGTGAAACGTTCACTTGTCTTTCAGATAGTGACTGACCTGTTGGAGTGTTTCACGTTTTCATGCAGATTTCAACTGAAAAGAAATAAAGCCTTTATTTACAGTTTAATTGCTTGAATTATTTTGCTTTTCAATCGTAACAGTAATGTTTAATTTTGTAAATGTGTTTTAAAAATTTCAAGGCACATCTCTTCCTTATTGAAAACATGACTTCTGGTTTAATAATATCCCTTAGGAAAGGAAATCTGCTATCCTTATCTGGTCTGGCCAACATGTCATTTTGGACCAATTATAATGGCTCTGACTCTTAATTGTTTTCTGAAATGGTCCAGCAAGCCACTCAGCTCAAAAGCAGTTAGAACAAGCAACAAATACTGGCCTTGCCATTGACATCACACTGCATCAAAAATGAATTGAAAATAGTGACTGATTTAGTGGCAAACATGTAATCAATTCTGTGGGGTTAGTTAAATCATCTGTTCAATGAACACTTTGCCCAGAAGTCAAAAAGCGAATGGAAAAAATATCAAAATTTTTGTAGCATTCCAGGAGTATTCCTTTATACCATTGGGTGCCTTGATTGTATGGTAAAATACTGGGCCGACTTAATGTGACTGCTGTATTGATTTGGGAGGGGAAGGAATAAAGAGAAAATATAAATGATGCTTTGACTTCTTTTATCTTCACTGCCTGAGTTTATTGTGTACAAATAAACTGTGTGAACTGCAGTCATTAAAATTGTACATTAATAATACATTTTACCATCTGAGAAGATTTAAATTGCATTAGATTGGATTATCTGTGCTTAAATAATGGATATGTTTCTGCTTTCAGTTCATTGGTTTATTTCACTTTTAAGTTTATTTCAGTTTCTGGTCTAATTGTACTATTTAAGTATCTAAACGTTAGGACAAAGTATGCCCTAGATTCTTATTGCTTTGGGTGGGTTCGTGTGCATTTTATCTAATTTAGTTACTGTGTGAGCTGCGAACTTCTGTTTTCAGTGTGGTGGCCAAAACAGAGATCACAATCTTACAGAATATTTGATTGTTATGCACATAATCTTGATTGACCCTTGTTGAAGTGTAAATATTTTCCAATGTGATTTGCTTTATCCATTTAGAGTGACAGGAAGTTAATTGAGAAAACTCCAAAAACCAATATGAGCACGTTTGGATTGCAAGCATTTCTAGAGGGAAATGTTCTATTTCAGCTCGGAGGAAGTTGAAATAAAGGAGATATTTTAGATAAATTGTGATTTACTTGTGAATGATTTTGTAGTAGTTTGGCTAACCTACACAACAAAAGTCCTAACTGCAGTTATCAATTATTAATTTAATTTTAAATTACAAATATACTTACGAAGTTCAGCATGTTTTCGCTGTTTATTTCAAAACATTAGTGGGATGAAAATTTGCAGTACTGCTCTACAGTATATTAAAATAGTCGGAAATTCCATTAAAGTCTATTTTATTATTTTATGTAAAATAGAACAACAGTATTTCGTTTTACTATAAACTCATTAGGTGAATGACCTAGCAAATGTGTGTCAAAGAATGAGGTGAATTCTTAACCCTGTCTGTGTGGAAGGAGAATGGAACTCACTTTGGGTTTTGTGAGGCACAAACAGTGCAAAGATTTGCTGTAGTTTGCAACTGGTATAATAAATCTCGTCCTCACAGATCCAGGTGGAAGTAAGATGCTGAGAGATTTCTTGTGGGGGAAATCCAGAACTCTGGGGCATTACTTCAATTCAAAAATAAGTGATCCCACATTTCAGATGGAAATAAGGAGGAATTGTTTTTCCAGAGGGTCATTTGTGTTTGGAATTCTCTCCCGAAATAAGCAGTGGAGGCTGGATCATTGAATATACTCAAGGCTAAATTAGACATTTTTGATTGACAAGTGAGTTGAGTGTTGTTGGGGACAAGCAAGAAAGTGAAGTTCAGGCAACATCAGACCATTTATGATGTTATTCACTGGCAGGTCAAACTTGGTGTGAATGCTCTACGCTTATTTCTTATGTTCACAAAGCAGTCAACTTAAATGGAGCTAATACAGAAGTTTGGAAGGAATCCAAAATACTGATTTCTAGAATGAGGGTACAGAGATAACAAGGTGTAGAGCTGGATGAACACAGCAGGCCAAGCAGCATCATAGGAGCAGGAAGGCTGACGTTTCAGGCCTCGACCCTTCAATTTGAGCAGACCATGCCTGTATGTCTTGCATTTGGAACAATGAAAAGTGATGTAAAGGCTTACTATACTGATTTCTTGGATTGGAGGTTTATCTAATGATAACCAACTAAATTAAATTGGACCTGCACTCATAGGAACATTGGAACAAGAGTAAGCCATTCAGTCCATTGAGCCTCCTCCACCAATCAGTATATTGTCGCTGATCATTGCCTTTTTTTCTGCGGTATCCCCATATCCCTTTTTCATTAGTATTTTAAAAACTATCAATCTCGGCTTTAAACATACTCAAAGCTTCCACAGATTTCCATGAATCTTTGGAATTATCTCCTTCAGAAATTTGTGGATAGACTAGCATGGAGTATGTTCAGGATTGAAACAGATCTTGGATCTCTAGGGGAATTGTGAAATATTGGGAATGAGTGGAAATGCAAAGTTGAAGCAGAAGATCAGTCATGATCAGAGTGAATGACAGTAGTTTGAAGGTTTTTCTTATGTTACTGTGTTCTTGTGTTCAAGGGGGTGATTGATACTTTTGATTCTTTTAAATTCATTCACAGAATGAGGGTGTCCCTGGCTAGACCACCATTTATTACCTGTACCTAATTGCATACAGGCCAATTAAGAGTCAAGCATATTGCTATTGAGGGTTTTGATATTGAGGATCAGTTATGATCTTAAATAATGATTGGGCAGATTCAAAAGTGTCGATCTTTTTTCTCTTTCATTGGGTGTAGGTGTTGCTGGTTAGACAAGTATTATTGCCCATCCCTAATTGCCCTGGAAATTGGGGGCTGCCTTCTTGAACCACTGCAAACCATTTTGTGTAGGGACATCCACAGTACTGTTAGGAGGGTCGTTCTCAGGATTGTGAACAGTAAAGGTGAAGGAAAGATAATGTCGTTCCAAGTCCTGGTGGTCGGAGGAGAACTTGCAGGTAGTGGTACTGTTATGTCATATATCTTTGTGATCTAAGGACATAACTTCTCTATTATTGTTGTTGTCCATGATTCTTTCTGGTGATAGTCTGGGCCATTGGATCTGCATGTAGATTTGACATTAAGCAGGTCAGGCAGAATCTGTAGAAGGAAAAACAGTTAACATGACCCTTTGTTAGATCTGGTGGTATTTATAAATTAACAGTTTTGAAACACAAGGAAAAGGGAGAGCTGAAGAAAGACCCGAAAAGTAGATTTGGACCTATTGACCCGTCTGGACAAATAAATGAAGAGGTTAAATTGAAGGCCTTCATTTAAATGGCACCACTGTGTCAGTGACTTATAACCCATGAAGTATTTTTGACTTATTGTCACGATGGTAATGGTGAAACATGGCAAACAGTTTTTCTGCACATTAATTTCCTACAAACAGTGATGTTATAATGACTAGAAAATGTGGTTGTGATGGTAATCTACAACAAATGTAAAACTTATTGTTGCAACATTGTACAACAAAGGTTGTTATTGTTTGTCTAAATTTATGGAATCAAGTCAGGAGTATGATGGAATGCTCCCCACTTGCCTGGATGGGTACAGCTCCAACAACACTCGAGCAGCTTGATACCATCCAGGACAAAGCAGTGCTTCATTGTCACCACATCCATAAACATCCACTCCTTCCCCCACTGATGCTCAATAGCAACAGTGTGTACCATCTACAAGATGCACTGCTGAAATTCACCATAAGATCCTTAGACAGCACCTTCCAAACCCACGACCACTTCTAGACAGAAGGACAAGGGCAGCAAATACATAGGAACACCACCACTTACAAGTTCCCCTCCAAGACATTCACCATCCTGATTTGGAAATATGTTGCTCTTCTTTCACTGTCGCTGGGTCAAAATCCTGAAGTTTCCTCCCTAAGGACATTGTGGGTCAACCTGTAGTAGGTGGACTACAGAAGTTTAAGGCTGCAGCTCACAACCACCTACTTAGGGAGGAAACTGACAGTATTTCACAATAATTTTAATATGCCACCATACCAATGAGTGCAGACCATACACCCACCGTCCACGAGTAAATTAAAAAAGAAATCTTGTGATCTTAGTCTGTTAACTCCCTGAATCTCACCTTTTTTTTTTCCCTACTTTGCAAAATAAGATTGTGGTCACTTATTGGATCATAACATAAATTTGCAATTTGGTCTGGGACTGTAACAGTATTCCAATGCATTTGTTTTGCTGCTGTCTGACATTCTACCCTCCATAATCTCGATATCCTCCAAGACTTTATTGCCTTTGTCTTAATTCCCAACAATTCCTGTCATTCTACCATCTGTGTGCTCTCTGAACTAAGCTTATTTCCAGTCAAGCAATGTCTCAATTTAAAGTTCCTTTTTCTTATTAAAAATCTTTCCATATTCTTGTCCATCTCTATTGCAGATCTCCTCCAGTCCCACAAATCTCTAATTTATCTGTACTCCTCTAATTCTGCTATTTTATACATTGCCAATTTTAATTGCTCCACCATTAATGGCTGTACCTCAAGTTGCCTACCCTTAGAAGCATACCTCGCTGTCTTCCTTTCCTGGTGTAGGATGTCTTAAAACCTACCCCAATGATCAAGCTTTTTGTCATCTGGACTAATACAGTGACTTGAGTCTCTAGTCCTGCCTAGTTTTATAATGTCCATTTATTGTGTTAGGATACTATATAAAGACAAATTGTTAATGGTATGCACAGTACACAATTATTACAAGAAATGGAAGAGGTAAAATGTATCTTTCCTGTTTGATACTCATTTTCTCCTGAAATGCCCCGAGTTAAATAATTGATTACCATGTAAACTATAAAGTTTGGATGGGTTGCTACAGCGAATTGGCGTGGTGACATATTAAAATTGTGAAATACTGTCAGTAAAACATCTTCATATGTTGATATAAAATTCTATGATAGCACAGTGTTAGTTGTAATTATTTTGTTTGGTGATGTATCCAAAGGGGGGATTTATTTTGTTTTCTATTAAAATATAACCTCTTTCATGGGTTGTTCTTTTCTGCCTTCAAATAATTTCTTAATGGTAAATTGAGTGTACACTTAGTATTTGTGATTAAGGTTTATAGTATTATTATTTGGAAACTTGAGCAAAATTGTTAATTTGTTTGCTAACTTGTGTTTTACCAGAGCAGGAGAGTTAGAGGGACCAGAGACTTATTCATTGAGAGAGGTCTTTTGCACCTGGTGCGCTGTTAGTAGCAGTCCTGAATTGCTTAGAAGAATGTCCCAGAAGTCAAAATCATTGAAGGTGCCAAAAAGGAAGACATCCTTGAAGAAACAAGTTTAAAGAACCCATGTTTAATAGTATTAATGAGCTAAATTAGCACCTGTTTAAAGGACTCGGGGAGAGATATTAATTTAAACAAATAACATTATTTTCATCGTTCTTTGGTTGTGGTGTTGCCCCTCCTTTATTGTCCTTGAACTAATGACCGGATAACCCATTTCAAGAGGCACTTAAGAGTTAACCACATTGCTGTGGGTCTGAAGTTACATGGAGGCTAAACCAAATAAGGATGGCAGATTTCTTTCCATGAGGGCAACAATGAGCTAGATGGGATGAGTTTTTTTTTTCTCAAAAATCAATGGTAGTTTCATGATGGCAATCACTTAAGACTAGCTTTTATCATTCCAGACTTATTAATTGTATTCAAATACCACCATCTACCATGATGGGATTTGAATCCATGTCCCTGGGTTTGTGACACGCCCATTCATTGAAATTACCACTGTTTAAACCTTCCGAACAAGAACTGGAATGAATGCACAGAAATTTACTAAAAAAGAAACCGATGAGAGCTGTGCCAACTGAAGAAAGAACTTTTAGAGTGGTACAAAAACAAAGTTGCTGGAAAAGCTCAGCAGATCTGGCAGCATCTGTGAAGGAAAAAACAGTTAACGTTTTGGGTCCACTGACCCTTCCTCAGAACCCGAAACATTAACTTTGTTTTTTCCCTTCATAGATGCTGCCAGACCTGCTGAGCTTTTCCGGCAACTTTGTTTTTGTTCCTGATTTGCAGCATCCGCAGTTCTTTCGGTTTTTATTCTGCTTTTAGAGTAGTGATGGGGTGACCTTTCTTTTTTAAAAGTACATTGGCAGCCTCTTGTGAAGGTGTTCAGTGACTGACCTCCATTGTAAACAAAAGGAAATAAAACTCTGTCCGTCAAGCTAGGCTTCACTGAAATCTGACTTGTCCAATGTTGCCATCACCTGGATCATATTACTGATCATTGTAAGTGGGTCTAAATTGAATGTCTACAGATCAACTTATGACCCAATTTAAAAAAAAATCGTTTGACAGACTACTTAATTTTTTTTCCTCTTGTAGATGCTGACTTGTAAGGCTTACAACTATTAACTCGGGCATCGCAGAAGAAATTTGGAAGAGAGATTAATCTACAAATTAGTGAGTATATTTATATATGCTTGACAGGTTATCAAGTGAGATGAAGGTTAATAGTGAAATATCATGTTGAATAACTTTAACTGAGGACATACTTCAATCAACTTGGGGCCATCAGAACAGGGGTCGGCCATTCGGATCCTTGAGCCTGTTCCACCATTCAATGAGATCGTGGATAATCTGTGGCCTAATTCCATGTCTTTGGCCCATATCCCTTAATAGCTTCACTTAACAAAAAAAATCTAAAATTTAAAACTAACAGCTGATCTAGTATCAATTTCCTTTTGTGGGAGAAAATTTGAATACATCATCCCTTAATCCTTCTACATTCTGGAGAAAACAGGCCTAATTTGTATAATCTGTCCTCCTAATTTAATTCCTGAAGTCCAGGTATCATTGTAAACCTATGTTGTATTCCCTCCAAGGCCAGTATATCCTCCTTAAGGTATCCTCCTCAAGAGTTTTGTGTAACTGCAGTACAACTTCTGCATTTTTATACTCCCGTCTTCTCAAAATATGGGTAGGATTTCATTTGCCACCTTGATTATTTTCTGTACCTGTTCATGGCGTTTTCAAGATACATGCACCTAAGCACCCAAGTCTCTTTGGACATCCTCTGCATTGAGGGCAAAATTTTCAACTTTGAAAGAGAAAATATTGACTAGTTAATCCTTGATTCCCACAAATATGAATGTAGCATGCACTTTGCTCCATCAGATTTTTGAAAAAAAATTTGTTCATGGGACATGGATGTCACTAGATGGACCAGTATTTATTGCCTATCCCTATTTGCAGCTTAAGCTGACCGACTTGCTGGTGCCAGTTCAGAGGATTCTTTAGTCGATCACTTTGTTGTGGATCCTGGTTGAGAAAGGGACAGGACTGGCTGCTCAACGTTCCAGGGTTTTGTTGTTTTAGACGAGGTAGCGGGGTAAAAGAGATGGAGGAGTTGTATTTTTAATCAAGGAGAATGTTACATCTGCACTCAGAGAGAACATACTGGAGGGCTCATCCACTCGGGCTGGTCTCAAAAATAAGATGGGTGCAATCACTCTGCTAAGATTATACTGTAGGCCCCCCAACAGCCACCGAAACACACATGTAAGCAGATTATGGAATAATGCAATGGAAACAGTTTTCATTGTGGGCGACTTTAACTTTCCCAATATTGATTGGGACTCCTTTAGGGCAAGACACTTAGACGGGGCAGAATTTGTGAAGTGCATCCAAGAGGGTTTCTTGAAACATTATGTGGATAGTCCAACTAGGGAGGGGTCATACTGGACCTTTTACTGTCTAATGAGCCTGGCCAGGTGACCTTTCAGTGGGACAGCATTTTGGAAACAGTAATCACAACTCCTTAAGTTTTTAAGAAAGCTATGAATAAGAATAAGTCAGGACATTGTGGTAAAGTACTAAATTGGGGAGGGCAAATTATGTCAGTATTAGGCAGGAGCTAGGGAGTGTTAATTGGGAGGAGCTGTTATCAGGCATGTGGGAATTGTTTAAAGACCTGCTGATGAGATTTCAGGACCGGCATGTTCCAGTAAGGAAGAAGGACAAGGACGGCAAGGTAAGGGACCCTTGAATTATAGGGGAGGTTGTGAATTTAGTCAAAAGGAAAAAAGGAACATATGTAAGGTCTAGGAACCTAAAATCAGACAGAGCCTGAGAGGAATATTTAAAAAAAAACTCAAGCAGAAAACTAGGAGAGCAAAAAGGGACCATGAAATGTCTTTGGCGAGTGGGGTTAAAGAGAATCTCAAGGCTTTTCTATACATGCTTTAAAAACAAGAAGATAACTAGGGAGAAGGTAGGACCACTCGAGGATAAAGGAGGGAACTTGTGCTTGGAGGCAGAGGAAGTGGGCAAATCCTAAAAGAGTATCTTGCATCGGTATTCACCCAGGAGAAGATATGGACGATAGTGAGATTAGTGTGGAGCATGCTAATATGCTAGGACATTTTGAGATCAAGAAAGAAGTGGTTTTGACTCTCTTGAAGAGCATTAAGATGGATGAGACCCCAGGGCCTCATAGCATCTACCCCAGATTTTGAGAGAACCAAGAGAGGAGATTGCAGGGGCCTTGACCAAGATCCTCATTTACCACTGGAGAGGTCCCAGAGGGCTGACAATAGCTAATGTTGTTCCTCTGTTCAAGAAGGGAAATAGGGATAATCCAGGAAACTATAGACTGGTGAGATTCACATCGGTGGTTGGGAATTTATTGGAGAGAATTCTTAGGGATAGAATTTACATGCTTTTTGAAAAAGCATGGCCTAATTAGGGACGGTTAGTATGGCTTTGTGCAGGGCAGATCATGTCTTCTAACTTGATTCAATTTTTCAAAGAAGTGACAAAGGTGATTGATGAGGGTAGAGTAGTGGATGTTGTCTGTGTGGAATTTAGTAAGGCTTTTAACAAGGTCCCTCATGTAGGCTCAAACAGTAGATTAAGATGCATGGGATCCACAGTAACTTGGCTGCGTAGATTCAGAATTGGTTGCCCTTAGAAGGCAGAGGGAAGTGGTAGAAGGTTGTTTTTCAGGCTGGAAGTCCGTGTTCCGCAGGGACCTCTGCTGTTTGTGACATATGTAAATGACTTGGATGAAAATGTAGGTGGGTGGCTTAGTAAGCTTGCAGACAATACAATGATTCGTGGAGTTGTGGATAGTGTAGAAGATTGTCAAAGGATACAGCGGGATATAGATCGGTTGCAGATGTGGGCAGAGAAATGGCAGATGGAATTTAATCCATGTAAGTGTGAGGTGCTGCACTTTGGGAGATCAAATGTTAAGGAAAAGTATACAGCAGGACTCTGAGCAGCATTGATGTACAGAGGGATCTTGGAGGTTCAAGTCCATAGCTCTGTGAAAGTGGCCACGCAAGTAGATAGGATGGTAAAGTAGGCACCTGGCATGCTTGCCTTTATTGGTTGGGGAATTGAGTACAAGAGTCAGGATGTTATGTTGCAGTTTTATGAGACTTTGTTTAGGCCACACTTAGAATACTGCCTCCAGTTCTGGTTGCCACATTACAGGAAGGACGTGGAGGCTTTGGAGAGGGTGCAGAAAAGGTTTACCAGGATGCTGTCTGGATTAGAGGGTATGAGCTATAAGGAGAGGCTAGAAAAACTTGGATTGTTTTCTCTGGAGTAGTGGAGGCTGAGGGGAGACTTGATAGAAGTTTACAAAATTGAGATACATAGATAGGGTTGATGGTCAGAATCCTTTTCCCAGAGTTAAAATGCCTAAAATTAGGGGGCACGCATTTAAGGTGAGAGTGGCAAAGTTCAAAGGAGATGTGACGGGCAAGATTTTTACATAGAGAATAGTAGGAGTGTGAAATTCTCTGCCGGGGTGGTGGTGGACGCAGACACAATAGGGGCTTTAAGAGACTTTTAGATAAGCACGTGAATATGCAAGAAATGGAGGGATAGGGATCAAGGGCAGGCGAAAGGGATAGTTTAATTTGGTGTCATGTTCGACACAACATCGTGGCCGAAGGGTCCATTCCTTTGCTGCACAGTTCTGTGTTCTTTCTGCAGTTATATGTAGGCCTGACTGATTTCCTTCCCTAATGGACATTAATGAACCAAATGGGTTTTTACGATGATCAACACTGAGGACATGGTTGGCATTAGGCTAGCTTAGATTTTCATTGATTCAGATTTCACCATTTGCCATGATGGGATTTGAACCAGTGTCCTCAGAGCATTAGCCTGTGTCTCCTGATTACTAGTCTGGTGTCAATACCAATATGCTGTCATCTCAATGATATAATTCTGCTGAATGTCTTTAAAATCTTGAACAATGATTCAAAGAATTGTCAGTCCCATTGAAATGATTTTAATCTACAAGTTTTGCTGATTTTCATTTGCCAAATGAATGCAATAACCCAAAACGTTAACGCTAATTTCTCTTTTCAGATGTTGCCAGACCTGAGGTTTTCTGGCAACTTCTGTTTTCATAGATCAGTGTGTATTCTGAAGCCCATCTCCATTGTATTTCCACGCTGACTAACTGGTAGGGTGGGCCTTTTATCTTCCAATTTGTGAATTAAACAGGAGTTCACATTTCCTGACTCTGATTCAGTTGCCTAGTTTTGATGTTTTTCGATAAAATTGATCATTTTAGTGTGGGGAGCTTGTTTCTTCCACAAAGATCTGTCAAAGTTTGCCTCAGTTTGTGGTTAGGGGACCACTGCAGATGCTGGAGTCAGAGTCAATGCAACGTGGAGCCAAAGGAACACAGCAGCTCAGGCAGCATCAGAGGAGCAGGAAAGTCGACGTTTTGGGTTTACACGCTTCTTCAGGACTGCTCTGATGATGCCTGACCTCCTGTGTTCCTCCAGGTCCACACTGTATTGACCACTATATCCATTTTTGGTCCATATTTCTTCTTTGCTAAAAACTATTTTATTCCATGCAAAGTCTCAGATATAACAAAAATATAATTGAAGTTAAAATTTGATAGTCAATGTTGAGATAGTAGCAAATATTAACAGTGAAAGTGTCCTTCTTTGAAGTATTCTACCTTATACGTGTGACCAGTAAATGTTCTTAGATTGTTGCCTATATAATTAATAATGTTCCAATTTGCACATTTGTTGTATGTGTCATCTGCTCGTAATACATCATGTAACTAAACCAAAGCAGACAAAATTTTCAAACAAATTACTTGTTGCTTTTTCACCATCACGATGACTCGGCCACAATGCATACCTCATCCTGTGGAGATGAGATATGGCAAAGCAGGTACAAGAGAAACTGCAAGCTGTTCATTTGCTGGTTTCTATGAACTGGGATATGAAGCAGACAGGTTAACAGAAAACGTTTTACAGTGCAATAAATCACAAGACGTAAGAAATTGCGTTGTGCTTAGAATTCTTCTTTCTGTTGCCAATATAATCACTAATGTGCCCTTATCTTGAGAGAGTTGTATTTATAATTCTAAAAGGTTTAAGCTAATGCGAGATTTAGTTCTTTATTTGATCTCTTTATTCGGCCTACATGAGCTCAACTAGTTGTATACTATTCCACCAAACAGATATGCAATTATTGTGGCATTGGAAAATAAGTTATTGCTGCCTTCCTTCTCTTCTATTCAAGATAAAAAATAATTTATTTTTAAACTTAGTTTTGAAAAATGAGCAAATGAAGTACAAAACTGAGTGAGAATGGTTTGTGAGTTTGATAGATTTTGTAGGTCTTCATGGATTGGCATGACTCTTTTAATCACTGTTGCCTCCTGGCACCTGTCAGGACTGGGAGCGATGGAATTGCACCAATTCCAATCTGGTGAGTGACCTAACACGTCCTCAGGTGTTCATTGTCTATCAAGCTGTATTCTACACTCAGCAGAATCTTCGTTCCCCATGCAAGAACATCACACTTCCTCCGCAAATAAAATTTCCAGGACATCCCTATCTGCAACAGTGATCACCCAGATCAGATTGTTCTCCATGCTTTGTGAATATCCTATGAAAATTTCTGCTCAATTCAAGGCAATTGTCCTAACTGTAGTTTTGTGACTTAGCTATTCAACCTGGGCATAAACTTATAAAGCTAAAAGCTGTAGTTACGCAAGGAGAGATTAAATGAGTATTAAAATAAAACAAAGAACTGTGGCAGTCTGAGTCAAAACAGAAATTGCTGGAGAAACTCAGCAAGTCTGGCAGCATCTGTGGAGAGAAAGCAGTATTAACGTTTCGAGTCCCGTGACCCTTCTTAAATACTTCTTCTGGTAAAGAGTCACAAGACTTGAAAACTTAACTCTGCTTTGTCTTCACAGATGCTGCCAGACCTGCTGAGTTTCTCCATTGAAAGAAACCTTCTTGCTAAAACTAAATGAACTATTGTACAGAAGAAGCTGATTTGGACCAGAAGAACTACTTTGGACAAGTTTGAAAACTGTAACATGGTACAGTTGGATGACAACCTGTACTGGAACATATGCAAGTAGAATTGCATTATAAATTGATTAAGAATCATTGTTCAATTAATTTACAAATGAATATAGTTCAGTACAAATTGTAGTTTATCTGAATTTAACTTTTGGATTATGAGGATATGGCCTGGTTTGGCAAACTCTCAATTCCCTTTAGAGAATAGTTAAACAGTGATTAATCATTGTTTCTTTACTAGGTATGCAGGGAAAAGGAAACCTGCATTTCACACCTCTGAAGCAATTAATCCTTGTGATCTTTGCCAGCCTATTCCTGATGATAAGTCTAAAGACAAAACTGTAATTAATTTATTGAATTGTGTGTGGCAAAAAATATAAAATGTATCATTTATTTTCCTTTATTTAGATGAGCAAAAAGTGAAAAAGTGCCATTTCCATGAATGCCAAACACACTGGATAAAAAACTGAGTTAGGTAGCTGTGATTACGATGTAGCAACTACTGCTTTTCTCAATGTGCACATCTGGTGTGCTTTTTCATTCACTTGCTGGCATTTTTTAGTGATTGTGGCATAAATCATTCTGCTAATCAGAAACACAAGTGACTGAAAGTCGTTTCTTCTTTGCACAATAGAAAAAACATATGGCTTTCCAGTCATCTCTGGTAAACAAAGCATCCATTGACATGTAGGTTTGTTGTTTTTAATAGGGAAAAAAATTATAGCAAGCTTAATTTAGTAACTTAAATTTAAAAGTCAGCTTTTTGCTTTGTATACATTGTGCTGATTTTTACAAAGAAATTGATACAAGCTAACAATAAATATAAAAATCGTCTAGCAATTCCAAATAACAAAAGCAGATACTATTTTTAAGTCTGAGGTTTTAATTGTCAATGGTATTTAGCAGCAAACTTGTTCCGTATGTAACACAGATGTCATTATGTTTTGTTTTAAATATGCTTTCTAAATTAAATCAATTTACAACTGTTTGTGATACAGTACTGTACTGCTTTTATTTTTAGCTTTTGAACTTGGTGGGGGTAGGAACATTCATGTTTTGTATAATAGTCGTCAATTTAGTTGGCTGTGTTCTTGCTGCTGAATCAGGAAGTTTTAATTTTAAGTCCGCTTTCAGATACTTTCGAGTACATAATCTAGTTTGTCATTTTACTCTATTACTGTTTGAGATGCTGTCTTTTGAATGAGTTTTGAATGAAAAGTGCTTGCTCATTCATGATGTGGAGGTGCTGACGGCGGACTGGGATGGACAAGGTCAGAAGTCACATGACACCAGGTTATAGTCCCAACAGGTTTATTTGAAATCACAAGCTTTCGAAGCTTTGACTTCACCTGACGAAGGAGCAGCACTTTGAAAGCTTGTGATTTCAAATAAACCTGTTGGGACTATAACCTGGTGTCATGTGACTTTTGACCTGCTCTTTCAGATGTACATAGACTATCTTTTGTCACTACTTTAAAGAGGAGCAGAAAAACCATCCCTTAAATCCTGATCAATATTGAGCCCCTAATCTTAATCACCAACATAGATGATCTGATGTGAATTTTAAGACCTTGGTGTTGCAACTTGAATGCCATATTTCTTAAATTACTACAGTTAATGTATTTAATTAACTATAAGGCACTTTGGGACATTGAGGTCACAAAAGGTGCTATAACAATGCAAATCTATTCCTTCTATCTAAAGATAATTAAACAATTGTTTTTAAATTCAAAACTTGTTAAAGTATGTCATACTGTTTGCTTTCTGTCTGTTGCCTTTTCTTCCTGCTGTGTGTTGTTTCAGTTAAGTTGGTTGAATAATAGTGTGGGGTGACTCTTTGTTATCACTTTGTTAACATTCTCATTGAAAAGGGTGTGTTGTTAGCTAGGGTTTGTGAATTCTGCCCCTGAAGAATGAGTAGGGCCAACCCATAACTGTATGTAATTATACTTGTCTAATCTGAAAATTATTTCTTACTTAAAAACTGTTGGCAGCACAAACAATAAAAGTCTTGAGTATAAATTCAGTCCATGTTCTTGTTTGTTTTGTGACTTGTGGAAGTACCTTTACTAGATATTCTGACCTATATGTTTGTCTTCTAACTAATACTGAAAACAAGCTATCTGGACATTAGAGATAGTAGGAACTGCAGATGCTGGAAATCGGAGATAACAAGGTGTAGAGCTGGATGAACACAGCAGGCCAAGCAGCATCATAGGAGCAGGAAGGCTGACGTTTTGGGCCGAAGACCCTTCATCAGAAATGCCATATTGGCTTTCATTGTAAGAGGATTTGAGTTCAGATGTAGGGATGTTTTATTGTAGTTATATGGGGACTTGGTGAGCCCACACCGGGTGTATAGCATGCATTTTTGGTCTCCCTACCTAAGAAAGCATATACTTGTCACAGAGGTTCACAAGGCCAACACTGGGATGGTAGGACTATCCTACGAAGAGAAATTGGTTTGACTGGGCCTGTGTTCACTAGAGTTCAGAAGGATGAGAGGGGATCTGATTGAAATCTATAAAATTCTAACAGGGTTGGTCAGACGAGATGTGAGGAGGATTTTCTTTTCTCTGGTTGGGGAGTCTAGAACAAGGGGACACAGTTTCAGGCCATTTAGGATTGAGATGAGGAAAAATGTCTTCACTTAAAAAGTAGTGAATCTGTGGAATTCTCTACCATGAAAGGCTGTGAATGCCAAGTCACTGAATATATTAAATAAGAAATTGATCAATTTTTAGATATCAAAGGGGTCAAGGGGTATGGGGAGGAAATAGGAATATGGCAGTGAGATAGAGGATCAGCCAGAAACATACTGGGTGGCAGAACAGACTTGATGGGTTGAATGGTCTATTCATGTTCCCAGTTTCTATGTTTTTCATTTCTTATTTCAGCAGTTACCATTCCCATATTATAAAACCAGTGCCATTGTCGAGCTACAAATTCATATAAAGCTGAACAATCAAGAAATTTTTATAACTTGCAATTGCTGTCAATGGGTCATTGAATTTTCACTCCAATTATTCCTTCTTCCATTTTTCACTGAAAGAATTTGATTCCCTTGAGCAATCATGGGATACAATTTTCTGCTGAGAATGTAGTTTGTGAATCTAAACCAGCATTTAAAAAAATTAACCCTGAAGCTCAATCCTAATTGCTTAAATAGGACAGAACCATCTGAGCTCCTGATGAGCTATTTTAACACATTTACCCACTTGTCATGTCACAAATTAGGTAAATAATCAATGTCTGACTTTGTTCTCAAATCATGATCTCAGATGACATGTTGATATGAGTGGATTCCATGGTGCTGTTTC
>NC_063333.1:52957045-52998911 GCF_021869965.1 Rhincodon typus | reverse complement strand
GAAGGGTCTAGGCCCGAAACATCAGCCTTCCTGCTCCTATGCTGCTGCTTGGCCTGCTGTGTTCATCCAGCTCTACACCTTGTTATCTGGACATTATCACGTTGCTGTAATCAAAATAATTGTTATGTTCCTACCTTGCATTTGTACTTCCGTTTCAAATGGAATTCACTGAGACTGGGTAAGAACCTATATAAATAAAGTTGTCTTGGTCTTGTGATCCTTGTCCTTCTGGAATCTACCAAGGAATTTTGACTAGTAGCTTTGACTAGTGCACATTACAATCATGTTGGTAGGTGGTGGGGAGGAGAATACAGCATGTTTAGAGGATAAGGCACCAATCAAATCATAGAATCCCTATAGAGTGGAATCAGACTGTTTGGTCCATTGAGTCCACACCGACCCTCTAAAGAGCTTCCCACCCAGACCCACCTCCCCCTCTCACTGTAACCCTCCATTTCCTATGGCTGATCCACCTAGTCTGGATGATGTTGAGCTTCTTGAATTGTTGCAACTGCACACCACAAAGTGTCTTCTATCACTTTCCGACCTTGTGTCATTTAGACAGTAGAGATGTGAGGCATTTGCTCCAGAATATCCAACCTTTGTCATATTGTAATAGTCGGTGTTTATTTGATTGATACAGTTGAGTTGCCAGTCAATGGTGCTCCCACACATTGTTGAACAATTGTGGGAATATGGTAACCATTTTATTGTTTGTGGTGGTCAATATCAGGTATTTGTATGGCCCAGAAGTGTAGTTTTTTTTTTAATCAGCCCAAAACTGTTGTCCAAATCTTGCTGCAGTAATCATGGATTATTTTGTTCTTGGAAGAATTATGAATGAAGCCGAATGTAATGCAATCATCACCAAGCAGTTCCCTTTCAGATTTTGTGAAGTAAAGATCATCGAAGGTGCTGAAGAAAGATTTGTGCCTAGAATGCATTCCTGAAGAAGTCATGAGTTTATAAACTTGGAACAACTGCAACCATTTTCCGAAATGTCAGATATGACTGCAGCCTATTACTCACTTAGTGGAATGGTTCGCCCACATAATGTAATGAAGATTGTACAAATGGTGTATGGTCATTCTAAGCAGTGCTAACATAGATGCATCTGTAACAGAATAGTGGGAACATGGACAAATAAGTTGTTCCTGGTGATTTTTTTTCATTACCTGCTGGAAGTGTAAGTGTTGTAGCTATGTGTTGCTCAACTTAACTATTGGCATCCTTGAGCCATTCATTGTGATAGGTGCAGGAAACACCTTCTATGAGTGCATTCCATGTTCTTCCTGCACTATTGCTTTCAATGTATTTTTTTTAAATGAAGGAGCACCGATTTGAGGTACTGTGTGGTAATTTGGGAGGTTTTCTTGACCTTGGTTAATCTGAAACAATGGACCCTGGAGTCTATGTTGCGGGCTCCCGGGGCAGTTCCCTTCTGACTGGATACCACTATATTTCCACATCTGGCGGAATAGGATGTACCCAGAGATTTGCTTGAGAAGAATGAAATGTTGACTGATGGCTGTGATTGTGTGAACATGACTTTGGCAGGTTGCTGTTTGACTGCTCTGTTTCAGCTCTAGGACAGCGCTTCCAACTTTAGCCCTGGTCTTCAGATGTTGCAGAGGAGGCCTTTGCAGATTTGTAGCGATGGAGATGGTTACAGAAATAGAACAAAGAGACTATGAAAGGTTTCAAACATTTGGTTCAGAAATTTTATATTGGATGCATTTAAAAATGGTCTGTAATCTGTTCCAACTAGATGCCTGATGGCTCAACCTCTCTTCTTGGTGCCCATATTAATCAATATTATGCATTGTTTCTATTTCTACCACCTTTTAGAAATCATTAACAACCCTGACTGACGCAAAACACCCTCAACTTTCTGTCTTCTAATTATCCTTCTATCTCTCATCAATTTCCTCTCCAAGGCCTTTGGACATGTTGCTCTGAAGCTCAGTACCCATGTCTCTTGCCAAATATTGTTTAAATTGTTAAACAAAGTTCTACCTTCTTATATGCCAGTTTAGGATTGCCCTCATTTGTTTCCATTCTTTCTATGATCGGCTGAATTTGTTTTCCAAAGAAAATGCTTGGACATTAATGGTTATTCCTATGTAAGTGAGCAAAAGCCACCAACAAATTACATTTTTTTCGCAACTGGTTAATGCTAATTGACAGATTGGTGTTATTTAAAATATGAGATGCAGAGATCCCAGACAGTGGTTAATTTGGTAGAGGCCTGGTCATTCAAAGAGTTTGAGCACCTTGGGGTGGGGGTGGGGGTGAGGGTGGGGGTGGGTGGTGGGTGGAATAGTTGGATGTGGGGAGGGACTAATCACTTAAAATCAAGACAGATCTTTGCAACAGATGATCTGGCCATTGTGCTCATCCCTCTGCTACAAGGACATCTGCAAGCGAGACATGAATGTTGGAGACCTTAATATTAGCAAATGGGAGACAGTGTCTGAAGCTGATGATTTTGGTTTGGAATAGATGAGCGGAAACTGAATACTCAGAGTCAAGAAAAGGGCTCAGAGAAAATAGAGGCCAATGTATTGTGCCAACTTCTTAGCCCACTCTCCTCTTCTGCAACAGCAGCTGCCATGCCAGAGTAGGGCTCCTGATCCATATCAAGAGACGCTTAACATAAAAGTTGGCAAGACCATGCCATAAACCATTGTCAGAAGGCTGTCATGAGGAATTTTGAAGGAGAGTAAGTATTATTTTGTCACTTCATTGACTAATATTCATCCTTACATAGACATCATAAAACTGATAAACTGATCATTTGTAACTTTGCTCTTTGTGGCAGTTTGCTGTGCGCAAATGGCTACGTTTCTTCCTTTACAAGAGTGGTTATATTTGAAAGGTAGCTGAACACAGTGGGATGTGTTGTAGTAGTGAAAGGCGTTTTTTTTTCCCCACTTAATATTGCAAAAGAGTCAAAGTTATCGGAAATTAGCTAGTAATTTTAAGTTGTCCTAAGTATAAGTTGTCAATCTTAAACATTAACCAATTTGGGATATCAAAGTAGAATCTAATGAACTGTAACTGAAACCAAGAATACTATATATATAATATATATGTCATAGTGTTTAAAACTGCAGTGGAGCTTTGCCTGAGCACTGCTAAATAATGTCCTTTTTAAAAATGTGTCTTGTTTGTAAACCGTAGTATTATGGGCTGCATTTGAAATCAGATTACTGCTCCATCTGTCTCATTATTTTTGTGGAATGCATTGCCGGAGAGGGTAGTGGAGTCGCCTCATTAGGGGTATTTAAGCAGCTATTAGATAGGCATATAGATGCTAGTATAAGGTAGGGGTGGAGGTTAGGTAGATCTTGGGTTTCGGGTAAAAGTTCGGCACAACATCGTGGGCCAAAGGGCCTGTACTGTGCTGTACTGTTCTATGTTCTATTTGTCTGTGCCTTCAAAGATAATACATAATTTGTGAGGTGATGTATCAATAGTTGTTTTTTTCTAATTTTCTTGTTATTTTGAATAAATCAAAATATTGACTTCAGTGTATGTTCTGTGGCCGTCATTTTGATTAGATACCTAAACATGTAACTGCAAAGTTTGATCAGTTTTTTTTTGGTCATCTGAATCCTAAGTAAAATTTCAGACTTGAGATGGATTTAAGATGCATAAAGTCGCTGCTGGAGCTTATAAAGTTTGTGCTGTTTTAGTGATGATTGAGAATAACCTTGATAAATGCTTGATATGAAAAAGCATCTACACTGATTAATAATTAGCTAGTAACATTATAAGCACTCTAATTACATTAGAGAGCTCAGTAATCACTCTTACATTCTACTGAAATTTCAACATTGAAGAGTCACATTGTATAGTGGTTATTATACTTTTCAAGTAAAATAGAATGCTAAACATTGCTGGAGGAGGGAGTAGGTCCACATTAGATAGCAGTGAACGAAGTAGAATACAGTAAGATGGTCTGAGCCTGGAACAAAGTAATTTTTAAATTAGGACTTCTATATTTAAACAAATCTGCAAGGAAATTAGAGAGGTACAAGAATTCTAGAGTAGCTACAATGAGAGACTTAAATATCTGAATATAGATGGAATAGTAATAGTTGGTGTAAAAGGCAGAAGTGGCAATAGCTCTTAAACTGTGTTCAAGAAGATTTTTGAGAGTATGCACCCAGTCCCATTGGGAAAGGAGCTAGTATTGGACCTAGTTCTCAGACAAGAGGTGGGCTAATTGGATAAAATGTCAATAGGGGAACATTTAACGGGCAGCGATCATTATGTCGTCATGTTTGGGTCAGCTATGAACCAGGAATAGTTCAGAATAGAAATAATTAACTGGGGGAAGATCAACTTCAATGGATCTTGGTTACATAAATTGTAGCCAGTTTGTCAGTTTTTTAAAAAAGAAGAGTTTGAGTGCATTCAAGATACATTCACACTGAAGGGAAAAGTATGGCAAACAAATCCAGGGAGCTTTGGATAATAAGAGAGGTAGAGATTAAGATGAAGAAAAATACATGCTCATCACAGATCTCAGGTAGGCAGTGAACTGAGAACCAGGATGAATATAGAGAGTTCAAAGGAAAAGTGAAAAAACAAATAAATGACACAAAGCGAGAACAATGAAAAGAGTTTAGTAGCTAATATAAAAGAAAATTTAAAAGTCTTAAATTGATATAGAAAAGAGTGCTCAGAAGAGGAGTGGGAACACTTTTTCAATAAGAAGACTAACTTAATTATCACAATTGTCACTTCAAACAGGCTAAATTCAGATTACACTTTCAGCACTCACTACTTGAACAGAAGTATTGAGTGGAAAAAAAAATACTTGAAATTGGCAGAGCAGCTCATGATTAATTTTAAAAGGGGCTGCAGATGTGACATCATTCCCATACAAGTTAAATTGTACAAATGTCTAATTCTGGAAACAGAATGTAGAATATGAACTCCAAATTGAGAGATTTCATTTATTATTAAAAATTTAGCATATGCATGGAATGTAATGTTCCTATGTGATGGCGTCACCATCATCTAATAAAGGAATTAGTGAGCATGGAATAGGACCTTCTGATAATCAAAAAGCAGTCCATGAAATTTGAGAAGTAATTCTCAAGAAGAACACTTCGGGTGACAATGCTGTTATTTTATCCACTGGTGAAATTCCTAGTAAGAGTCTTCAAAGAGAATTTGCAAACGCTGGAGAGCAATTTTCATACTTCCTCTTTGCCTACTGATATAACTTTAATGTCTTTTAAAAGTTAATGTAAAAAGTCATGCTTTCGATGTCAGACTATCTTGATTATAACATAGTCCTAATGTGGCAGTGTTTAATTTTCAATTTTCTGTAAATCTTCACTGCTTAGCTTATTTCAATACCTGCTGCACTAGGATCTGTTGTGCATGCTACGAGATAATTACCTTGCTAAGCCTAACCAATAATCAGACTATAAAAGTCTTTGTGTATAGCTGAATCTCCAAACAATGTGAGAAAAAGAGGTTTGGGCCATATACTGACAGCAAATGCTGGGAAAGTGCAATTTTTGCTGTGGCAACAAGTCAACTTAATCTACTGTAATAGGTGTTTTTCATTCAATGTAGAATGTCTTGTGGCATCTCTGTCACTGAGTTAAGTAATCCATGTATGCAGCTTTCTTCTGTCAAATGGTAGGTTTGTCTAACAAAATTGTATGATTACTAAATTTCATTAAATGAGGCTTACTTAAAATAGCTATGCTATGGCGTTTCATCTTCATATTTTCATTTAAGTGTAATATTTTTGTCTTAGAATTGAGAATTAAATTTAATGTAGTTATGTTAGTTAAATTCTAATTCTGTAATGGTATAAGTTTGGTTATACTAAGTTGTACCTCAGCAGTTTTTTGCAAAAACGCTGTACCTGTAACAATAGGGGAAAAAAATCTTATTTATAAAGCACCTTTTAACATTCTCAATATTGTGAATTAATAATAGTACTTTTGAAATATAGTCAGTGCTCTTTGCAGGTAAATGTGGCAGCCAATTAGTTCACATCAAGGTCCCAGGGATGACAATGAGATGAATGAGTATTTTATCTGCTTTGTTGACTTTGCTTGAGGGATGAGGTATTTTTGCTCTACAATGACAATTATACAACAAGTTTTTAGTGTTAATATTATTTAATTATGAACCAAGTCTCTCAAATCATCAAAATTCAGGATAGTTGTTTAATCATTATTTTTGTCATATAATTTTATTATTTTATCAGTTTTATCAATTGTATCAAGTGTGGCAAGAAATGGTTAATGGAATACTAACTGTATTCTAATTATAATGATGTAAAAAAAAAATCATACAATTAATATAGCAAGACTAAAGCATGTCATTTTCTTTTACGAGGGCTACGATCAACCAAGCGGTTTAGTGATTTTGAGTGGGAAATTTTTGGTGCACTCACTTCTAGTTATTCTCACCTCACCAAAAGAATCATAAGAGGTGCTGTTTCCATTATTTACAGTTTCTGCCTGCTAAACAAAAGTTTTTACCTCTGACAAAAATGCGTGAGTTCTCACTATGTACTCAAATGAAATCAAATGTACTGTAATACCTGAAAACATCAGTGAAGTGGTTAATAAATGATTTTTGCACCCAAGTAAAAATTGTGTATCAAAGAATTTAACACACTGATTGCCAAACTGAGTTTAATGCAAATGTTTTATTTAAATCAAGAATTTTGCAATTCATTTAACATTTTATTCACTAACAGACAGTTGACATTAGAAAAAATACAGCAGCGAGATATGTAGTGAAGATTTCACTGTCGTCAACATTTCAATCTTTTATCAATTAAGTTAGCTTAATTGTACTGTTGTTCACAGTAAGTGGCAAAGGGGAAATGATACTGATGATAATTCTATTCGCATTGTACTGTAATTTGAGTTGATAAATATATTTGCTTTTTCAGATTTATTGTTTTATTTATGCCATTTATTACTTTAAAATATTTGAAATTTTGAATGCCTAATGCTTTAATGAAATTTCCTGTAATGTGATTCCTTCATTTCTGGTGCTGTCAAAGTTTTGTGTCGAATTTCGATAAAAGCAATGTCCATAAGACTAGAACTGTGACTGCTTAAATTTAATCTCTCCTACTTGAATGAGTTCTAAAGAAATGTGGTTGCTAGTGAATAATTGAGTATATGATTAACGTAGTACAATACACAGCAATAGGGAAGTTTCTCTGGCATGCAACTCTTGTATTGAAAATGGCTTCACACATTTGTATTAATGTATTCAAGGCTGTAGAAGGAAAGTTAATTTTCCAGCTTAAATATTTAATTCAAGCTTAAAATTTAGCCTGTAATTAGAGTTCCCAAATGGCAAGAACATGGGGTATTTGTCCATTTTAATTAGATTGTTGTTTACCTATTAATTATATAGCATATCTTGTCATATAGTTTTGATGATAACAGATGGTGCTAGGAGTTAGTGAAGGTTTCAACAAAATAAAAATACACATGATTTATTAAGTTGCACTTTATTATTGACTGGTTTACTCTAATCAGATAATGCTATTTTAAAAATTTCTTTAACTTAATTTAGGTTGATAGTAGTAAGAATCCCACATTTTTCATTGTGTTCGTTGTTATTTAAAATATATTAAAGAAAGGCATGTGTGCGATACCTTTTTAGAAGTATGTTTTAAAATATGTCCCAGAGTTTAATAGTGAGCATTTTTGACTGAGATGAGCAGGACTGTATTTTTTTTAAAAAGCCAAAGAAGTGAGAGTGCTGGAATCGGAAAGAAAAACAGAAACCTATCTTTGGTTTTGAAGAAGGGCCACTCTGCTTTCTCTCCGCAGATGCTGCCAACTGGCTGAGTTTTTCTAGCAATTTCTGTTTTTGTTTCTGAGGACCATATTATTCTTTCATATAACCAGCAAGATCTGGTAAGAAGTATCTAAGCGAGTTCCTGAATTTAAAGAACGGGAAGAGTAAAGGTTTTATTGGATAAGAGGGCATCAGAGGTTGTTGAGAGTGTGATTGAACAGATTGGTAGCTTAGAAATGTTTAAGGAAGATGGTGGTATCATGTTATCGTCATTGGACGAGTAATCCACAGGCCTAGGCTAATACTCTGAGGACATAGGTTGAAATCCCGCTAAGGTATCTGGTGGATTTTAATTTCAATTAGTAAAGTCTGGAATTGAAAGCAAATTTTCATAATGTGACTTTGAAATGATCGTAAATTGTAAAACCTGTCTTGTTTGCTAATATCCTTTTAGGGAAGGAAATCTGTCATCCTTATCTGATCAGGTCTACATGTGATCCCAAATGTACAGTAATGTGGTTGCCTCATAACTGTTCCCTGAATTTTAGGCCATATAGTTTAAAGACATTCAAGGAAGGGAAAAACATACTGGCCTTGCAAGCAAAACCTGCATCCCATGAAAGAATAAATTTTAAAAAAGTTACATGGTGAATGGAGAGTCAAATGCTAAACAGTTAGAAATTCAGAGTACAGTGGTAAGAAACTTGGAGTATTTTCTTCAGGGCCAGTCATCAAAGAAAACTGGATTGAGCCATAGAAATGTAATGGCACAGAAAGAGGCTTTTCAGCCGATTGTGTCTTCATTGACTGAAATTATCGAGATGAGAAGCGATTTCTTCACATAGAAAGTGGTGAACTTGTGGAATTCTCTGCCACAGAAAGCAATTGAGGCCAAAAAGCTGTTCTTCGGATTAAAGAGATCAAAGGGTATGGGGAGAAAGTGGGAACAGAATACTGAGTTGGATGATCAGCCTTGATCATATTGAATGGCAGAGTTGTCTTAAAGGATCAAATGGCCCATTCCTGTTCCAATTTCCTTTGTTTCTATATTGACCACCCATTCTAATCCGACTTTCTAGCACCTGGTCTATAGCCTGGCAGATGACAGTGCTTCAGATGCAGATTCACGGTCCTTTTCACTGAATTGAGGGTTTCCACCTCAATGACCAAACCATGCAGCGAATTTCAGACATATACCACCCTCTGCAACCAGAACTGTGCACAAAACTCTAGCTGTAGCCTAATCAGTGCCTTGTATAGTTCCCACGCTATGTTCCTATTTTTGTTCCTATTCATTACCTCAGTCAATGAAGGAAAGCATCTCCCATGCCAACTTTATTACCCTATCTGCATATCTTACCTATTTCGGGGATCTGTGCACGTGTACTTCAGGGATCTGTGCACGTGCATTCCAAGGTCTGTCAATATTGTCCCATTTATTGTGTTTTCCCTTGTTTTGTTTGCTTTCCTCAAATGCATAACCGTGCAATTCCAGTGATTGAATTGCATTTGCCGCTTTTCTGTCCACTCAACTAAATCATAAATGTCATCTTCTGCAACCACCTGGCTAATTTTTGTATCATCTATAAATTTTCCAATCCCTCCAACAGTTGTCTAAACAATTAATATATGCCACAAGCAGTAATGGACCTAACACTGAGCACTGTGGAGCACCATTCATCAATCATGTTTCATTTTCCTGTCTCTGGGCCATGTTTATATCCAACTCGTCACGTTCCCCTGTATTCCATAGACTTTAATTTTTCTGATCAGTCTACGCGTGGGTCCTTGTCAAATGGCTTACAGAAATCCATGGAGACAATGTCCACTGCATTACCCTCGTCAGTCCTCCTTGTTATTTCTTCAAAAATTGCAACTAAGTTGGTAAGATGACTTTTCCTTAAGAAAACCGTGGGGACTACGCTTGATTAATCTGTGCTTTTCTAAGTAAGAATTAATCCTATCTCTAAGTATTGCTTGTAGTAATTTGACCACCAAAGAAAAACTGACCAGCGTAAAATTATTTGGCCAATCCTTTGCACCCTTTTTGAATAATAGTACAACATTTACTGACCATCAGTCCTCTGGTAACTTCCCTGCATCTAGTGAATTTAGAAGATGATCCTTGGAGCATCCACTATTCTCTTCCTGACTTCTTTAAACCACCTTGATATAATTCATGTGGTTCCAGTAATTTATCCATCTTTAAGGAGGTCATCCTGCTGTTCCACAGGGATCAGTGCTGGGTCCACTTTTGTTTGTCCTTTATATAAATGACTTTGATGAGAATATATAAAGCATAGGTTAGTAAGTTTGCAGATGACACCAAGATTGGTGTTATAGTGGACAGTGAAGAAGGTTATCGAAGATTACAAAGAGATCTTGACCAATTGGGTCAATGGACTGAAGAATGGCAAATAGAGTTTAATTTGGATAAATGTGAGGTATTACATTTGGTAGAATAAACAAAGACAGGACTTATACAGTTAAAAGTAAAGCCTTGGGCAGTGTTGTAGAACAGAAGGACCTAGGGGTTAAGGTACATAATTCTTTGAAGTTTGAATCACATCGATAAGATGGTTAAGAAGGCATTTAGCATGCTTGCCTTCATTGCTCAGAACTTTGAATATAGGAGGTGGGATGTTATATTGATGTTGTACAGGATGTTGGTAAGGCCTCTTCTGGAGTGCTGTGTGCAGTTCTGGTCACCCTGTTATAGGAAGGATTTTAGTAAGCTGGAAAGGGTTCAGAAGAGATTTACCAGGATGTTGCCTTGAATGGAAGGTTTGACTTATAAGGAGAGGCTGGGTAAGCCCGGGACTCTGTTCATGAGAGCGTGCAAGGTTGAGAGCTGACCTTATAGAGATTTATAAAATAATGAGGGGTATAGATAAGGTGAATGGCAGATGTCTTTTCCCTCGGGTGGGGGGATTTCAAGACTAGGGGGCACATCTTTAAGATGAGTTGACAAAGATTTTAATAAAAGAACACCGAAAGGCAATTTTTGTTTTATATATGGAGTGATCTGTGTGTGGAATGAACTTTCAGAGGAAGTGGTGAATGCGGCTACAGTTAAAACATTTAAAAGGCACTTAGATAAGTATATGAATAGGAAATGTTTGGAGGGATATGGGCCAAGTGCAGGCAAGTAGGAACTAATTTAGTTTGGGATTATGGTCGGTATGGACTGGTTGGACTGAAGGGTCTGTTTCCATGCTGTATGACTCTATAATACTCCGCATCTCCTGTTGCTTATTTCATCTAACCTTTTTTGTGTCATCCCTCTAATTGAGAAATCCGAAACTAAGCACTGATTACAACCATGTCCACATCTTCTGCATCCACACAGAAACATTTGTGGATTGCCCTTAATTTTACTAACCAATACTTTTCCATATCCTATCTTTGCTTTCCTAATTTCATTTTTTCACTTCACACCTGCACTTTCTAGATTCCTATAAATTTCCTAAAGTATTTTTTTAAGAGATTGTCATAAGCTCAATTTTTCGGCTTTATCTTGCATGGATAATGACGGGGTGCTTGTAGAATTTTGCTTTTTGAATGTCTCCCATGATTTGCCACTGACTTTCCTTCGAGTAACTGTATCTAGTCCCCATTTATCGGGTCAACTCAGCTCTGTAAAACTTGCTTTTCCCCAGTTTAGAACTGTTTCTCCAAATGGTCACCTATTGATTCACCTGCCCAAATTCATTTCCCACAACTAAATCTTGAATCGTTGGATTTACTCTCATTGGATTTACGTGCTGGCTAAGAGGGTTCTCTTGATTGCAGTTCAAGAATTTTGTGCTTTGTGACTTTCATATTGTTTGTATGCCTGTTAATATTTGGCTAGTTGAAGTTCCCAACAATTGTTGCCCTACTGTTTTGCACTCAGAAATTTGCCAACGTATTTGCGCCACTAACTGCCCTGCTATTGTCTCTCTCACGCCTAGCAGTGTGGTTGCCATTGTTTTATTTGTGTGCTTCATTTGATGATTAACTTCTGAAGGGCTATTCATGATGGGCAATAAATGCTGGCCCTGACTGACTGAAATTAAAGCTCTCTTGACACTGTCCCCATCAATCACTCCCAGCATAGGTACAGCATAGAATTATATACAGATTAAAGCTCTTTCTACTCTTTTTTTTAAACTGAAAGTGAACTGTAAGTAAGGGTTCCCCAAAACTGTCCCCATCAAACACATCTAGGACTGGGATAATACAGTAAAGATCCCTGAAAGCTCTACATCCAAGGAAGTTGAGCTGCCATCCTTGCCCCTCTAAAGTCAGGTTTCTGTTATAGCAATGATATCATATTGCTATGTCTCTGTCTGTGCCTTTAGGTCATCTGCTTTATTTACTACACTCCTTGTGGTTACATACCTTTTTAATATTGCCAAATTCCTACACTGTGCTGTTCGCGCACTCTGCTTTTTGGCTTTCAATGTCACTCGCTAAATTTTTCTCTCCTGTTGCCAGCGCTGAATGTACCTTCAGGTTCACATCTCCTTGCCAATCTAAGTTAAGCCGTCCCCAACAATGCTAGCATTTGTCCATGCAAGGGTGTAGATTGTCTGGCTTGCGCATATCTCACCTTCCCCAGAGTCTGGTGTCTGTCCACCTATATCAGCTTTCCAGCCAAGGACACTCAGGACTCTGTTCTCTAACCTTTATAAAATTTTATTATTTACTTTCTATTGTAATGCTTCAATCTTCTGACCAAAATGATTCACTTCATACAGCGTTCCCATAGGTCATATGCAATGACTGATAGTAATACAAGTCAAGTCAGCTCTCCAAGTAAAAGCCAGCTTTTAGACCACAAGTTGTATTTTTCTTTTGGTTTGTAATGGACGTCAGACATTGAACATATATCTTAAAAACTCAGATGTGCGTACACAATACATTATTAAGTCAGAAATGGTACTTTTGAAATTGGGTGGAATTCCAAATTTTTCCAATGTCCAAGTGTAGTAAAGGTGTTTAACTCTACCTTTAAGAATAGCTATTGAACTCCATGTGAAAGGAGCTATGTCTCCATGAAGTCGGATCACACGAGTCTGGAACTTGAGTTTGTATGGTTGCAGAGATCATCAAATCACTGAATTGTTACAGTGTAGCGGGTGATCATTCAGACCATTGTGTAAGCACCAACTCTCCAAACGAGCAAAAAAATCAGAAACGAAACAGAAATTCTTGGCAAAACTCAGGTCTGTCAGCAATCTGAGAGACAGCAGAATTAACGTTTCAGTGACCCAAAAGAAGGACCACCGGACCCAAAGTGTTAATTCTCTGTGCCATACCCTCATCTTCTCCCAGCATATTGTTCTTTTTCAAATTATTGTTTAATTCCCTTTTGAATGCCTCAGTTGTACCTGCCTCCAACGCATTCTCTGACAGTGCAATCTGGACCCTAAGCACCTGCATGCAAAATTCTTCCTTTATGACTTTTGCTTATTTTACTATAAATATGTCCTCTTGTTTTCAAACCTTTCAAAAGCTATTTAATTCTGTCCTTATATTTTGAATACATTGAGCAGGTTTTACCTCAGCAATTCTTTCCACCAAGTCTTGATTTCTTCAGTCTGTCTTCAGACTGAAATTTCTCCACCCTGCACACATTCTTGTAAACTTCTTTTGCACTTTCTCCAGTGCCTTCACATCCTTCCAAAAGTGTGGACTCCAGAAGTGGGGGAGGGGAAGGGGACTCTGAAATAAATAGAGAGGGGGAGAAGGCAATGATGGAAGGTGGGTAGAGAAGCAGATAGGTGGAGAGAAGACGGACAGGTTAAAGAGGTGGGAATGAGGACCCACCCTCCCCACCGACCAACCCCCATCCCAACTCCCTACCTACACTCACCTTTACTGGCTTCATCCCCGCCTCCTTGACCTGTCCGTCTTCTCTCCACCTATCTGCTCCTCTATCCACCTTCCATCATCGCCTCCCCTCTCTCTCTATTTATTTCAGAGTCCCCTTCCCCTCTTCCATTTCTGAAGAAGGGTCCAGACCCGAAACGTCAGCTTTCCTGCTCCTTGATGCTGCCTGGCCTGCTGTGTTCATCCAGCTCTACACCGTGTTATCTCAGACTCCAGCATCAGCAGTTCCTACTATCTCTCCGTATGTATAAATGTGCTTTGTCTGCAAAGAATGGGTCCCTGTGTCGTTTTATGTCTAGTTTCCAGAACAAAACAGTGTGACACACTGCGAACCCAACTCCGATTCCTACATTGGTGTCAGCATAATTTTTTTATACATTCAGGGTTATTTAATAAATGTTGTCCAATTGCAGAATCATAGCTGAACACTGTGTTGAGTTGTGCTGGTTCGATACAGCCAGTAGCTAGCTTGAGGATACAGTAGCATTCTGGGAATAGCTGTAAATTAGGAATTGAAAGGGAAGGAGGAACTCAAATTACAATTACCAAAGAAGTAGTACTGATGAAATTGTTGGAACAGTAAGCTGAAAAGCCCCCAGGTTCTGCTGAACTTCATCCTCAGGTCTTAAAAGAACTAGCCAGTGAAATATTTGATGTGTTGGTTTTAATTTTCTAAACCTATTAGATTGAGGGAATGTTCCTTTAAATTGGAAAATAGTTAATGTAACTCCTCTATTCAAAAAAGGGAGGAGAACTTAGATTGTACTTAGATTTCCAGAAGGATTTGGGTTAATGTGCCAAATCAAAGGTTATTGTAGAAACTAAAAGCTCATGGTGTAAGGGGTAACATACTGGTATGTATAGAGGATTGATTGGCTAACAGGATGCATGGAGTAGTAACAAATAGTTCTTTTTCGGGTTAACAGGTTGTCACAAGTGGAGTGCCGCGGTGTTGGTGCTGGACCCTGAACTGTAATTTATGTAATTAATTTGGATGAAGGTACCAAGGGTATGGGAGTTAAATTTGCTGATGACATAGTTAGATAGCAAAATGAATTGTGAAGAAGGCATGAGGAGCCTCCAAATGGATATAGATGTGTTAAGAGAGTGGACGAAGTTTTTGCAAATGGACTATTGTGTGGGAAAATTTGAAGTTAAAAATTTTGGCACAAAGAATTAAAAATAAGTGCATTATCTAAATAGTGAGAGGTTGCAGAGCTCTGAGATGCAGAGAGATATTGGCGTCCTCGTGCATGAATTGCAGACTGTGCAGACAGTTAGTATGCCGTCACTACAGGTAATCAGGAAAGCAAACAAAATGTTATGTTTTGTTGTGAGGGGAGTTGAAAGCAAAAGCAGTTATACAGGGAAATAGTGAGTGAGACTGCATCTGGAGTACTAGTCACCGTAATGACGTGCATTGGAAGCAGTTCAGAGAAGGTCTACTGGTCTAATACCTGCCATGAGTGGATTGCCTTATGAGGGAAGGCTTGATAGGCTAGGCCTGTATTCCCTGGAGTTTAGAAGAGTCAGAGGTGACTAAGATCCTGAGGGGACTTGTCTGCATGAATGTTGAAAGGATGGTTCCTCTTATAGGACAATCTAAAACTAGCAGTCATAATTTAGAAATAAGGGGTCACCCATTTAGCATAGAAACATAGAATATAGGAGCAGGAGGAGACCATTCAGCCCTTTGAGCCTGCTCCACCATTCATCACGATCATGGCTGATCATCCAACTCAATAGCCTAATCCTGCTTTCTCCCCAAACCTTTGATTCCATTCACTCCAAGTTCTATATCTAGCCTCCTCTTGAATATATTCAATGTTTTGTCATCAACTACTTCCTACGGTAATGAATTCCACAGGCTCACCACTCTTTGGGTGAAGAAATGTCTTCTCATCTCCGTCCTAAATGGTCTATCCTAAATCCTCAGACTGTGACCCCTGGTTCTGGACACACCCACCACCAGGAACATCCTCCCTGCATCTACCCTGTCCAGACCTGTTAGAATTTTATAAGTCGCTATGAGATCCCCCTGTTATTTGTCTGAACTCCAGTGAAAACAATCCTAACCTAGTAAAACTCTTCTCTGTGATGAGGGGGGGGGGAAATAATTGAGGGCTAAATGATTTTTGAATTCCCTTCCTCAAAATGGAGTGTATACAAAATGTTTAAATATTTTTAAGACAGAGATAGAAAGATTCTTGATTCCCAAGGGCTGAAAGATTATAAGGATATGCAGGAATACAGACTTATGATTAAAATCATGTCGGCCATGACGTAGGGTTCAAATCCCACCATGGCAGATGGTAGAATTTGAATTAGATTTAAAAAAAAGTAGAATTAAGAATTTACTGAAACCCATGGGGAAAATCTCATTGTTCACTAATGTCCTTCAGGGAAGGAAATCTGCCATCCTCACTAAGTCTGGCCTACATATGACTCCAGAGCTACAGCAGTGTGGTTGACTATCAACTGCCCTCTGAAATGGCCTTGCAAGCCACTGTTACAGAGTCTGGGTAAAGAATTGAAATCAGATGGACTACCTGGCATCAACCTTGGAACCAGAAACGACAACAAAAACAGCCCTGTGTACTCTGCAAAGTCCTCCTTACTAACATCTGAAGGTTAGTGCCAAAACTGGGAGAGCCGTCTCACAGGCCAGTCAAACAACAGCCTGACATTGTCTATAAAGTATGATTCCTTGAGCATGACTAGGTCCTAGACACCACCATCACCATCCTTGGATATGCCGTCTGCCATCGGCAGGACAGATGCGGCAGTGGTGATGCCTCCACCTGCAATTCCCCTCCAAGCTACTCAGTATCGTGACTTGTAAATATATCGCTATTCCTTCACTGGAATCCTGGAACTCTCTCCCAAATGGCATTGTGGGTATGCCTACAGCAGTTCAAGAAGGCAGCTCACCACTGCCTTCAACGAGGTGAAAAACAACTTCGGACGGGGAATGAATGCTGACCAACTAGTGATGCCCACGACCCATGAGTAAATTGAAAAAGAGTGATCTTATTGAATGGTGGAGCAGACTCAAAGGGAAAGTGGCTGAACTTGTTCCTTGTTTGAATGTCCATATTAAACAAGTGCACTTTTTTAAAAAAATGCTTAGCAGGTAAGGAAATGGTACGTTGGGAATTGGAGGAGTGGCAGTCTCTGAGAAAAGGAATACGTAACTTACAAAAGAGGAGTAGGCTATTTTGTCCCTTGAACCTGCTATTTTAGTCAGATCATGGCTGATTTGATCTTGAATTCAGCTCTGTTCCAGTATAGGATTGATATTTGGACTGTTGGAGGAAAGCAGTCTGTTAAGATTTAGAAGTCCTTGAATGAAAATGTGTGCAACTGAATCTGAATCCTGCATACTACGTTATCACATACAGATTGCCATGTATCACCTATGTAATTTAAAGCACAACTGTTCTAAGTCATTAAGACTTCATCACAAAGTATTCTGCCAGCTTTATATCTATCTGTGGATGATATTTTGTTTGTGGCACATGGCAAACATACTAATGTTAAGTTTCTCTGAAAACACAGTGAATTGAGAAAAATTGATCAATCTGCAATGTTCTATTTTCAGTTCTGTACCTCGGAGTGCTCCATTTAAATATTTTTTCCAGTCATGTAATTTTGCTTTATGTAGTTGTCAATTTTTGCTTCTTCCTCTGTCTTTATTGTTTCTGCTAGTGTACTTTCCTCTACTTGTTTTTTTTTTTGACAATCTGATTCACTATTCATTCTATGCCAGTCTTCCCTCATTGAATTTCATTTGTTGTATATTTATTGCCAGATATAGTTTGGTTTGTGTGCCTTTCTATAAATGTAAGTATAACACTGGCACAATAGTACTTGGACAAATTTTCATGCTGTTTGCCTGGATTATTTTAAAGAATAGGTTAATGATTACGTTATGGGCATTGTATTTTTTCAAAAAAAGTGTGGAAGCTTAAAATAGTAATATGTGTTTTTCAGCATAAAAATGATGTATGCTATCAATAGCTTTGCTAAATGATTCTTGCCTGTGACAGATGTACAGTAGTTGGATTATCAAGTCATAATGGCATTTTGATGCAATTACCTTGGCTGATTCAGATACATTCATACCCTTCAATAAAAAAATTGAATATTCTGCTTATGTCAGGGCTTTTCCAGAAAACATTTATGTTGGTTTATTGAGTTAAAGTATTGCAACTAAAGAATTCATCTGTTTGTAAAACATTCATCTGTTTGGGAAGGAATAAAATGCTGGCTTTGTTTTGCAATTCTATTTTTAAGATCAGTTGGTGACAGAATTGCAGGCAGTGCTGTTATCTTATATTTTCATTTTTTGTTTCCTTTATTTGCTGAAGTATCTGTATTTCTGTTGTTCTTGACCTGTATGGACAGGTCAGATGTTATTTCTGAGTTATGTAGCAGTTATGGTACAGGGACACACCCTGAAACCAAACTATGAGCTGTGATCGAATAGCTCCACTGCCTTGTAGATAACTTTCAACTCTGAAGGTAAGGGAGTAAACCCTGACGTATAAATTGAAAGTGGAGATCAAAGGTGGACTGGTAACTAAATATATAATCTTTGCTGCAATTAAATTGGTATAAAACAGTGCTTTGCATTCTTTTGGCCGCACCGTGGGAAATTTAAGTGGGAACCCTGACATTTGGCAGCCCTGGACCTTCTTAAATGTTACCTGTCCTGCACCTTCAAGCAGGCAGTCATGATTTGCTACTAAATGTTAACAAAACATGGGGTTCAGCAGTTACGAGTGATGAGCCCAATTCATTTGATGTACAGAATGCATACTTCAGGCTGACTCCAAGATTGGAGGAGCCATTCCATTGCCCACTTGACATCAGGCACTGTACCTCCACTGAACGTTTGTTATAATCAAGATCTCTGCTCAACAAAAAGCTGCCAGTTTTTTTGATTGTCAAGCTGACCAAGTGCACGGGACTGACAGATGACCTGCAACTGATGGATAAGATGTAGAAGATGCTGTGATTGACACAGAAGATGATAGGCTGAACGTCAAATAAGAACCCTATAAGAGACCTGAATCTAACAGCAGTTCACTGAAAGAAAGACGTTGCATGTTCATTTGGCAGGGAAGGAGAAGATGGGTGGATAAGGTGTCGGCAATATTATAAGGAACTCATATCCCTAATGTTAGAACCCCTCACAAATGGTTCAGAATATGTTCTTTAGATTTGCTTCACAACTCAGACAGACTCTGTTAACCTTTTGAACATCTATGCTCCAATACTGTGCTCCTTTCACAGTTAAAGATAACTTATATGAGGAACTAACACTGCTATCAGCAGAATCCCTAAATCAGAATATCTTTAATTACTGGGTGATTTCAATGTAAGAGTACGTGCAAATCATAAGTTATTCCCCATTCAGGCTTCCATAGCGTGGGAAAGGTAAATGAGTACAGATAACGATTAACTGAGCTTTGCTATTGTAACTTTGTATAATCAATACTTCCTCAGAACAAACCATGTTGTACAGTGCATTGACGACATCTAAAATCGGGGCAAGGTCATTAGCTACCTCTGATGATCACCAGACTTGACTCTTTGAGCAGCATTATGAGAACAGGTTACTTCCTCAACACTGACTGAGATGACCATCACTGTCTGGTGTCTACCAGGTGTGGGATACAATGTAGGAAAATGTTTCATTCAAAACAGAAATGTCACCCATCTGTCAATACCAACCATGCTGCTTAATAAAAGTCAATAGTTCCTTAACTGAATTGAGCTGGCACTTTGTCGCTTTACCATACAGTGCAGAAGCGAAATGGAATACTCTTTGATAAGCCATAAACCTACAGGAAGCAGGAGTGGAAAAGCTGACTGGTTTGAGGCTACATTACTGTGATGGTATTTGTCGTTGAAGCCAAGCAGCCTGCTTTTTTTAATTATAAAAGTGATCCAAGTGGCAAAACTCTAAACGTATTAAGCCTCATTGAAGTAAATACCATTAGACATCCAGGTGATATACCAGTGACTGCTGGTTACATCTATGTCTGAATGTATCTGTTATATCCTTATTTGACAAAGGCCTTTTTGAATCTGCCTTAAAAATGTTGAAGAGTTGACCTGTAATGGTCTCTGAGGAAGATAATTTCACAGACTCATTTCCCTTGGGTAGAAAGAAGACTTTCCTACTCTCTGCCTTAAATAGAAGATACTTCTATCTTTAAAATTGTAAGCCCTAGTTTTAGTCTTTCCCACAAGGAGAAACATCCTGTTAGCATCCACCCTGTCATGTTCCTGTAGGATCTCGTATGTTTCTACAAGCTCACCTCTCACTCTTCTAAAGCTTCAGGGATGCAGACCGAAGCTCGCTCTTTACTGAATAATTATCCCAGGAATCAGTCAAGTGAACCTTCTCTTAACTATTTCTAATACAGTTATGTCCTTTTTTAAACAAAGGAGCTGAAAACTGTACATGATACTACAGATGTTTTACTAATGCCCTCTGTAACTGTCACAAATAATCCTTAATTTTGTATTTGTCTCATTATAATCAGCAACAACATTGCATTTGTCTTTCTAAACACTGATTGTATCTGCATGCTAACTTTCTGCAATTCATGTGGCGAGGTATCCAGATTGCTTGGTATTGCAGCACTCTGCAGTTTTTCTCCACTTACTAACATGCTGCTTTTTATTCTTTCTGCAGAAATGGACAAATCCATATTTTCTATATGATGCTCTATCTGCCGGATACGGGTCCCATTCACAATCCTTTTATATCCCTTTCCAGACTCATTTTGTCTTTTGCACAACTGAATCTCCTTCAATCTTTGTTGTCAACACATTTAGCAACCATAGATTTAGTCCCTAAAATAAAACAAGGAACTATGAATGCTGGAGATTTAAAATAAACAAAAACAGAAATTGCTGGAGAAACTCAGTAGATCTGGCAGCATCATAGATACAGTCCCTTCTTCTAAGATATTGACATAGAAATTAAATAGGGATCAGTGCTAAAGTCTCAACTGAGCTACTCCATGAATTGCGACTTACCAAATCAAAAATGATCTATGTTTTCTTGCTTTCTATCCTTGCTTATATGTCATCCTATACACTATCAGCTCCTATTATCTGTCATATATTTCATGTGGTACCTTTTGAATGCCTTCTGGAAATCCAGGTACACTGCATCTACAGGTTCCTCTCATCAATGTACCTTATTACTACTTCAAAGAACACTAATATACTAATGGAATATGATTTCACTTTAATAAAACCATGTAGATACGGCCTGATTGCGTCAAGTTTTTCTAAGTGTCCTGTGATAAATCGCCTCACTAGATTCATGGCGTTTTTCCTATGACAGATATAAAGCTAACTGCCTGTAGTTTTCTACTTTCTGTCACTTCCTAAGTAGAGGAGTTACATTTGCTATTTTCCAATCTGATTATAGCTTTCCAGAATCTAGGGAAATTTAGAAGATTAAACCAATGTGTCCATTATCTCAGCTGTTTTCTAAAAAGACGCTAGGGTGAAGTCCATCAGGACCTGGAGCCTTGTCAGCCTTCAGTTCTAACAATTTTCTTAATTTGTTATTTTATCATCCATTACTTCATGAATTATTTTGTGTTCCTCCTTCCCTGTTACCTCTTGATTTACAATTGTCTATTAGATATTATTTGTGCCTTCCACAACTTTGAGAGATACACGATATCTATTCAATTTGTCTCCATTATCTTGCTTTATGTTATTTATTTCTCAGACTCAGTCATGAGTGCTCACTTTACTTACTCTCTACTTTTTCAAATACTGTATCTGTGGAAACGTTTCTGCCTTTTTTGTATTTCTAGCTAGTGTTGTCTTGTAGGCTAATATCTTTCTTATTTTATTTTAATCATTAGAGTGTAGTACTTTGGCCCATGGAGCCTGCGCTGATCATAAACAAGCACCTGACTACTCTAATCCCATTTTCTGTCACTTGGCCCATAGCCTTGTACACCTTGGTATTGCAACTGCACATCTAAATACGACTTAAATGTTAGGAGGGTTTCTGCCTCTGCCCCCCTTACAGACAGAGTTCCTGCCACCCTCTGAGGGGGGGAAAAAAATTGTCATTCCTTTAAACCTCCTGCTTCTGACCTGAAATCTATGCCTCCTCGTCATTGATCCCTCAACTAAGGGATAAAGTTCCTTCTTTTCTACCCCCTCTATGCCCCTAGTAATTTCATACATCTCAATCATGCTCTGCTCCAAGGAAAATAATGCAAGTCTTTCCAAACTCTCTTCATAACTAAAACTCTCCAGCCAAGGCAACATCCTGATAAATCTTCTTTGCACCCTCTCCAGTGCAATCATATCCCTCAGAACCGTTCTGAGGAAGGGTCACCAGACCCAAAACATTAACGCTGATTTTTTTTTCTTCTTCAGCGAATGCTGCCAGACCTGCTGAGATTTTCCAGCAACTTCTGTTTTTATTCCCGATTTACAGCATCCGCAGTTCTTACGGTTTTTATTTGGCATTCTATACAGTTCCAGTGGAGCCTCTCTGTTCTTAAACTCTGTGCCTTGATGAATAAAGGCAAATATCCCATAGGCCTCCTTAACCAATTTATCTACCTGTCCCACTACCTGAAAGGACTGGTGAACATTCACTGAAGGTCCGTTTTGAGCCCTTCATGCTTCCCAGAGTCCAATCTTGCATCGTGTATTCACTTACCCTATTTGTCCTGCCCAAGTGAATCACCTCACACTTATTTAGGTTGAATTCCATTTGCCACTGATCAAACTATTTGACTAGTCTGTCTATATTGTCCTGTCATCTAAGGCTATCCTCCTTACTATTTACCACCCCACCAATTTCTGTATAATCTGCGCACTTGTAGATCAACCCTGCTGTACTCAAGTCTAAATCATTGCTGTATACGACAAATAGCAAGGAATCAAACACTGATTCCTACATCACAAAACACCTCTCAAATTTTGCTTCCTGCCACTCAGCCAATTCTGGATCCAATTAGCCAAATTTCCTTGGATTTCATGGTCTCTTACGTTTGCTGTCAGTCTCTCAACTGGGACCTTACAGTCTACTTGGACTTCAGCAAGGCTTCTATGTCAAATACGCTGCCCTCATCTGGTCACCTTTTTGAGAAATTGAATCACGTTGGTCAGACATGACCTCTACTTAACAAAACCATGTTGTTCCATCTTGATTAATCCTGCCTCTCCAAGTGCAGATTAATTGTGTCCTTCAGAATTGCTTTCAATATTTTCCCCGCAATTGAGGTTAGACTGACTGGTCTGTAGTTTCCTGGTTTATCCCTTGCTTCCTCCTTGAATAACAGTACCACATTGGCTGTCCTCCAGCCGTCTGGTATCTCTGCTGTGGTCAGAGAGGAATTGAAAATTATTGCCAGTGCCGTGCCTTGCCTCACCTATCAACTAGAGATGCATTTCATCTGATCCTGGAGAATATCAACTTTGAAATCTGCTGGACCACTCAGAACCTCCTCTCTGTCTATGCTAATTTCTTTAGGTATATCACAGTTCTTTTCTCTGATTTCTGTACCCATCATCCCACTCACTATTAGACAGTGATGCTAAGTATTCATTTAGAACCTGATCCATATCCTCCAAATCAGTGCACACATTATTACTGTGGTGCTTAATGGACCCTACTCTTTATGTACTTATCCTTTTTACTGTTAATGTATTTGTAAAATAACTTAGGATTTTCCTTTATTTTACCTACTATTACCTTTCTTTTCTTTTCTGCTTTTGTATATTCTGACCAATTGTGGGATCAAGCAAAAATCCCCAATATCTAAAATACTAGATAAAACCCTGCGCTCAGGCTGCAACAAACACACAACGGACAGAACTAAAATGGCTGTCTGGAACCATTGTTCTGCCTGGAATTCCAATTTACACCTCCACTTTAAAAGAACAATTAATTGAAACACGCTGTAACCCAAGAAAGCTTCAACACCTCGAGCTACCTAGAACAGACAGTGTGGAGATACTGGGCATTCACCTTCAATAGGAATCCATTCACATGTACGGTTACAATCGGAAAACCAATTGACTTCAAAAAGAAACACTAGAAACACATGTCAATGCAGATTTGAGGGGACATAATGGGGCACACAGTCTGTGTAACTGCCAGCCTCGGTCTCACTTGGGAGAGCCTTTTTTATTCAACAACATGCTTCTGCACAGCTTCCCCACAGGCTTCCACCCCTAACAGCAGCCTCGGAACCAAGAACACAGAGGCCGAACAGAGAAGCTGAATCGTGAAGCCAAACCAAGCACATCATCGGAACAAAGGTCATCTGAGAGGGGGGAAGCCAACCAAGTGCTATCCAAACAAAAGCTTTCAGACACAGGCCTGTCCCGAACCAACAGAACTGACGGCAAGAACCCCGGCAACCGGGTGCACTTTAAAACTGTGTTTTCCCCAGTGGCAAGCTGAAAATCCCGAAAGCCAAGAGTTCTGACCCAGCTAGCAGGGAGGTTAAGGCTGGTAGTGACGGTGCATGAGACCCCCAAGGGTAGGAAGTCTGATTAAAGTTTCTGTGATTAAAACTGTTGTCTTTAGGTTCTAATAGTGTTTAATCTAGCTAATAATGTATTTAATAGTATTACCTTCCTCTTGTATAATTGATTGTGTCAATTTCCCATGTTTATTGCATTTACTTTTATTTCTTGTATTACACTTACCTTTGGTATTGTAAATAAACGCAGGAATTCTTTTGCCCTGAAACATCTGTCTATTGCCTCTTCCATTTTTTTTCTTTATTCATTCATGGGATGAGGGTGTCGCTAGCTAGGCTGCATCTAATGCCCATCCCTAATTGCCCAGAGGGCAGTTCAGAGTCAACCACATTGCAGTGGGTCTGGAGTCACATGATGGCAGTTTCCTTTCCTAAAGGACATGAGTGAACCAGATGGGTTTTTCCTGACAATCGACAATGGATTCATGGTCATCATTAGACTCTTAATTCCAGATATTTATTGAATTCAAACCACTTAAAAATCAGAAAATTACTGATCGCTAACCAGAACCCTACACAATCTTCTGGCCCGCCATTAATCATCACCGAATTGTATGCTGTTTTCAATTTGATTCTGTCTTTAACTCCTTAGCCATGGACAGTGCGGCCTTCCTTTGGAGTCTTTCTCATGGGGATGTAGCTTTGTTGAGTATTATGAAATATATCTTTAAGTGTCACCCACTGAATATCTCCTGACCTATCTCTTAATTAATTTCCCAGTTCAATCTTCATACCTTCTTAATTGCCTTATTAAAGTTCAAAATGCTAGTGAGATCTACTCTTCTCTCCTTCAATCATGTTACAATCAAAGCTACCTTAGGGTGTCTTTGCCATGAGGTCATTAATAATCCTGTCTCATTGCACAATACCAGATCTAGAATAGCCCAGCTTGCTGTTTGGTTCTAAAATGTGCTGATCTAAGAAAACACCCCAAAACACGTCGTGAACTAACCTTCCAGGCTAATTTTGTGAATCTGATTTGTCCAATCTGTCTGTAGATTAAAAATCCCCATCATTATTATTTTATACAAGTTCCCGTTATTTGGAGTTAGAGAGCAGTGTAGCATGGAAACAGACCTTTCGGTCCAACACGTCCATGCTGACCAGTTACCCGAAATTAATCTAGTCCCATTTACCGGCATTTGGCCCATATCCCTCTAAACCCTTGCTATTCATATACCCATCCAGATGCCGTTTAAACCAGCCTCCTCCACTTCATCTGGCAGCTCATTCCGTACAAGCACCACCCTCTGCGTGAAAAAGTTGCCCCTTAGGTCCCTTTGAAGTCCTTCCTGTCTCACCTTAAACCTCTGCCCTCTAGTTTTGGACTCCCCTACCTTGGGAAAAAATCCTTGGCTATTCACCCTATCCATGCCCCTCATGATTTTATAAACCTCCACAAGGTCACACCACGCACTCTTTCCCCCCCCCCCGCCGCCAACACTAGCTTCCGATGTTCCAGGGAAAATAGCCCCAGCCTATTCAGCCTCTCCCCATAGCTCCAACAATCTCCAACCCTAACAACATTCTTGAAAATCTTTTCTGAACCCTTTCTAGTTTCATAATATCCTTCTTATAGCAGTGAGATCAGAATTGAACGCAGTATTCCAAAAGTGGCCTAACCAGTGTCCTGTTTCTTCCAGTATATTTGCTTCTCTCGTTCTTTGTTAATCTGTATATCCCTTTGGTTAAGGAGTTGAGCTCTTGATGCCATCCCATTGTTCACAAAGGTTATAGATGCCGTATTGACTTTGCCATACTATTGTTCATTTGAAATTCCAGCAACTCGATGCAAGATGCCATCTACAGCATATATGTGCCTAATTAAACCTGAATTTGATGCAACAAGAGTAAAAATTGCTAAAATAAGTACTGAGAACCTTCAAATTGAGTGGCAACAGCTAGAAACCCTAACCTTATTTAATGATAGCCTTTATTTCTACCTGATAGGAAAAGATTCAATCAGATAAATATGCATCACTATTCAGCCCATTGTGCCTCTGTTACATCTTTGCTAAAGTATTCCAGTGTCACACTGCTGAGATGCATGGGTTGAGTATTGATGTTTAAATGTTGTTTGGCATAAAGAAGAAATCTCTTCACAGCAAACAAAGTTTTATAGAATAAATTTTGTTGTCTGATTTTTACTTAAACCCTCTAGATTCCAAAATGTTCTGTTAGATTATTTTCTTTCTTAAATATTTCAAATGTTATACAACAGTAGTGGTAAAGGAAAATGTTTTTATACAAAGAAATAGCAAAATAGCTCACTACCGTGAGTGCTAGGCATTGGTTTTGTAATTGAAACTTCATTTCTAACAGCAGTATACAAAAGTTCACAATGCAGAAAGCTTGTAAAGGTACCAAACAAATTTATAACAGCGGAAAGTTCACTGAAGGGTTTGCGTTTCTCATTATCGAGGTACTTCTGCTGCTGCGATTACACTAAGAGCATCGTTAATTGCTTTAAAATCTGAATGCATGATAAGAATGGATTAATTTGATTTTTCTGTTACTACAAGTGGCAGATGGTTTATGTCTCTGGAATGCTCATGTTGTTAAAAGAGATCCCCGACTTGTTTGTGATTGGTTGGTGTTAATGAAGCATGCTGTGCTGATTATTGATTTAGAAAATGAGTATGACATGAGTATTGTGTGTGTTGCTGTAATAAATTAAAGAGGAGTTTTCTAATAGCCAACAGACATACACACCTTAAGTAACATGAAATCTTTGCATTCTATTTGGGTGGTCTCTGCACCATCCAACTGCTTTTATTGCATTGTGAAAAGGTGTGTATTGTTAGTTTTGAATGCCATCCAGATGGTCGTCTTTTGACTTGTTTCTCAGAAATTTTGTTTGACGGATTAGAATCATGATTGGAACACAAATTAGCATGTAGCATAGAAATTAAAATGCTAGACCCTAAACATTTTTGTTCTTGCTTTGATTCTGAGCTGCACTTAAAGGATACTAACATGTACAGTGCTCAATATCTTGTACATATCATCATACTCAGTCCAACAAAAACAGTGCTGGAGAAACTCAGCACGTCTGGCAGCATGTGTGGAAAGAAAAGCAGGGTTTGATGACCCTTTATGAAATCAGCTGGGAAATGATGGTCTTTACACTGACGACCGCAGGGGCGTTGGGTGGCTGGGGGAAAGGAGAGAGAGAGATCTATGCTGAATGGGTGCTAATGGAGAGTGTGTGTCGTTGCAAACGGTTTGGCTGTGCTGGGAGCAGCCCATATTGATGTGGGGTGGTAACAAACATGGAAAAAGGTATTCTTGCTCTGACATTGTTAAACTCAATGTTGAGTCATGAGGGGTATAAGGTATCTAGGCGGGTTATGAGGCGTTGTTTCTCTAGCTTGCATTGAGCTTTGCTGGAGCGCACGGCAGGAGGTCTGACACAAAACTGTTGGTGTGGAAACATGGTGGTGTTTTGAAGTGGCAGGCAACTGGAAGCATGGAGTCATTTTTAGGGACAGAGTGGTGGTATTCCGCAAGGCTGTCACCCAGTCTGCATTTCGTCTCCCCATGTAGTGGAGACCGTGTTGTGGACAGTGAATACAGTGAACTAGATTGAATGAAGTGCAGGTAAATAATTGCTTCACTTGGAATGTGCATCTGGGATACATGTTAGTATCCTTTAAGTGCAGCTCAGAATCAAAGCAAGAACAAAAATGTTTAGGGTCTAGCATTTTAATTTCTATGCTACATGCTAATTTGTGTTCCAATCATGATTCTAATCCGTCAAACAAAATTTCTGAGAAACAAGTCAAAAGACGACCATCTGGATGGCATTCAAAACTAACAATACACACCTTTTCACAATGCAATAAAAGCAGTTGGATAGTGAGGAAATAAACAAGTAAGCATTTGGATCTTCTGTACTTGAATGGAAAGGTGCCATGGGAGTTTGAGGACATACTGTCGAGTTGGAGGATGAGTGGGCCAGGGTGTCTCGGAGGGAACAGTTTCTGCAGTGTAGGGGAGGGGAAGGGAATTATGTGTCTGGTGGTGGCATCCCTCCGGAGGTGTCAGAAATGGCAGCTAATGATCCTTTGGAAGCAGCAGCTGGTGGGGTAGATAATGAGGATAAGGGGGCTCATATCATTATGTAGGAGGGTATGGAAGTGGTGAGGGCAGAATTGTGAGAAATAAGTTGGACACTGCTGAGGAACCTAGTAGGGAATCCTTGGTTGAGAAAAAGGTGAACGTGTCTGAGCACCCTCTCAGGAATGCGGCATCATCACAACAGATGCAACAGAGATGGAGAAACTGGGGGAATGGAATGGAGTCTTTACAGGAAACAGGATACGAAGATATATAGTGAATGTAAAAGTGGGTTTGTGATGGATATCAGTGGCCCGGCAATCATCAGAGATGGAGACACAGAGTCAAGGAAGGGATAGAAGGAATCAGAGATGGTTCAGGTGAAGGTGAGAGAAGGATGGAAATTAGAAATAAAATTGATAAACTTTCCAATTCCAGAGAGAGAGGGAAGCAATACCCGTGATGTCAACGATGTACTGGAGAAAGGGTTGTGGAGAGTGACCCAAGTAAGAATGAAACAAGGAATATTCTTTTTAACTCCGCAAAGAGATGATCATAACTGGGACCCATGTGGATCCCTATAGTCGCACCTTTAACCTGAAGAAAGTGAGAAGAGTTAAAGGAAAAGTTGCTTAGTGATAACAACCTCAACCAGGCAATATAGTGGATGGAGACTGTTCAGGTCGTCTTTAAAGGGAAAAAGTGGAGAACCCTGAAACCGCCCTGACAGAGAATGGACGTATACAGGGTTTGCACGTGCATGGTGAAGAGGAGGTGGTTGCTGCCAGCAAACTTGAAATTTTGAAAATGATGTAAAGTATCAGAAGAATCACTGGATGTAAGTGTAAAGAGATTGGACAAGCAGAGAAAAGAAGTGAGCTAAGGAAGGAAGAGAAGTTCCATGGGGGAGGAACAGCCTGAAAGAATGGATCTGCCAGGGCAGTTCTGTTTGTAGATTTTGTGAAGAAGGTAGAAGTGGCTTGTATAAGATTGGGGGACTATGAGGTGGAAAGCTGTGGGAGTGAAGTTCCCCAGATGAGATGAAGTTTGTGACAGTTTTGGAAACTATGATGATCAATGGTGGAGTCATGGTGCAGCAGGAGATAGGAGGTGGTGTCTAAAAGCTTGTGCTTAGCCTCTGCAAGGTAGAGGTCTGTACGCCAGACAACAACAGCACCACATTGCCAGTAAATTTGACACAAAGTCCGGATTGGGTCTGAGAGCATGGAGAGCATAAGTTCAGAAGGAGATAAGTTACAATGGGTGAGGGGAAGAGAAACTTAAAGCAACCAATATCACATCGGCAGTTCTGAATGAACAGACCAGTTGCAGGTAAGAGGCTGGAGGGAGGAATCTGGTGGAGGCAATATGTTGAAGGTGGGTGAAGGGGTCTGACGGATGGGCAGAGGACTGCTGCCCAAAGAAATGGACAAGGAGGTGAAGATGACTGAAGATGTGCTTAAAATTGATTGAGATGGGCCCCAGAGGGATAAAACCAAATTGGTTGCTGAGTACAGGCTGTTTAGCATCAGTAAGTGAAAGCTTAGAAAGTATAGTAAGAACCTGACAAAAGGTTAGATTACATAAAAACATAGAAACATAGAAGATAGGAGCAGGAGGAGACTATTTGGCCCTTCGAGCATGCTCCACCATTCTTCACGATCATGGCTGATCGTCCAATTCTAGCCTAATCCAGCTTTCTCCCCTTAACCTTTGATCCTGTTCTCCCTGTATCTAGTTGCCTCTTGAATACCATTCAGTGTTTTGGCATCAACTACATCCTGTGGTAGTGAATTCCACAGGCTCACCACTCTTTGGATGAAGAAATGTCTCTCCATCTCCGTCCTAAATCTTTCACCCCGAATCCCTATACTCTGACCCCTGGTTCTGGACACACCCACCAACGGAAACATCCTTCCCGCAGCCATCATGTCCAATCCTGTTAGAATTTTAGAAGTCTCTGAGATTCCCCCCTTATTCGTTTGAACTCCAGCGAAAACAATCCTTACTCAGTCAATCTCTCCTCATATGTCAGACCCACCATCCCCGGAATTAGCCTTGTAAACCTTCGCTGCACTCCCTCGAGAGCAAGAGCATCCTTCCGCAGTAAAGGAGACCAAAACTGCACACGCTATTCCAGGCGTGGTTTCACCAAGGCCCTGTACAACTGCAACAACACATTCCTGCTCCTGTACTCGAAGGCCAACATACCATTTGCCTTCTTTACCACCTGCTGCACCTGCATGCTTACCTTCAGTGACTGGTGCACACGGACACCCAGGTCCCACAGCATACTCCCCTCTCCCAGTTTACAGCCATTTAGATAGTAAACTGCCTTCTTGTTTTTGCTTCTGAAGTGAATAACCTCACGTTTATCCAAATTATACTGCATCAGCCATTGATTTGCCCACTCACCCAACCTGTCTGGATCATGCTGAAGGATCTCTGCATACTTGTCACAGTTCACCCTCCGACCCAACTTCAGTAGAGGAGGAAGGAAGGTTCCAGGGTTTCCATACCTCTAAGTTGTTACAGATTACATTCCTTAACACCTGAAAGGAAAAGCAAAAGCTTTCGTGTTAAAACATCGAACGAGTTGAACTAGGGGGAAAGACAGCTTTGAAAGAGCATGAGGTACTGTTGATAGAGGGAATGGTTGAGACTGTGTGTGGTGGTGCGTGACACTGAGTGCAGATCTCAGAATGTGCTGAGAACAGCTGTGCCAGAGCATTGCACGTCATAGAGATATCTGCGATCCTCGCAGTGAAAGGAGTAGGATAGAACTTTACTTGGAATCTACATGGGGCAAGTCTGAGACAGAGACAGTTAGTAAGGAATGAGATATAGTTGTAAAAGGGAGTTTTGGCAAATGCCTTATTGAACACTGGCTGGAAAAATGAAAATATAATGATGAATAAGAAGAAAGATTCAAATGGAAATCATATCATACTCAGTTATGATATGTTTATCATACTCAGCCCAGATGGACCAAGAAATGTTCAGTATAAATTTTCCTCAAAGTACTAGAGATGTTGGCAAAAATTCATTCTTCATTGTCCACTTAGTTCTTGAATCATCACTACGATCTGGATATGAGAGCCTCTGGTCTTGGAAGTCCATTTGTCAAACCAGGTGACAATGTTTAGTGTTCATGAAAGTGAGGTTTGATTCCAGCTCAGGCATAGTTCAGCCTCTCATTTTAAAGGTTGCAAGTCTGTTAATGTATGGTATCTGCTTTGACATAAAATCAAGGGAACGTATAGGCACTGATTTCCAATTATCCTGAAAGTTAGTGCTATGGACTAGACCAAACCCCCTCAAAACATGTCAAGAGGATAGCCTAGACCCTGACCTTTTCTTATTTTAAAGGCAAATGCGAGGCGTTATGTTCCAGATGCTAGTCAATTGGTTAAACTACCAGACGCCCTTTATTCATAAACTATAGTTACAATACTGAAAAAATAAAAATAAAGTAAAAGATTGGTTTAACTGTAACTCTATTGAAGTGCTTAACGAAATAATAAACTACTCGTTATCTGCTCCAACATAGCAACATCCCTTAAGCATGTCCTTGGCAAAGGCAAAGCCAATTAAATAGATTGTCTCATATGCAATTCTAGCAGCAGGAAGAGAACCTAAGCTTTTCACTGTAGCAAAAAGAGAAAGAGATATAGCAGCTTTCACGATCCCACAGCTGAAAGCGAAACTAAAAATTCTGGTTCTGTGGGAGCCTAACCCCAACTATGTAGGCTGCTTCTTTGTTCCAACCTTTCTTAAAAAAAAATTCCCAAGGCCTCAAATTACTTATTTTATTGGTGATGAGCAGAGCAATTAACCTCTGTCCGTTTAAATAAAATCACCTCTTAGAGCCATTGTATCATCACACCTCCCCTAAAAAGAAATGAACAATCAATATACAAAGATGGCTTCATTTTTAAAAAGCTTTAGTCTTGCACTGTCAGTACACTACAATACATTACATTACTCTAAGCATACAAACTTTCACTACTACAGTCCATTTTAGTCCGTTTTTTTCTTGCCACCAATCGCCTCCATCTTCCTTCGTCAAAGTCGTGACAGCATGTTGGCAATTACATTTTCTCATTCTGCCATGTGTATAATTTTCAAATTGAATGGCTGCAAAAATAAACTCCATCTAAACAGTCTGGCAATTTTATCCTTAATTTTTTCTAAAACCTTTAAGGGGTTATGATCAGTGTACACAATTGTCTCAGACACATTTCTGGCAATATAACTGTTGAAATTTTGCAATACCAACACTAAACTCAAGGTCTCCTTCCTAATTGTAGCATGTTTCTGTTGATTATTCAATTTTCTAGGAAAATACCCAGTAGGTCTTTATATCTTACTGTCTTGCAAGAGTATAGCACCGACACCCACATCACTTGCATCAAAAGCCATGTTGAATGTCTTTGAGTCATTAGGTGTGGCTAATACTGGGGCAGTGGTTAACATAGCTTTCAGGCTTTCAAATGCCTTCTGACATTCCTCCATCCACTGAAATTTTCTGCACTTCTTCAACAAGTCAGTCAGTGGAGCAACCACACTGCTAAAATTCAGTGTGGCCTTCTGATAAAAAACACTCATTCCCAGGAATTGTTGTACTTCCCTCCTTGTCGATGGTATGGGAAACTGCCAATATCCTCTGAGTAAGTCCAACTTAGAAATATAAATTGCATGTCCCGCCTTGTCAATACAGTCTTCTAAATGTGGAATAGGATATGAATCATATTTTGTAACTGCATTGACTTTAATAGTCCACACAATCATTGGATACCATCTGGTTTTGTCACCATTACTGTTGGTCAGCTCTATTCTTTACAAATCACTTTTTGATTATGTTGTCCTTGAGCATGTGTTCAATCTGTCTTTGAACTTGTGCTAGCATTAGAGGGTTAAGTCTATAGGATATTGCTTAATTGGAACAGCATTTCCTGTATCTACATCATGCATAATTAGAATATTACTTCCCAGCTTATTCCTGCGTATCTCCCCATGTGTTAGTAATAACTCTTTCAGGTCATTTTGATTTTCGTCTGGAATGTAAGTCAATAATTTATCCCAATTTTTGAGAACTTCCTCATTGTCCAATTTAATTTGAAGAATGTCCAATTACGAATCATCTGAATTTGAGTTCTTCACTTTGTTGTAACCAGTAACACATTCTATTTTTGCTTTCCTTCCCTATCAAAATACCTTTTGAGCATATTGACATGACACACTCTGTGAGATTTCTTTCTATCTGGCGTTCTTATTGAATAATTCACCTCATTCAATTTTCTTTTGATTTGATAAGACCCACTAAACATTGCCTTTAAAGGTTCACCTACCACTGGCAATAATACTAACACTTTATCTCCACTAGCGAGACTAGAAATTTTTGATTTTGTGTCTGTTTCCTGTTTCATCACATGCTACGCTACTTTTAAATGTTGTCCAGCCAACTCACTTGCAATATTTAATCTTACCCTTATATTTGGACTATGTCTCAAATTTGTGGTGTCTGAACTCTGTTTTCTCCTCAGTTAACTTCAGTGGTCCTCTTGCCTCATGCCTAAACACTAATTTGAATGGATTGAATTTAGCTGATTCATTAGGTGCATCCCTAATTTCAAAAAGTACAAATGGAATCCTTTACCCCAGTCATCTGGATAGTCTTGACTGTGAGCCCTCAACATGGTTTTTAAAGTTTTATGCCACCGTTCTAGTGCTCCCTGCGATTCTGGATAGTACACAGTGGATTTGAATTATATTCCTAAACTGTCCGTAACATCCTTGAATAACTTTGGTGTAAAATTTGACCCTTGATCTGATTGTATTTCTGTGTGTAGTTCTTATCTTATTTAAAAAAAAAAGTAACTTCTACAATCCTTTTAGCTGTGATACCGTATAATGGAATGGTGTCTGAAAATCTTGGAGACACATCCAGTGTGGTCAACAAATACTGATTCCCACTTTTTGTTTTAGGTAGGCATCTTATGCAATCAATTAATACTGTTGTAAATGGTTCTTCAAATAGGGGAATGGGTATGAAGGATGCTGGTTTTATCATTGCCTGAGATTTTCCTATTACCTGACACGTATGACATGTCTGGGCAAAAGTCAACCACATCCTTATGCAGTTCAGACCAATAAAAATGTCTTTATATTTTGGTTTTAAGTTTTCCTTACTCCCAATGACCACCTACTGGTAATCTGTGTGCTACCCGCAACACCACCACCTTGTAACCCACTGGTAATACAATTTGATAAACTTCTGCTCTTTTCTCATCTGCCTGAATATTTGATGGTCTCCATTTCCTCATGAAGCCTTCATTTTTAAGATAGTAACATTCTGGGATCCACTCAGAATCTTCCCTGTTTATGCTTTTTGATACAACTGCATTAGTTTTCCCTCTTTCTGTTTCAATTCAGCTAATTTCTCTGAACTAAAAATATTCACTTTGTCCTCCACTTATTCTTGTTTTTTTTTTCTCAAGCATTTAATCAAACATGGTTTTTGATAATGAAACTTCAACTTGCTTATCTTTATTCCTTGATTTCTCCTCCTGCTTCAACCTGTGGCTTTGTGACCTTGTTACCATAAAGTCACGAAAAATCCCAGGATATACTTCCTATAACACCTCAGTAGCCTGATTTTTTTTTCCCACCGCCTCCTCAACCACAGTAGGCATCACTCCCACCTGTGATCCAGCTAGATCATTGCTAAAGATAAATTGTATTTCCAGAAGTGAGAATTTCTGTTTTACTTTCAGCACTACTTTTCGCTGGATTGTCCAACCTCGCTTTATATAATGGAACACTGCTCTTTCCACCATGAATTCTATATATTACCACTTTTTCTGGCAATACTCCTTCTGAATTACATATCTCCTCATCCCTCACCAAAGATTGACTCACTTCCATATCTCTTAAAATTTTAATTTCTTTACCTACTCCTCCTGGCATGCATAAGTAAACCTTACCCACTCAATTAAATCCTTTAAAGTGATCTGGTACTTACTTCTCAATCAATCCCTGATCAGATTATGCATTCTTTTGCTGCTTTTTCACTTCCACTGAGCTTTCCAAGAACTTCAAATCACTGGCCGATCCTGTTTTCTCACATCCGTCGTCCCAGTGCTTTTTCTAAACAACTAACATTGCAACTTCATGTGGTCTACTTTATTATAGTGAAAACACCTGAGCTTCTTTACTTCTGTTTTCCCCTCATGGGTTTCCTTTTTACCCTGTGGTAAGTTGTCTTTACCATCTTCAATGACATCTCCTTTCTCCTTACCTCCTGAGGATTTCTCTTTGTCCCCCAATTTCTATCCCTCACAGATTGAAATTAATGTCAAAAGCCAAACTTTGATTTATGAACCAACTCGTAATCGCCTGCCATTTCCGCTGCTAATCTTGCAGTCTTACCTGACTGCCCTTCCACGTGAATTCTTGCTACTTTAGGAAATGAATTTTTGAACTCCTCCAAAATAATCTTCTCTCTAACAGCATCACAGGTTTGATCTATTTTCAATCCATTTTCCACCTATCAAAATTACTTTGTTTGATCCTTGCAAACTCTGTATTTTTGACCAGGTTCCCTCCTTAGATATTGTCTGTAGGCTTCTGGTACTAGTTCATATGCAGTCACAGAAGGATCCTTTATAAAAACCTGTGATCCTGGATAGATCTCAAACTCAAATCAAGGGACAACTGACATTGATATAAAGGACCATGATAGAGCTAACACATTAGGCTCTTGCTTCTGGGAAAAAAAATCTCTGTTGTTACTTAATTAACATTTAGTAGCACGGTTTATTTGTGACTCCCAGTCTATGTTAAAGATTCTGATGTTAAGTTTTGGTTTTCCCTCATATTCATGTTCAATGGTTGAGATTGTTCTTTTAGCCCTAGCTTGGACCATTGGATACACTAGTGCATGAAAATGAGATTGTTAAAGGTGAAATTTGAGGGCTCCCACGTAGTTGAAGTTGAGATCCACTCAGTCACTTTTTTTTTTGTCATGGATCGTCCTGTGACTGAACAAGCCTGAACTGAACACGGATCTTTGGACACATGGACCAAGTTATCCCTCGAGGTAGTGGGATGCAGTGTGTAGGACTTCTGTCCGTTTCTCTGTTCTGCTCCATCTTTAGGATGTGTTTCAAAGCATGATGCAGCTTAATAAAAAAAATTGTCCCCATTTTGAACACATGGAAGCACCCCATTAAATAGTGATGAATTACTTTCTGACCTATTTCCTCTAACTATGTGGCAGTAGTAATGTTCCCCAGGTGTATTGATGATCGCTACAAGTCTGACAATAAGATCATTTAAAATGCAAATCAGAATCTAAAATACAAACCATCCAAACTCCATTTTTACCAATAAATGAGGCTCTGTAAAAGTTTCATTTTAGATTTTATGGGAACTGGAGGAGTGCAGGAGGTGTGATGTGCTTTCATGTATCAGACCTTAATTTGAGCTGTGGCAAGCGAAGGGCCAACTTTGCAGGGCATGTATGTGGCTGTGCAAGTGCTGATTATCTATCAGAAATGTGCATTGATCCAAATAAAAATATGGTTGGTCGTCATTTGACTGGTTACCCAAAGATCTAACACAGTTGAAACATTTACACTGAGGTAGATCTTCAACTTGTCTTTCTACTCTTTTTAGAGAGCAGTTTTCTTCAAAACTCTTCTTCATTATTTGTCCATCCACCCATCTATTCACGGTGATTCCTTTTGAACATTTCATTTTTACTTAGATTAGTTTAAAGCTGAAATATCCCAGAAAATAAATTAAAATTCAAGAACACCACTCAACAGGAGTGCCCCTTTAAAAAGCTTCGCATTAGAAATACTTTATTTGCACCTTAGGTGCACCAAAATAAAACTGTAAACTAATCCTACTGAGTTGTAAAATTTGCCAGAAGTGTAACTTGTCATGCCCCATAGCCTTTCTATGGAGATTTATAGTCATTTTCTACCAAGTGTGAAAATCCTGTAACCCACAATATGATGTAACTACTGACTAAATTGCTGAAAATTAAAGTCAGAGACATTTACAGCGCAGAAAAAGGCCCTTCATCTTATCAAGTCTGCACCAGCCAGAAACCAACATCGAATTGTTTTAATCCCATTTTCCAGCACTTGGCCCATAACCTTGTATGCCTTGGCTTGCAGGTGTACGTCTAAATACTACTTAAAATGTTATGAGGGTTTGTGCCTCTACTACCCTATCTGCAGTGAGTTCAGATTCCCACCATCCTCTGAGAGAGAAGGTTTTCCCCATATCTCTAAACCTCTTGCCCTTACCTTGAATCTATGCTTCCTGGTCATTGATCCTGCCACCCAGGGAGTTCCTTCCTGTCCACCCTATCTATGCCCCTCAATCTTACACATGTCGTTCATGTCACACCTCACCCCACCTCTCCCTCCCTCCACCGTTTCACCTGTTTCAACAAAAACAACCCTAGTCTATGTAATTTCTTTTCATAACTAAACTGTATAGCCCAGGCAATATCCGGATAAGTCTGTTCTGCACTTTCCAATGCAATCACGTCCCTCCTATAATGTGGAGTCCAGAACTGCAGACAATGCTCTGGCTGTGGCACAACCAAAAATTTATACCATTCCAACGTAACATCCCTGCACTTAAACTGTATGACTGGGATAAAAAAAGGCATGTATCCCATATGCTGTCCTCACTTATCCACTGAACAGATGTTGCCTAATTCTGGAGAAATCACCAAGAAATATAGAAAGTTTAAGTTTAAATTCATTTCTACTTGTAAGCAATTGGGCACCCACAAAAGCGGATATTTGCCATTTGGATAGGTAACTGGCTTGAAAGTAGGAGACAGAGGGTGGTGGTGGAGGCTTGCTTTTTGGACTGGAGGCCTGTGACCAGCAGTGTTCCACAAGGGTCAGTGCTGGTTCCACTGCTTTTTGTCATTTATATCAATGACTTGGATGTGAATGTAAGGGGTATGGTTCATAGGTTTGCAGATGACACCAAAATTGGTGGCGCAATGGGCAGCCAAGAAGGTTATCTCAGAGTGCAATGGGACCTTGATCAGATGGGCCGATGCGCCGAAGAGTAGCAGATGGAGTTTAATTTAGATAAGTGTGAGGTTCTGCACCCTGGAAAGGCAAACCAGGGCACGACATATAGACTTAACAGTAAGGTCCTGTGGAGTGTTGCTGAACAAAGTGACCTTGGAATGCAGGTTCATAGTTCCTTGAAAGTAGAGTCGCAGGTAGACAGGATAGTGAAGAAGGTAACATAGTTTGGAACTGGAGGAACACAGCAGGGCAGGCAGCATCGGAGGAGCAGGAAAGCTGACATTTCGGATCGGGACCCTTCTTCAGAAATCAGAAATTTTCTGAAGAAGGGTCCCAACCCGAAACGTCAGCTTTCCTGTTCCTCTGATGCTGCGTGGCCTGCTGTGTTCCTCCTGCTCCACACTGTGTTATCTCAGACTCCAGCATTGGCAGTTCTTACTATCTCATAGTGAAGAAGGTGTTTGGTACGCTTGTCTTTTTTGGTCAGTGCTTTGAGTATAGGAGTTGGTAGGTCATGTTGCGGCTGTACAGGACATTGGTTAGGCCACTTTTGGAATACTGCATTCAATTCTGGTCTCCCAACTGTAGGAAGTGTGTTGTGAAAGTTGAAAAGGCTTAGAGAAGGTTTACAAGGATGTTGCCAGGGTTGGAGAGTTTGAGCTATAAGGAGACACTGAATAGGCTGTGGCTCTTTTCCTTGGAGTGCCAGAGGCTAAGGGGTGACTTTATAAAAGTTGTAAAATCATGAGGGGCATGGATGGCATGGATAGGATGAACAGCCAAGCACCTTTCCCCAGCACTAGGAAGTCCAAAACTGGAGGGCGTAGGTTTAAGGTGAGGGGAAAGATTTAAAAGGGACCTAAGGGGCAACTTTTTCATGCATGTCGGGAACGAGCAGCCAGAGGAAGTGGTGGAGGCTAGTACAATTACAGCATTTAAAAGGCATCTGGATGAATACATGAAAGAAAGGGTTAGAGGGCTGTGGGCCAGATGCTGGCAAAATGGGACTAGATTTATTTATCAAATCTGTTTGGCATGGATGAGTTGGACCAAAGGGTTTGTTTCCACATTGTACATCTCAGTGACTCTACTTGGTAATTATGAATGTTGTACTGGACATGATTTGCTTCTGGATTATTTAGTTGGACATTTGTATGTCTGGAATGATAGACACACAATAGATTGAGCTACCCTACCTGTTTCCTTCTTTTAACGAAATCAGTGTTATAGATTAAAATACAGCTGTGTCCTTGAAACTGAAATCATAAGGTGTATATAAAGTGGGATTTGTAAAACAAGAAGGTATTAACTGCTGTGATGATGTTTTAATTACATTTTGTTTTCTGCAAGCATAAGGGCATTCCTTTCAAAAGGCATCAAAACAAATGTTTAATTTCATGCTTGTTAATGGTCCATTTTTCTTAAAGCTGCTTAGTTTCTTTAATAAACTGTCAAATGTTTACATGTTCATTATTGAAATATGATTAGTAAAATGTTGCACAAGTATTGTATGAGCTTCCATATATAAAATATGTTCAATGGATCAAAATCTTTAAAATCTAGGGTTGCTTGCATTTAGTTTTGCTTCAGTTTGGTCTTTTTTAGGTTTATATTCTATGTTCAATCCCAAATAAATTACTTAGATGCTCAAACTCAGTTCACCTCTCATTCGAGAGTGTTGTGTTCCTGTTTGCTTTCATTACACCCTTGGCTCCTCATTGTTTCGTATCCATTCGTCAGTCCTCCTTTCTCTTCACATTCCTTCTTTTCATGAAGATCTCATAATCTAACCACTGGTGTTCCTTTTTAAAACCTGTGCTTTTAGTTTGATGGTTATTTCTCTTATTACACCTCTCGAGAGCACTGAGGTGCTCCTTATTATATGCAGTCTGAAATTTTAAGTGGTGGTTGTTTTGAAGGTGATGCTTGTTATTGTTGGTTATTTTAATAAAATGAGCAATGCCCTCAAATGAATATCTAATGCTTGATGGTAACAAGCATTCACACAGCATGGTTTGAAGTTTTGAGACTTTTGCTGTAACAAATAAATTTAAAGCTAAATTGTTTAAGTGTTATTCACTTGGCAACTTATTCTCTAAGCAATGAAAAATTTTCCCCATTTAAAGCAATTAGAAATATTCAGTGAAACATTATACTGTCCTTCAGCAGATGCTTCATTCTCCATGAACCAGTCCAAAGCTATTCACAGTGCTTTAATGGCTTCCTCCTTCTTTCCTTTTCCAGTCAGATAACTTCTGACTTCCAAACTGAAATTCATGGTGAGGGTTGCCCTGGAGATTGCTCCCTCTGAAGAATTGGTCTCTTCAATCCAGGTGCAGGTTAATACATATGTTCTTTGTGGTGACTAGCATTTTCTCTGTTTGATAGATAAGAATAGCTCACCCCTCATTTTCTCATGCACTCTCTCCTTTTCTCCCAATCACATTTACATGACTGACTTGTTTTTCATCAGGTTCTGTAATGTCTTTGAAAAGCCAGTAAACTAATACAAGTCAACAAGGTGCAGAGCTGGATGAACACAGCAGGCCAAGCAGCATCATAGGAGCAGAAAGGCTGACGTTTCGGGCCTAGACACTTCATCAGAAATGGGGGAGGGGAAGGGGGTTCTGAAATAAATAGGGCGAGAGAGGGAGGCGGATAGAGGAGAAGATAGGTGGAGAGGAAACAGACAGGTCGAAGAGACGGGGATGGAGCCAGTAAAGGTGAGCGTAGGTGGGGAGTTAGGGAGGGGATAGGTCAGTCCAGGGAGGACGGACAGGTCAAGGGGGCGGGATGAGGTTAGTAGGGAGGAGATGGGGGTGTGGCTTGAGGTGGGAGGAGGGGATAGGTGGGAGGAAGAACAGGTTAGGGAGGCGGGGACGAGCTGGGCTGGTTTTGGGATGCGGTAGGAGGAGGGGAGATTTTGAAGCTTGTGATACCACTGGGCTGCAGGGTTCCCGAGCGGAATATGAGTTGCTGTTCCTGCAACCTTCGGGTGGCATCGTTATGGCACTGCAGGAGGCCCAGGATGGTCATGTCGTCTGAGGGATGGGAGGGGGAGTTGAAATGGTTCGCGACTGGGAGGTGCAGTTGTTTATTGCGAACCGAGCGTAGGTGTTCTGCAAAGCGGTCCCTGAGCCTCTGCTTGGTTTCCCCGATGTAGAGGAGGACATAATGGATACAGTGGATGCAGTATACCACATTGGCAGATGTGCAGGTGAACATCTGCTTGATGTGGAAAGTCTTCTTGGGACCTGGGATGGGGGTGAGGGAGGAGGTATGGGGGCAGGTGTAGCACTTCCTGCGGTTGCAGGGAAAAGTGCCGGGTGTGGTGGAGCTGGAGGGGAGTGTGGAGCGGACAAGGGAGTCACGGAGAGAGTTGTCCCTCCGGAAAGCAGATAAGGGTGGGGAGGGAAAGATGTCTTTGGTGGTGGGGTCGGATTGCAGATGGCGGAAGTGTCGGAGGATGATGCGTTGGATCCGGAGGTTGGTGGGGTGGTA
>NC_063333.1:52935584-52952045 GCF_021869965.1 Rhincodon typus | reverse complement strand
CGTACCTACACTGGCCCTAAACCCCACCTCTTCCTCCGTTACATTGATGACTGTATCGGCGCCGCCTCATGCTCCCACGAGGAGCTCGAACAATTCATCCACTTCACCAACACCTTCCACCCCAACCTTAAGTTCACCTGGACCATCTCTAATACCTCTCTCTCCTTCGTGGACCTCTCTGTCTCCATCTCGGGCAACCACCTAGAAACCGATATCCATTTCAAGCCCACCGACTCCCACAGCTACCTAGAATACTCCTCCTCCCACCCACCTTCCTGCAAAAATGCCATCCCCTATTCCCAATTCCTTCGCCTCTGCCGCATTTGCTCCCAGGATGAGGCATTCCACTCCCGTACATCTCAGTTGTCCTCGTTTTTCAAGGACTGCAACTTCCCCCTCAGTGGTCGAGAACACCCTCAACCGTGTCTCCCACATTTCCTGCAACTCATCCCTCACACCCCGTCCCCGCAATAACAACCAAAAAAGAATCCCCCTCGTCCTCACGTACCACCCCACCAACCTCCGGATCCAACGCATCATCCTCCGACACTTCTGCCATCTGCAATCCGACCCCACCACCAAAGACATCTTTCCCTCCCCACCCTTATCTGCTTTCCGGAGGGGCCACTCTCTCTGTGACTCCACACTCCCCGCTCCACACTCCCCTCCAGCCCCACCACACCCGGCACTTTTCCCTGCAGCCGCAGGAAGTGCTACACCTGCCCCCATACCTCCTCCCTCACCCCCATCCCAGGCCCCAAGATGACTTTTCACATCAAGCAGATGTTCACCTGCACATCTGCCAATGTGGTATACTGCATCCACTGTACCCGTTGTGGCCTCCTCTACATCGGGGAAACCAAGCGCAGGCTCGGGGACCGCTTTGTGGAACACCTATGCTTGGTTCGCAATAAACAACTGCACCTCCCAGTCGCGAACCATTTCAACTCCCCCTCCCATTCCTCAGACGACATGACCATCCTGGGCCTCCTGCAGTGCCACAACGATGCCACCCGAAGGTTGCAGGAACAGCAACTCATATTCCGCTCGGGAACCCTGCGGCCCAGTGGTATCAATGTGGATTTCACAAGCTTCAAAATCTCCCCTCCCCCTACCGCATCCCAAAACCAGCCCAGCTCGTCCCTGCCTCCTTAACCTGTTCTTCCTCCCACCTATCCCCTCCTCCCACCTCAAGCTGCACCCCCATCTCCTACCTACTAACCTCATCCCGCCCCCTTGACTTGTCCGTCCTCCCAGGACTGACCTATCCCTTCCCTAACTCCCCAACTATGCTCACCTTTACTGGCTCCATCCCCGCCTCTTCGACCTGTCTGTTTCCTCTCCACCTATCTTCTCCTCTATCCATCTTCTATCCGCCTCCCCCTCTCTCCCTATTTATTTCAGAACCCCTTTCCACTCCCCCATTTCTGATGAAGGGTCTCAGCCCGAAACGTCAGCCTTTCTGCTCCTATGATGCTGCTTGGCCTGCTGTATTCATCCAACTCTGCACCTTGTTGTCTCGGATTCTCCAGCATCTGCAGTTCCTACAATCTCTGATTCAAACTAATACAAGTAGTGCTTGATATGGATGCTTTAATCTTTTCAAAGCTTATGTCCAACACAGTGTGAATCACATGAGAATTATATCCAAACAGGAATGTTAACCAACTGTCATCAAGACCATGTTATTTTCTATCTTTAAATAAATACAGTTTACAAAGCCATATATAAAACCTGACATCCATCGCGCCTTTCTGAGAATTGGCGATTAACAGTCTGTCACAACCAACTGGTGTAATGCTGTGAAAATCAAGCCTCACTATCCCAGAGTCATCACAAAAGTTAGTTTTCAAAAGTTAAGTATACAAAATTCCCCAATTTACCTGATTTCTAGACCCGAGTTGATATAAATCATTTCCGTACTTAAGTTTAAGAATTACTACTTGCTGCAAGTGATTATACTCTAGATACAGTTAAATAGCTGTAAACTGACAACACATAACTCTACAAATTAAAACTCTTAATCTTCTTATGAACATCCCCTTACAAGTGCATACAGACAGATAAATAGACAAGGAAAAATAGTTAATGGGCAAAGAAAAACTGTGAGGCAGTTCAGTGGTTCCTATTCACAGATTGTTGAGATCATCCTCATGATTCTTGTGCTGATCAGAGCGTTGATTTACAGTTGTCTTTCTTTGGATGCTTCCACTCATTTGTAAGGGACACCAGTTGTACAGCTCACTAAGATAATGCCTCTGTATTACCAATTAAGAGTCACAGCTTGCAACAGCTGCTGAAGGATGGAAAATTTGGTTTTCTTCAGTTTTAAAATAGAGTTTGTTCTCCGCAATTACAAGAGAACATTCCCAGCCCCGATTGTTTAGTTGCTTGGGAACAAATCTCACAGTTGTTAGCAGGTACAGACTTTTGCCATTGGGCTATGGACTAATGACCAGTTATTAATCAACATCTTGTTACCACCTAGCTACAACTCAAACTTCAATTATTGCTTGGTTTGTAAAGCTGTTTTCTCAATGCTTGCCATGAGTGTCCAATTACATGCTTTTCAAAACATGCTGCAGTTCTTTCAAACAGTTCTTTCATATTTCAGTCCACAAATTTAAAAAGCCAGAAAGTGAAAAGACAGTCTTTACAAGCCTGATAGAGTCTGCGCAGAAGCTTTAGCCATTGTCTACAAGTGTGAATAGCTTGCCCTTCTTATCAATAAGACAAGCTGAGCTCCACGTTAATGACCAAGTCATGTGGCTTGTTACACAAATCGTTTAATTCCTCCATAAGTAAATGAGAGAGCCCAAAGTATAACAGTCTAAAATATTTTGTTCAAACATTCTTTTGGTGGTACAGAACTGGAGTACTGATCAATAGTCAGAGTAATGTTGACGTTTTTTTATTTTGCACCTCAGAGAAAAATGCGCAAGACTACCAATTTAGGAGGAAATCTAATATTTATACTGTAGAAGAGGAGAATGCTGATTGGATGGTTGGCAAGTGGACTTTGGCAGATTTGTTGGCATGGAGAATTCATCAGTTAATGATTGGCAGTTAACTGTCATTTCAAGGCATTTCCCTGAGAAAATAACCCTATAAAGTTGAGTTGAAATAAGCACAGTGCAAGTACATGTTCTTTCTGTCTGAAAGAAATATTAACCACCTTTACTCCTACTCTCTGCTTTCAGTTTTGAAGCTAGCTAGAAATCTGTTCTAGATATTGATACCACCTGAGTACACGCTGTTCCTTTGCAATCCTCCGAGTTTATTCCAAGTGATTTTTCAATGTGGATGAGTGCTGATTCAGTAACTGAGGGAGGGCAGTAGGTGGAAATTAGCAGAAGATTTTGTTTATGTTTGACCCAATGCCACTTTTGACTCCAGCTTATGTGAAGTCTCAATACTTAAGAAGTCTTGGTATCAATTTCTCTTACTCCTTTACGCTGTTCTGAGGAAGGGTCACTGGACCTGAAACGTTAACTCTGTTTTTTTCCTTCACAGATGCTACCAGACCTGCTGAGCAGCTTTGTTTTTGTTTCTCTTACTCCTTTTTTTTCATGGCTTATGAGCATTCCTGGCAAAAGTAGCATTTATTTTCCATTCATAAATGGATGATGGAGAGCTGCCACTTTGATCTGTCTGGTAATAGTGCTTATAGGAAGGAGCTTCCAGAATTTTGCCCTGGTGACAGGTTGAAGTATAGGTAAATTTGTCATATTCTCAAAGGACCATATATCGGGCTGCTCTCTCAGCAGAGAAAAGGGGGACTTGTGGTGGTTTAACCTGAGGGTCACCATGCCTTGGATGAGGTTGAGAAGCTGGGACCTTCATGGTAACCTCAGCTGAAGCAGGAACAGTAAAGGAGTGATGGTGATATAGTTACAGGTCAGGATGGTATGTGACCTGAAAGGAAACTTCCAGGTGGTGATGTTACCCTGCATTTGCTGTCCTTGAACAAGGTCATGGGTACGGAGGGCGCTATTCAAGGAAGTTTAATGATGAATTCAAGTGCACCATCTCTTCAGTACACACAGCTGCCACTGTGTGCCGATGGTGGAAGGACTGAATGTTTAAGATGGTGTGCCGTCTAGTTTTCAATTCCCCATCCCTGGGAAAAAGACTGTGCATTCATTCTATGTGTGCCCATTCTGATTTTATACACCTCAATAAGGTCACCCCTCATTCTCCTATGTTCCAAGGACTAAACACCTATCCTGGCCAACCTCTCCCTATTAACTCGGGCCTACTAGTCCTGGCAACATCCTCGTAAATCTTTTTTGCACACTTTAGTTTTACTATGTCTTTCCTATAACAGGGTGACCAAAACTGTACACAATACTCCAAGTGCGGCCTCATCAACGAATTATACAACTATGGCATACCATCCCAACTCTGATACTCAATGCCTCAATCAATGAAGGCCAGCATGCTAAATGCCTTCTACACCACCCTGTCTACCTGTGACGCTGCTTTCAACAAACTATGTACTTGTACTCCTAGGTCCGTCTGTTCCACAACACCCCTCAGGACCTTACCATTTACTATATAATTCCTTCCTTGGTTTGACTTTCCAAATTGTTACACTTCATACTTATCTATATTGAATTGCATTTGCTAATCCTCTGCCCACTTCCCCATCTGATCAAGATTCATCTGTAATTTTTGATAACCTTCCTTGCTATCAACAATACCTCCTAATTTTGTATTGTCCGCAAACTTACTAATCATGCCTTGTACATTCACATCCAGATCATTTATGTAAATAATAAATAACAAAGGTCCCAGCACTGACCCCTGTGGCACACTATTAGTCACAGGACTCCAGTCCGAGAAACCACCTCCCTCTGCTTCCTACCATCGAGCAAATTTTGAATCCAGTTAACTAGCTCTCCCTGGATCCCATGCAACCTAATCTTCATGACTGACCTGCCATGCGAGACCTTGTCAAAGACCTTACTAAAGTCCATACAGACAACATCCATTGCCTTACCCAAATCCATCCCCTTGGTTACCTCTTCGAAAAACACTTTTTTTTTTTAAAAAAAAAAAAAAAATTTGCCAGACATGACTTCCTACACACAAATTGGTGCTGACTATCCCTAATCAGACCTTGACTGTCCAAATGTTGGTTGATCCTGTCCCTCAGTATCCTCTCCAATAACTTGGCCTACCACTGATGTCAGGCTCACTGGCCTGTAGTTCCCTGGCTTGTCTTTGCTACCTTTCTTAAACAATGGAACAACATTAGCCACCCTTCAGTCTTCCAGAACTTCACCAGTGGCTAAAGATGAAACAAAAATCTCTGCAAGGGCCTCTGCAATTTCTTCCTGAGCTTTCCACAACATCCAAGGATGGACTTGATCAGGCCGAGGGGATTTGTCCACCTAATGCGGTCTAAGGCTGCAAACTCCACCTCTCTGGTAATATATATGCAGTACAAAACATCCCCACTTGTTTCCCTTGTTTTCTTAGCATCCATGATTCTCTCCTCAGTAAACATAGATAGCCACGTTAATCTTTAAAGGGACTAGCCACCTTTTTTCTCTTAATATAACTAATAGAACCTCATGGAATTATACTTAACCTTATGTGCCAGATCCATCTTATACCCTCTTTTTGCTATTCTGATTTCCCTCTTAAGTAAGCTCTTACACTTTTTATAATGATTTAGGGATTCACTTGGCCCCGATAGTTTAAACCCAACGCATGCAGCCGCCTTTTTCCTGACTAGAGCCTCAGTAACCCTCGTCAGCCAAGGATCCCTGAACCGACCAGCTTTTCCCTTCACACTAAAAGGGATATACTGTCCCCGGACTCTTGATATCACACTTTTAAAAGCCTCCCATTTGCCACTCGTTCCTTTTCTTTCAAACAGACTCACCCAGTCGACCACTGATAGATCCTGCCTAATGGCTCCAAAATTGGCCCTGCTCCAATGCAGCACCTTAACCTGTGGACCTGTCCTATCTTTTTCCATTACTATATTAAAAACTAAGAGAGCTACAGTCACTGGACCCAAAGTGCTCTCCGACTGACACTTCAGTCGCTTGCCTGACCTCGTTTCCTAAGAGGAGGTTCAGTGTTGCACCCTCCCGAGTAGGCCCCTCTACATATTGATTTAGGAAACTTTCTTCTGTACATGTGACAAATTTCACCCCATCCGGGCATTTTACGCTGTGGGTGGCCCAGTCAGTACAGGGGAAATTAAAATCTCCAACCAATACTACTCTGTTATTCCTACAGGTATCTGCAATCTCTGTACACATCTGCTCCTCTAGTACCTGCTAGCTATTTGGGGATATATACTACAGTCCTAACAGAGTAACCATCCCCTTCTTGTTTCTGCGTTCTGACCATATGGTTTCATTCGATGATCCCCTAAGAATATTCTTTCTTAGCACTATTGTTATGTCCTCCCTTAGCAAAAGGGCAGCACCCCACCGCCCCCCCCGCCCCTTTCACTTACTTGTACTTCTGTCACACCTGTAGCTTCTCGATCCTGGAACATTGAGCTCCCAGCCCTGCCCTTCTCTCAGCCATGTTTCTGTTATAGCTTTAATATCCCAGTCCCCAGAGCCAGTCCATGCTCTGAGCTTATCTGCCTTCCAGTCAGGCCTCATGCATTGAAATAAATGGACTTTAAACCAGAAGTCTTTTCCCTCTCTTTACTGTGCCCCTGGCTATTCTGAATAGTAAATTTGTTCTTGATGGCTAATGTATCTTCTCCTGACTTCTCTATGGCCCCTGTCTTATTCAGAGTCCCATCCCCCCTGCCAAATTAGTTTAAACCCTCCTGGGTAACACTAGCAAATCTCACTGCGAGGATGTTGGATCCCCTCTGGTTCAAGTGCAACCCATCCCTCTTGTACAGGTCACCTCTTTAGCAGAAGAGATCATAATGATCCAAGAACTGAAAACCCTGCCCTCTACACCAGCTCCTCAGCTCCACCACATTCATCTGGCCTGTCTTTTTATTTCTCTTTTCACTGACATGTGGCACTGGGAGTAATCAGGAGATTATTACTTCTAAGGCCTTGCTTTTTACGTCTTACCTAACTCCCTATACTCATTTCGCAGGATCCCATTCCTTTGTCTACCTATGTCATTTGTACTGATGAGCACAATGATCTGGCTTTTCGTCCTTCCCCTTCAGAATATTCTGCAACTGCCCAGAGACATCCTTGACCCTGGCATCTGGGAGGCATCACACCATCCTGGTGTCTCGTCTGCGGCCAAGGTGTGGTTCTCTCTGACCTGCTGTATGGTTGGATGTTATTGAAGAGGAGAACTTTGTAGAATCAAAGGGGAAGCATGGACCTTTGTATACTTAGATAAAATTGGATTTTTCATACTGTTTTATTCTTGATTGATTTTTCCACAGCAATTTAATACAACCTAGTTGTTTGCTGTGCTATTTCAGAGGGCATTTAAGAGTCAGAAACACATTGCTGTGGGTTTTGAAAATTGTGTAGGGCAGATTGGATAAAGATTGTGGGTTTCCTTCCCTAAAAGACAATCTGATTGTTTCTTGGTTGCCTTTACTGAAATCCCTGAAACGGGCTATAAGCCTACAACCTTCTGACTGAAAGTTGAGCATGCTACTATCTTCTGAGTTGAAAAATTGTGAAATCTACTGGAAAATAAAACAATGGAATAAATTTTGTTATGCTTACACTCGACACTCGTTGACTCATAAAATCATTGTATAAAAGTGTAAGATTATTATTGGAGACTTTTACAGAGACTTGAGTTTGATGAGCACGGCAAATACCAATTTGGTGTAGTTTTGGTTCAGTCGTGCCAGACTGGCAAGTTCCAATGAATGGAAACTGAGCCAATGTTCTGTTAACTTCAATTTGGATGTATTTCAGACTTTAGAAGCAATTTAGTTTGGATACTTTCCAAGCTATAATTCATAGTTCTTAAAAAAAAATTTCTCATATCAGATTCGAAGCGTGAACTCTTGATTCTCTCTCCACGGATGCTGCTAGCCATGCTGAGTTTCCCTAGCACTTTTTTAAGTTTCAGATCTCCTACATCCATGGTTTCTTACTTTTTTTGGATGATTTATAGTGAATTTACAGTTTTTCAGAGTAAATCACGATTTATGGTTTTGGAAGATTTGTCCAAATGACAATTTTGACACTATTTCTTTTAATTTATATTAGTGAGAGCTATTAATCTGTTATCGGATAAAAATTGTTGCACTTCTTGTCAACTCATTTATTAAAAGTACAACATGAACGGAATTGTATTTGGTCAGTATTTTCCATAGACTTGATATACAGCTCTTTGTTGGTAAACTGAGAAAAATCAAAATCTTGAGACATCCTGTCAACATATTGCAGACCAAAATTATATGTTCTTTTATTACAATTAAAGCCAAGTTCCATGACTGAAGGTAGGATCTCCCTGAAGAATTGCCTTAACACTCATACTGAACCTCACTAAAAAGTAACAATACCATATGATCTTTCACCTGTAATGCTAATCGTGTGGTAACCACATTACATGTTTTAAAATGCAGTGAGCTGATCAGACACCAATCCGCTGGTCTTGCTGTGTATATTTTTGTGATTTATAAAGTGGTATCACCTCAGAGATTAAAATAAAATGTATTGACATACTCCTTTCACATATAAAACATGTCTGTTTGCAGAAGTATCTTTAATTGAATCTCTTGTGGCACACCATAGGATTGGATGATATTATCCCTTGGGCATAAGAGCACTAGACTAATCTGTAGAGTCACTTGCATGTTTTAACTGAAATGTTGTTTCTCTAAATATAAATTGGCTGCCAAACATAACATCAGTGGCACCATCATGTTCTGTACTTATTTTAAAAGGATGAAAACATACAGAATTTACATTTTAGTTCAATTTGTATAAGGCAGCCTAAGGGTTTATAATTTAGAACTTGTTAAACTTTTTGAGCATTAAACTTTCTGTGAATTTCTATTTTTACTCCAGTGCCATGTAATATATTACAATTTAAGGTTTTGCTAATATTTTTACTTGTGCTGTATACAACGGTTAGCTTCCATAGGTGAACCTCTAGTCATGCAACCCTCTAAGATATCGGTGCCAACTAATTCTGGCAGCCTTTGCATTCACAATTATAATTGCTCCACTTTTGGCTGTGCTTTCAGTTGTGTAGGCCCTAAACTCTTAAATTCCGTCCCTAAACCTATCTCTCTGCCTCTCTACTTAGTTTGCTTCCTTGACAATGCTCATTTTACCAAGGTTTTGCTTATCTGAACTAAAATGTCCCTAAGTGACTTGATATTGTACGCTGTTTTCTTTAAGCGCTTAAGGAAGATAGAGTAGATAGGGAGAAACCACGAGGACACAGTTTAAAATGTTTTACAAAAGGAATGCATGTGAGTTGAGAAAAAAATATTTTCGCACAGTGAGTAGCTAGCGTATGGAATGCTGTTCCAATTTTGATGTGGTGGAGGTGGTTTCAATTGAAGCATTCAAGAGGGCATTGAATGATTATTTAGATAGAAATAATGTCTGTACAGGAAAAAGGAGATAAATTGGTACTAAGTTATGCATTGCATGCATTGCATTTATTATGCCAAATTTCCTCTTTCTGCACCATAACAATTCTGTGATTCTCTGAAACATATAATTGTTAAGAGTTATATAAATAAGACACTTCATTGTTTTGTTCATCTATGAACCAAATCTAGTCTTATGCTAATGAATATCATATTGTTAATACCAGCAAAGCTTGTTGTATGTTCAAGAATGCATTAGAAATGATGTGGCTTGCCCTTTCTGTCTTTTTGGTTCAAAATTAGAGAAAAAAATGCTGATTTCATAATTCTGGTTACAAGTTAGTTTTAATAAAATTTTCTAAAAATGAGTAGTTTATAATTTTTAATCAGTACAGTTAGAACTTATTCCAAAAAATACTTTGAGTTTCTTAAGTGCATTGTCTGAGATGTCATTCTGAAACTTGTGTATTTGATGGAACTTCATCAACATCACTGAAGAGCTCTAAATTGCTCTATTTATCCCCTTTTTCCATTTTCTGATTACAAAGCTATTAATGAAGAAGAGCCTGACCTCTTAGTTAATGAGCTTCAAAGTTTAATGACTTGCCTTCCTCTACACGCCTGGTTACCTCTTCAAAAAATTCAATCCAGTTGGTCAGACATAACGTTTCTGTAATGAAACCATGTTGACAAATCTTGATTAATCCCTGACTGTCCAAGTGCACATCATTTCTGTTACTCAGAATTGCTTCTAATAGTTTCCCCATAAGTAAGGTTTGACTGAGTGGCCTGCAGTTTCCTGCTTTATATTTGCTACTTTCTTGAATAATCTAGTCCTCTGAAACCTCTCCTGTGGCCAGAAAGGAATTGAAAACTATTGCCAATGTTCTTGCCACTTCCTTCCTTGCTTTGCTCAATGGTCAGGAACGTATCTCATGTGGTGCTGGATATTTATCAAGTTTTAAGCCTACCAGGTAGTTAAAGGAAGTGATGGACATTTCATAGCTGGCATCATCAGTGTACACTTGGAATCTCACTTGATATTTGCAGGTGCTGCTGGTGGACAATATGTAGTTAAAGGAGCAGAGAGGAGGATAAGCTAGGAATCTGTGTAGATGGTATGCCTGGGTAGATAAGAGAAACCAATATTGCTGAGTGAGTTCTGGCTCTAGTCAGATAGGACTAATGAAGTCATATGAGAGAAGTTCTACTGAGATGGTGAATGGAAGATAATTAAAACAGAATTCCATAGTGAAAATGATAAATACTGCAGATAGGCTGAGGAGGAATCATCCACAATGATTTCACAGAGGATGGCATTTGTCTCTAGTTCAGCTGCGACAAGAGTGAAAGTTGGACCGGAAGAATTGATTTGTGGTAGAAATGAGAACAGTTGGTTGTATTTTACAGTGCAAAGCAAAATTAGAGAGATTATAGTTGGCGAGTATGATTGAGTCAAAGATTCATTTTGAGGCGATCATATTGGTCATTATGAATGGAAGGAGGACTGAGCCTGAGGAAAGTATAGAAATAGGAAATGCACAACTGATGCAGAAAATGAAGAGGCATGTGGTTCATGTCACTGACCTGCCACATGATGGTTATACTGAGGAAGACACACAAAATTAGCCCAGCCATTTGGAAAAGTTGCAGTCATTAAGCTAGTACGAATCACAAATTAGGTCAGGTTGCACAGAAAATAATTTTGTTAATTCCTCCAGTATTTCTTCCTCTGAAATTTCTCCTAATCTGACTTACATGTGTTATCCCTTATCCTAAAATTATGATCTGTCATTGTAGATTGCCCAACATGAGGAAACATCCTTTATACATCTACTTTGTCAGTCTCCTTTAGCATTTTATATGCCTCAGTTAGATCTCCTTTCATTCTTCTAAAAACCATAGACTATAGGCATAAACTGTTCAATATCTCTTTATAAGACAAACCTCTCATCCCTGGAATCAATCCAGTGACCCACCTCTAAGATGCCTCCAATGCAGCTACATTCCATAAGTAAGGGGACCAAAATTATATTCAATGCCCTCTGTGTGTTCTCATTAATACCTTGTATCTTATTACCTGCTGTACCTGTATACTAGTTTTCTGTGATTTATGCGTATAAGGGCACCCAGATCCGTCTGTACTGAAACACTCTAGCCTGCAGTTCATTGCCTCACTCACTGATCTGCAGCCCTTTGTTCTCTAACTCATTGTGAGCAAGGAAGTAAGTAAGGAAATCTGGCAGGAAGAGGCGTGGAAGTCGGGACTCAGTCCCTTTTGGCTAACGGCCTGGGTCAGCAACATCTTGGTGATGGTAGGCTCAGCCTCAGATTCCAACGGTCCGGGACTCCTAGAGGTAGCTTTTGCGGTGTCTTCTAACCCGGGATTCGAATAGCCTGGCATAGTGGTCTGCTTGAACGGTAGCTTTGACGATGAGGTGTGTCCTTGAGACAAGCAGGATTCAGGCAAGTGGCAGACTTCATTCTTCTTCAAGCAACAACTGTTTAATGCAGGGAGGGGGCCAAAGATCTTCCCCGAATCTGGGCTCGACGTGAGAACTTGGTCATTCTCTTAATCTACAGCTCAGATTGGAAGAGAGATCAATGACACACTCTGATTTTTAACAGTGGAATATTCATAGTCATTTTCATACATTTTGCACTACAGTAATCACATACAGCGTGGTCACTGTGTCCTTTGTCCTTATTCCATACACCCAATCCTGTGAAACACCTGATCAATGATGGGCATTCCTATGGACAGCCTCTGGTTCCCATGATCTTATGGTGTTTAACAGATATTATAATCTCCAGGCCTTGGGATCTTTCTGTGCATCCTATTAATTCACATTCCAAAGTTACTGATTATACTCCTTCGGGTCTGTCCCAGACTTGCTTATCTCTAAGGACTGCTTGAATTGTGTTGTTCATTGTATTCCATGCATGCACTCCATCACATTCTGTTATTTCTCTTTAATTTTCCATTGTCCCAATTATATATATAAAAATACAAAAGGTAGTTGGTTTTAACTAACTGCTGTAAGATTCATAATATTAATTTCTGTTATAAAGTTAGTTATAAAGTGTAAAGTTATACAGCTGCTCCTACTGTTAGCACTTTGTAACTAATAAGTTGCAAACAATCTATTTTGCTCAGGATGTACCAGACATCTTTTTACAGATAAGGAAACGTTTCCTGAGACTAATTAACTTTCATATCTAGGTTTAAATGTTTTTCCCCTAAAGCTTTTGTTATGCTTTGGTTATACATGTATCTATACTTATGTTGAAATCTATCTCTATGATTATCTGAAGAATCTTCAACAAGAACCTATTTCTCAATATTTTGAATAACTTCAAAGAAACAACTAATTACTACAAAATAACTTTGGCTGTTGTTTTCATAGCTGCTTAATGAGTTAGGCTGACTGGTTCATGGACTGAGATTTACACCCCTTGTTCTAACTGGTACTGTTCACCTAATGGGACAACATCCTTTTATTAATGAGGCTGGAATCAATCACTTGTCTATGCTTGGGAATCCTCTCATCAAACGGTCTTGGATTGTTGCTTGTAGCCTTCCGTTCACCTTGAAGTCGCCCTGTTCAAAGGTACCATTATGTTTCACTTAACTACTAGAGCAGGCTGTTTAAGTCAAGTGGCCATTTTGTGCCTTTCAAACATGGGACACCCTTACAAGAGCTTTGATGAGATCACTCTGGAATACTGTTTTAAAAGTAGTATGAATGTGTTAGAAGCAGTTCAGAGAAGATTCACTTGACTGATTCCTGGGAATGAGGGGTGATTTAATTAGAAAAGGTTGGACAAGCTGGGCTGGTATGCATTTGAATTTAGAAAAATGAGAAGTTGTTTTATTGAAATATAGATCCTGAGAAAAAATGGCAAGGTGAGTGCTGAAAGGATGTTATCCCTTCCTGGGAGGGAGACAAGAATTAGGGTAAAAAATTAAAACTAAAAGGGTCACCATTTAAAACAAATAAGAAGAAATTGCTTACCTTGTTTCTGGACAACTAAAAGAACTAATGCATTGATAAAATGTATTCTATGGCCATGTTCACTCCTCCTACCATCCAAGCACAGTGGCAGCAGTGTGTACAATCTTGAAGATATATGGCAACAACTCACCAAGGCTTCTTTAACAACACCTTACAAACATGTGACCTCAAACCCATGACCTCTACCATCATAGAACAAGGGCAACACCAGCGTGGGAACATCTACCTAGAGGTTACCCTCCAAGCTGCACACCATTCTGACTTGGCACTATAGTGCTGTTTCTTCACTAGATCAAATCCTGGAACCCCCATCCTAACAGCTCTGCGGTGTCTCCTCTCTGTCTGTCTTTCTCTATCTGTCTCACTTAAAGTCATAGAGTCATACAGCATGGAAACAGACCCTTTGGTCCAGCTTGTCTGTGCTGTCCAAACATCCCAATCTGTCCTGAAGAAGGGTAATACCCGAAACATTGACTGCTGCTTTCCTCCAGATGCTGCCTGGCTTGCAGTGTTCTTCCAGTCTAATGTTTGTCTGTCCCAATCTGACCTAGTCCCATTTGCCAACATTTGGCCCATATTCCTCTAAACTCCTCATATTCAATTACCCACCCAGTTGCCTTTAAATGTTGTAATATACTCGCTTTCACCTCTTCCTCTGGCAGCTCATTCCATACATGCACCACCCTCTGCATGAAAATCTTTCCTCTCTCACCTTAAACCTATGCCTTCTAGTTTTGGACTCCCCCCCCACCCTGGAGAAAAGACCTTGGCTATTCAGCCTATCCATACCCCTCATGATTTTATAAATCTCTATAAGGTCACCCCTCAGCTCCAGGCAAAAAAATGCCCCAACCTATTCAGCCTTTCCCTTTAACTCAAACCCTCCAGTCCTGGCAACATCCTTGTAAATCTTTTCTGCACCTTCTCGGGTTTCACAACATCCTTCCTATATCTCTGTTTATCTGTCTCTGTGTGTCATCAGTAGCATTTTTTTTCTACTTTGAATGTTGACATTGGCATAAGATTTAACTAAGCTCTGCCACTTTGCCTTTTAATGGATTTAACCCTCACTCTGGAGATTTGAATGCATAATGAAGTTGACCTTCCTGTCCTCTGTGAATGTTCCACTTTTAGGATATTACTTTAATACAAGGTCCTTTAAACCCCCTCAAATAAACATAAGTGTTTCCAAGGCCCTGGTCAAAAAAGAGTGGCAGAGTTCTTCAACCTCTCCCTCCTACAAGAAGACCACCATCATCCCCGTACCCAAGAAAACGCATGCAGTGTGCCTTAATGACTACTGCCCAATAGCTCTGACTTCAATAATCATAAAGTGCTTTGAAAGGCTGGTTATGGCCCACATCAACTCCAGTCTTCCAACCTGCGTTGGTCCCCTGCAGTTTGCCTACTGCCATAACAGGTCCATAAAGGATGCCATATCCCTTGCCCTGCACTTATCCCTGGAACATCTGGACAACAAAGACACCTATGTCAGACTCCTCCTTGTTGACTACAGCTCAGTCTTCACCACCATCATCCCCTCCAGACTGATCTCAAACTGCATGACCTTGGTTTCAGCTCCACCCTCTGCAACTGGATCCTCAGCTTTCTGACCCACAAGCTGCAATCAGTGAGGATAGGTAACTGCACCTCCTTCACAATAACCTTCAACACTGGAGCCCCCCAAGGATGTGTCCTCAGCCCCTTACTATACTTCCTTTACACCTATGACTGTGTTGCCAAATTCCAAATGAACGCCATTTACAAGTTCGCTGATGACATCACTGCAGTGGGCCTGATTTCTCACAATGCTGAGTCAAAATAAAGAAGGGAGATAGAGTGAGCTTGGTGACGTGGTGCAACGAAAACAATCTGTCTCAATGAAAACAATCTGTCTCTCCACATTGGCAAAACTAAAGAGCTGATCATTGACTTCAGAAAGAAAGAAGGAGAACATGCCCCCATCTACATCAACAGAACTTAGGTTGAGAGAGTGAAGAGCATCAAGTTCCTTGGAGTGACAATAACCGACGACGTATCCTGGACTTCCCATGTAAAAGCAACAGTCAAGCATGCACAACAACGCCTCTACTTCGTCAGGCAGCTCAGTAAATTTGGCATGCCCGTAAGGCCCCTCACTAACTTCTACAGATACACCATTGAAAGCATGCTGTCCGGCTGCATAACTGCCTGGTACGGTAAAGCGCTGCCCAGGACTGTAAGAAACTACAGAAGGTGGTGTGCACAATCCAGACTATCATGGAAGCCAACCTTCCGTCCATGGACTCTATTTACATGGTTCGCTGCCTCGGAAATGCGGCCAACATCATCAAAGATCCATTGTACCCTGGTAATGATCTCCTACAACCCCTTCCGTCAGGGAGAAGTTACAGATGTCTAAAGATACGCATGAGCAGGTTCAGGAACAACTTTCCGGCTGTTATCAGACTGTTGAATGGACTCTAGCCTCAAATAATGTAACCTGTATGCCTTTAAGTCTTTTTGATCTGTACAACCTATGCTTGCTGTGATCTGCCTGTACCGCTCATAAACAAAGCTTTTCACTGTATTTTGGTACACATGACAATAAAATCAATCAATCAATCCAACTATCTGTGTGCAGACCAATGTTAATCCTTTGACTAACACAAATATTGCAGTTTTTAAAAAATCATTTTCGGGATTGCTTGTCACTGGCAAAGCCAGTGTTCTTCCTTACATGCTTTTGAGAAAGTGATAATGAGCTGCCTTCTTGAGCCACTGCAGTCCAACAGTGTAAGTACACTCTCAGTGCTGTGAGGGAGATATCCCACAATTTTGACTCTGGAATGACGATATAGTTCCAAGTCATGGTGGTTTGTGGTTTGTCGTTTGGAGGGGAGGTGGCATTGTTTCCCTGCATTTGTTGTGCTTACCCTGCTAAATTGT
>NC_063333.1:52912696-52935084 GCF_021869965.1 Rhincodon typus | reverse complement strand
GCTGGGTCCCTCATTGTTCATGATTTATATAATTGATATTGAAGAAAATGCGCAAAGGAGCGATAAGTAAGTTGCAAAGATTGGCCAAGTTGTTGACATTGAGGAAAAAGGTCTTAGATTACAGGAGGATATAAATGGATTGGTCAGATGGGCAGATCAGTGGCATGCGGAATTTAACTCTGATAAATGTGAGCTGATGCACTTCAAAATGAGTAACAAGCAAGGGAGTACTCTGAACAGCAGGACAATAGGAAGATCAAAGGAACAGAGGGATCTTGGGATGCTTGTCCATAGATCCTTGAAGGTTCCAGGGCAGGCTAATAACGTATTTAAGGCATATAAGACACTTGCCTTTGTCAGTCGTGGCATACCTTATTAAGAGCAGGGATGTTGTTTTGGAGTTGTACAGGACTTTGATTCAGCCACAACTGGAGTAGTGTGTTTGGTTCTGGTCACCACACAAAGGATGTGATTGTACTAGGTAGGGCTGTAGAGGACATTCACCCAGATGTTGTCTGGGATGGTGCAATTTAGCTGTGAAGAGAGGGTAGAAAAACTAAGGGTTGTCTTCTTTAGAGCAGAGAAGGCTGAGAAGGTGACCAGATTGAGGTGTATAAGATTGAGGGACATGGCCAGGGTGGATAGAAAGCAACTTTTCTGCTCAGTGAAGAGTCACTAATAAGGTGGCATAATTTTAAGGTGAAAGGCAGGAGGTTTAAAATAGACTTGATTAAATGAGATAACAAGGTGTAGAGCTGGTTGAACACAGCAGGCCGAGCAGGAAGGCTGATGTTTCGGGTCTAGACCCTTCATCAGAAATGGGGGAGGGGAAGGGGGTTCTGAAATAAATAGGGAGAGAGTGGGAGGCGGATAGAAGATGGATAGAGGAGAAGATAGGTGGAGAGGAAACAGACAGGTAAAAGAGGCGGGGATGGAGCCAGTAAAGGTGAGTGTAGGTGGGGAGGTAGGGAGGAGATAGGTCAGTTCAGGGAGGACGGACAGGTCAAGGGGGCGGGATGAGGTTAGTAGGTAGGAGATGGGGGTGTGGCTTGAGGTGGGAGGAGGGGATAGGTGGAAGGAATAACAGGTTAGGGAGGCGGGGACGAGCTGGGCTGGTTTTGGGATGCGGTAGTGGGAGGGGAGATTTTGAAGCTTGTGAAATCCACATTGATACCAGGGCTGCAGGGTTCCCAAGCGGAATATGAGTTGCTGTTCCTGCAACCTTCGGGTGGCATCGTTGTGGCACTGCAGGAGGTCCAGCATGGATATGTCGCCTAAGGAATGGGAGGGGGAGTTGAAATGGTTCGCAACTGGGAGGTGCAGTTGTTTATTGCGAACCGAGCATAGGTGTTCGGTAAAGCGGTCCCCAAGCCTCCGCTTGGTTTCCCCGATGTAGAGGAGGCCACAACGGGTACAGCGGATGCATTATACCACATTAGCAGATATGCAGGTGAACATCTGCTTGATGTGGAAAGTCTTCTTGGGGCCTGGGATGGGGATGAGGGAGGAGGTGTGGGGGCAGGTGTAGCATTTCCTGCGGTTGCAGGGAAAAGTGCCGTGTGTGGAGCGGACAAGGGAGTCACGGAGAGAGTGGTCCCTCCAGAAAGCAGATAAGGGTGGGGAGGGAAAAACGTCTTTGGTGGTGGGGTTGGATTGCAGATGGCGGAAGTGTCAGAGGATGATGCGTTGGATCTGGAGGTTGGTGGGGTGGCTCCCCCTACTGCATCCCCAAACCAGCCCAACTCATCCCCGCCTCCCTAACCTGTTCTTCTTCCCATCTATCCCCTCCTCCCACCTCAAGCTGCACCCCCATTTCCTACCTACTATCTCCTCCCTACCTCCCCACCTACACTCACTTTTACTGGCTCCATCTCCGCCTCTTTGACCTGTCTGTTTCCTCTCCACCTATCTTCTCCTCTATCCATCTTCTATCTGCCTCCCTCTCTCTCCCTATTTATTTCAGAACCTCCTTCCCCTCCCCCATTTCTGATGAAGAGTCTAGGCCCGAAACATCAGCCTTCCTGCTCCTATGATGCTGCTTGGCCTACTGTGTTCAACCAGCTCTACACCTTGTTATCTCAGATTTTCCAGCATCTGCAGTTCCTACTATCTCTGATACATACTTGATTAAATGCTGATTTTACCTAAAAGGTGGTGGGAATCTTGAATGCACTACCTGGGAGGGTAGTTGAGGCAGGAAACCTCACAACCTTTTAAAAAGTACTTAAATGAGCTCTTGAAATGTCATAACTTCCAAGGTTATGGGACTAGTGTAGGTTTAGAGTTGTTTCTTCATTGTTGTAGACTTGATTGGCCAAAGTGTGCCTTCTTTACTGTATGATCCTATAATTATATGAAAGATACCTGGTTTTCTTCACGTTTAAACTGAGTTTTTATTCCACTAGAGAACAGGCAGCTTAGGTTGTGTACAACTGTACACAATTTTGTGTCATTCTTTCTCTCTGTCTGTGTCTGTAACTTGTTCCAACTTGCTTGGTTTGCTAAGAGCCAATCGGTTTCACATGTAAACAACAACTCGATTGCTGATCATTTGCACATTCCAGGAATCCATAGCCACAAAAACAGAGTTCATAATAGGTATCAAATTCGTTAATGTGAAATTATGGAAATCTGTTTTCAAAAATCTGTTTTTGTTACAGTCCACAAATTTTAAAGACGCAAAAATAAAAGACCGTCATTAAAATGCAAGACTGTCCCAATCCACAACCAATCTCTCTCCCTTGCCACAACCTTCTCTCTTGTCCCATTTCCCTGTCCTTCTGTCTTGGTCATCTACTCAAATATGTGCCCATGGAGAGCTCAGTTTGTGAGTAGTAATGGAAGACTTTAGGTGCAACCTTGAAATGATTTGGATGAGGACTCTTCATTTGAAGTTGCATCTTTCCTCTCTGGGCGTTTCCACGCAGTGTGAAAGGGGGAAATGGAAATCTGATGCTTGGATTGTCCTTGGTTGACAGGCTGCTGACTACTCATGCTGTGGATCCATCTGTCCAGTCTCCAAAGCATCTAAACAGCAGTGGCAATAGGTGTGATCAGTCAAGAGGTAACCATAACCTATGCTAAAGTACCAACATCATGGTTTGTGCCAAAATGCCAATCAGGTTTATCATGCTGGGATTAACAAAATAAAACAGATTTTAAACAGTGCAGTGTTGCCAAGTCAATTTTGTGCATGTCAAATAACTTCACAAGTCAAAAAAGAGACTTAATTTAGACTTGATTCCAAGTCACTAACTGGAGTCGATAAATGCCGTACCCAAATAAAACAAAAAGTGAAGTGATGAAACTTATATTAACAACATGATAGAGGAAGCATTACTAATGTTGCTATAACAAAAAAAGGATTCATTCTATACGATATCTTACAATTGATAGTGAGGTATCTTGACCAGATGTGTGGCTTGAAGATCTTAGAAATAGCGACTACATTTTCTCCATCCTTCCCAGCTGCCTGATTGGGCTCCAGCCACAGCAGCACAGAATTTCCATCCCCTTCTGAAATGCTTCCTTAACTCAAAGTATCTTTCCATTCATGGGGTAACTTGCATACTTGACAAACCAAAAGCGAACTTCCATTGAATTTTTAAAATAGGTTTTCAAAGCAGGACCAGGCACTGGAAAGTGACAGACAAAGCTACCTTAGTTTTAATTCCCCCCCAGCACAAATTTGTCATAAATTGGGTGTGAGTAGAGTGTTGCAGAGAACCTAGGTCAGTGTCTGCAGGAGCTTTATTTCTGTAGGATGAAAGCAATTTCAAATTGGAAATGTACATAGGTCCTTAAAAACTAAGATAGTTGAAACTGAGAGGGTATAATGGATATAAGTTTGCATAATACTATTGTAATAGCATAAAATAATTAACATTAGTTAACTTTTCACCAATTTATTCTTGTCATTATTCGAAACCATTAGTAATGTGATTATAGAAGGGTGATACATTCGATTTATGTATTCACTGTTTCAGTTCCAACATATTTGGTAACGTTCTCGGTAAGTTTTAATATTATGAGTGGCTGATGTGGACTTTCCTTTTATACATGGAATCTCAAAAGTGAAATATGTTCTTACTACAAGAAGCTTACATTACAAGAAAAGCATAATATTTTAATTTATGTCATAAGGCAGACCAGGTTGGACTTGATGGAAATTATAAAGTGAGGCATATGTTTTTCCTGTTATGATTAAAGGAGTCTCCAAAAATGACAATTACTAGCACTGATTGATTTAAACAGCTAACAGAAGGAGGCAATTTATATTAATTTAACCACAAGTACTACTTTTAACAAATTTTAAAAATGCAGAATTATGTCGATCGCATTAACACTAAGACTTTATGTTGGTGACTGATTGCAATGATGAACTGTTTTATTCACGAGTGCTCTGAGCGCAAGATTAGATTTTAGAACTCAAGTTGGGTTCAGTCAACAAGTTGAGAGCAAAATTGTTCATTAAGTCACTTAATCTGTGCTTAAGTTCTTGTTTGCCTGTGAACTGAAGAGAGAGCGATTATAATATTGAGCGTAAATGCTGGGGTGCAACTGAACATACATTGTAATATCTATATATTTTAAGAAGTGTTTAATTATGAAGGGTGCGGTATTGAGTCAGTGCACCATTGGCCACTGTTTTAACCTTTGTACTGGTGCACAACTTGCTATCAGTTGTGAGGAAATCCATGACTTTGAATTTCATTTGTATTTTTTAAGGCACTCCCTAACTAAACGAGAAGTTCTGAGAAAGGGTCACTGGACCCAAAACATTAACTGATTTTTTTTCTTCAAGATACTGCCAGACCTGCTTATCTTTTCCAGCAACTTCTGTTTTTGTTCCTGATTTACAGCATCTGCAGTTCTTACAGTTTTTAAACCAGATGTTGCACAAGCAAAGGTAGAGAGGAGACTGACTCCCTCGTTTAAAAAGAAATAAAATATACTAAAGTTTGGATATCAAAAGTTTTGAGAAAGTAGGACTTGGTTAAAAGATGCATTAGGAAACAAATCAGTCCTGTTGAGCTGTAGCAGTTGATGAGTCCACTGGTGCAATACAAGCAGGCTGAAGAAGTGTGATGAAAACAATACAGGTCTAGAGTTTAAGAACAGTTTTGTGCTGCTGTTTCTGTTACTCGAAGATAAACCTTGTGCACCTATCCCATTCATACCATGTTCATCAAGTTCTGCAAACACATGCCATTCTGGTAAAGAGTCATAGAGTCCTACAACACGGAGACAGGCCCTTCAGCCCAAACTGGTCCATGCCGTCCAAAATGACCATCCATGTTAACCCCATTTCCCTGCACTTGGCCCATATCCTTTTAAATCTTTCCTATCCATGTATTCATCCAAATGCCTTTTAAATGTTGTCAATGTACCTGTCTCAACCACTTCCACTGGCCCTCAGGTTCCCATGTATTCTTTCTGCCCATACCTTAAACTGATGCCCTCTAGTCCTCGATTCTCCAACCCTGGGGAAAAAGACTGAGTGCATTCACCCTATCCATGCCTCTCATGATCGTATACATTTCTATAAGATCCCCCCTCAGTCTCCTACACTCTAAATAAAAAAAGTCCTAGCTTTTCCAACCTCTTCCTATAACTCATATCAGTCCCTTGAGTGCTAGCAACATCCTTGTAAATTTCTTCTGCAATGTTTCCGGTTTAGTAACATCCTTCCTATAGCAAGGTAAAGACCATGCTCATGAAACTCTGGTTAGTTGTACATCGTTATGGACAGGATCATGCCAGAAACCTCAAATCTTGCTGATTTCCAGAACCATCCTGAGTTCACAGACTTCCATCCTGCCCAGATCTGTGAAATTCCTGTACAATTGTTCTGCTCATTACTTTTGCTGCTGAGGTTGGACAGAGGTAATATTTTCCCCATTTTGTTCACGTGCCTGGAAACAGCATATTCAAAAGAAAAATTAATGACCAGATTTCAATGAAACCTGGTGCATAGTAGGGTATGGTAATTACAAAAATAAAGGAAGAAGTTATAAAAATAAAACAGGAAAAGTGGTCCGACGATGACTAACAAGGGAAATTAGGAATAGTATTAGATCCAAGGGAACATAGAACATAGAACATTACAGCGCAGTACAGGCTCTTCGGCCCTCGATGTTGCGCCGACCTGTGAAACCAATCTGAAGCCCATCTAACCTAAACTATTCCATTATCATCCATATGTTTATCCAATGACCATTTAAATGCCCTTAAAGTTGGCGAGTCTACTACTTTTGCAGGCAGGGCATTCCACGCCCTTACTACTCTCTGAGTAAAGAACCTACCTCTGACATCTGTCCTATATCTATCACCCCTCAATTTAAAGCTATGTCCCCTCGTGCTAGCGATCACCATCCGAGGAAAAAGGCTCCCACTGTCCACCCTATCTAATCCTCTGATCATCTTGTATGTCTCTATCAAGTCACCTCTTAACCTTCTTCTCTCTAACGAAAACAGCCTCAAGTCCCTCAGCCTTTCCTCATAAGACCTTCCCTCCATACCAGGCAACACCCTGGTAAATCTCCTCTGCACCCTTTCCAATGCTTCCACATCCTTCCTATAATGCGGTGACCAGAACTGTACACAATACTCCAAGTGCGGCCGCACCAGAGTTTTGTACAGCTGCAACATGACCTCATGGCTCCGAAACTCAATCCCTCTACCAATAAAACCTAACATACTGTACGCCTTCTTAACAACGCTATCAACCTGGGTGGCAACTTTCAGTGATCTATGCACATGGACACCGAGATCTTTCTGCTCATCCACACTACCAAGAATCTTACCATTAGCCCAGTGCTCTGTATTCCTGTTACTCCTTCCAAAGTGAATCACCTTACACTTTTCCGCATTAAACTCCATTTGCCACCTCTCAGCCCAGCTCTGCAGCTTATCTATGTCCCTCTGTAACCTGCAACATCCTTCCGCACTATCCACAACTCCACCGACTTTGGTGTCATCCGCAAATTTACTAACCCATCCTTCCACGCCCTCATCCAGGTCATTTATAAAAATGACAAACAGCAGTGGCCCCAAAACAGATCCTTGAGGTACACCACTAGTAACTGAACTCCAGGATGAACATTTCCCATCAACCACCACCCTCAGTCTTCTTACAGCTAGCCAATTTCTGATCCAAACCGCTAAATCACCCTCAATCCCATGCCTCCGTATTTTCTGCAATAGCCTACAATGGGGAACGTTATCAAACGCTTTACTGAAATCCATATACACCACATCAACTGCTTTACCCTCATCCACCTGTTTGGTCACCTTCTCAAAGAACTCAATAAGGTTTGTGAGGCACGACGTACCCTTCACAAAACCGTGTTGACTATCCCTAATCAAATTATTCCTTTCTAGATGATTATAAATCCTATCTCTTATAATCCTTTCCAACACTTTACCCACAACCGAAGTAAGGCTTACTGGTCTATAATTACCTTCTTGAACAAGGGGACAACATTTGCTAGTCTCCAGTCTTCTGGCACTATTCCTGTAGACAATGACGACATAAAGATCAAAGCCAAAGGCTCTGCAATCTCCTCTCTAGCTTCCCAGAGAATCCTAGGATAAATCCCATCCGTCCCAGGGGACTTATCTATTTTCACACCTTCCAGAATTGCTAACACCTCCTCCTTATGAACCTCAATCCCATCTAGTCTAAAAGCCTGTATCTCAGTATTCTCCTCGACAACATTGTCTTTTTCCTGTGTGAATACCGACGAAAAATATTCATTTAGCGCCTCTCCAATCTCTTCGGACTCCACGCACAACTTCAGAGATACTTCATTGTAATTTGAGATTTTTCATTGTGAAGTTGAGTAAGTGGGCAAATGCAAGGCAGGTGAAGTACATGTGAAATCATCCACTTTGGTAGGAAAAACAGGAAGGCTGATCGTTATGTTAATGGTGATAGGGAAGAGCATGCGAATTGGCCAGAAAGCAGCAAACCTGAGGATTGGGAGCAGTTTAGATTCCAGTAAAAGAGGGCAAGGGGATTTATTAAGAGGGGGAAATAAAGTGCGAGAGTAAGCTTGCAGAGAATGTACAAACTGTATACACTTAGATATGTGAAAAGAAATATAGGAGTTATAATGGGGAACAAAGAGACGGCAGACCAATTAAATACATATTTTGGTTCTGTCTTCACAAAGGAGGCACAAATAACCTACCAGAAATGTTGGGGAATACAGCATCTGGCATGAGGGAGAAACTGAAGGAAATCAGCATTAGTAGCAAAATGGTATTGGAGAAATTGAAAGGCTGAATAATCCCCAGGGTCCGATAATATGCATTGCAGAGAACCTAAAGAAGTGACCAGAGAAATAGTAGACGCATTGGTAATTCTCTTTCAAGATTCTATTAACTCTAGAACAGTTCCTATGGATTGGATGGTAGCTGACGTAACCCCACTATTTAAAGAGGAGGTCGAAAGAAAACAGGCAATTATAAACTGGTTAGCCTGACATCAGTTGTGGGGCAAATGCTGGAATTCATTATGAAAGATTTAATAGCAGAGTAATTGGAAAGTAGTGACCGGATTGTACAGAGTTCGTGCTCGACGAGTCTACTGAAATTTTTTGAGAATGTCACCAAAAGAGATAATGAATAGGGATCAATGGATGTGATTTACTTAGACTTTCAGAAAGCTTCCGATAGAGTCCAACATGAGAGATTGGCAAAACTATTTAAAGTGATTGGGATTGTGGGGAGTATACTGGTATGGATAGAGAACTAGTTGGCATACAGGAAACAGAGGTAATTTTCTGAGCAGCAGACATTGACTAGTGGGGTACCACAGGGATCAGTGCTTGGACCCCAGCTATTCACAATGCATATGAATGATTTAGAGGAGCTAAATGTAATACATCCAAGTTTGCGGATGAGACAAAGCTGAGTAGAAAGGTGAACTGTGAGGAGGATTCAGAGATACTTCATTGTAATTTGACATTTTTCATTGTGAAGTTGAGCAAGTGGGCAAATGCAAGGTAAGTGAAGTACATGTGAAATCATCCACTTTGGTAGGAAAAACAGGAAGGCTGATTGTTATGTTAATGGTGATAGATTAGAGAAGGGAGAGTTGCGATATGACCTGGGTGTCCTCGTGCCCCACTCACTGAAAGAAAGAATGCAGGTGAAACAGGCAGTGAAGAAGGTAAGTGATTTGTTGGCCTTCACAATGAGAGGATTTGAGTACAGGAGTAGGGATGTCTTGCTGCAATTCTACAAGGCCTTGGTGAAGCCACACCTGGAATATTGAGTGTAGTTTCGGTCTCTCTATCTGAGGAAGAGTGGTCGATAGAGGGAGTGCAACAAAGGTTTACTAGACTTATTCCTGGGATTACAGGACTGATTTATGAAGAGAGACTGGATTGGTTAGGACCACATTCACAGGAGTTTGGAAGAATGAGAGCGGATCTCAGAAATCTATAAAATTCTAACAGAATTAGTCAAGGTCTACATCGGAGGGATATTCCCAATGACTAGGGATTCCAGAACAAAGGATTGATGGACTAAGATAATGGGGTAGGCCATTTATGACTAAGATGAGAAATTCTTTCACCCAGTGAGTATGTGGAAGTTTCTGCTACATAAAGGTGTCAAGGCCAAAACATTGAATGTTTTCTAAAAGGAGCTTGATATAATTCTTGGGACCAAAAGGATCAAAGGGTATGAGGAGGAAGTGGGAAAAGGCTATTGAGTTGGATGATCAGCCATAACCATACTAAATAGTGGAGCAGGCTCAGTGGGCTGGATGGCTTACTCGTGCTCTGGTAGAAAGCTCAGACAAATCTTGTTGTGTTCTCCACTGATCTTGAAGATTGCAGAAAGTTTAATAGGGAAGTTAAGAAGGCTAAATAAAAACTGAAAGAACTGCAGATGCTGTAAATCAGAAAAAAATAACAGAAGTTGCTGGAAAAACTCAGCAGGTCTGGCAACATCTGAAGAGAAATCAGAGTTAACGTTTCAGGTCCGGTCACCTTGCTGAGAACATCTGCTTTCTATCGAACCTGTCCCAGCCACTCAATCTTATACACCTCAATCAGATCCTGCCTCAGGCTTCTCTGCACCAAGGAATACAGTCTGAAGACGGGTTCTGAGGAAGCATCACCAGACCTGAAGTGTTAACTCTGATTTATGTTCACAGATGCTGCCAGACCTGCTGAGATTTTCCAGCAACTTCTGTTTTTGTTAGTTAAGAAGCCTTATAGGACACATGATTTCATCACCCATGGCATAGATTGGAGAGGAGGGAGGTTCTGTGGAGCTGTGCAAAACTTTGGTTAGGCCACACCCGGAGTATTTTGTGCAGTTCTGGTTGACTTGCTATAGGTAGGACATGATTGCACAGGAATGAATACAGAGGGGATTCACCGGGATGTTGCCTGAGATGGAGCTATGAAGCAAGGCTGGATAGCCTGGGGCTGTATTCCTTGGGGCAGAGAAGACTGAGGCATGATCTGATTGAGGTGTAAAAGATTGAGTGGCTGGAACAGGATGAATAGGTAACAGCTGTTCCTTTTAGTTGAAGGAGCAATAACAAGGGGGTATGATTTTAAGTTGAAAGGCAGGAGGTTTAGAGGGGATTTGAGGAAAAATGTTTCCACTCAGGTGGTTGGAATCTGGATTGCACTGCCTGAGAGTGTAGCAGATGCAGGGAACCTCAAAATCTTTAAAAGGTATTTGCATGAGCGTTTGAAGTTTCATTACATTCAAGACCATGGGCCAAATACAGGAAAGTGTGATTAGTATAGATAGATTGAAAAGATTCAAAGGGCCTCTTCTGTGCTATATGGCTGTATACTTTCTATATTTTGAGTTGATGTTTAGATTTTTATTTACAGGATCCGTTAACATTGGGAAATGGGGAAAATTGACTTTGCAGATTGTTTTATTTAGAATGCTGTGGAAAATATTACAGCTGCCAAAATATGAATAGAGTTTTCAGTGCAGGTTGTGGAATGTGAAATGGCCTACCATTGAGAGGAAATGAGATTAAATGCCTTTTTCAGCTTTGTGATTACAGAGCATCAAGGAAGAATTATGTATTTGTAATAATATTCAGCTAGGTATGTGCTATTCTGAATCACGTCTTTACTTGTTCCTGTTGATATCAATAAAACTCACCTGAAATGGTCTCCTCCCTCCCCTGTAGCACTGACAATTTGTCTTCCCTCCCCTAAACCTGAGACCTGTTGGCTATGACCTAGAAATGTATTGCTTCCTCTTACTATATGTGTTTAATTGTCATTAACTATCACTATTTTGGTTTGGAAAACTATGCTGAAGAATGCAAATTAAACTGCTTTCAACCTTCGATCAAACTGGAACGTAACAAACGTAACCCCTGTAGTCAAGAAGGGAGGAAGACAGGAGACCGTAGGCCAATTCACTTTACATCTGCCCTGGGGAAGATGTTGGAATCAGTTATGAAGATGTTGTAGCTGCCCACTTGAGGAAAGTTATGGCATTTTGGAAGGATCAATGTGGTTTCATGAGGGGGAAATCATATTTAATTTATTTGATTTCTTTGAAGGAGTAATATGTTGTGGATGAAGATAAGTTGGTAGACGTACTGTACCTCTATTTCAAGATGATTGGTTCCTTGATGTATCACCTTAAATGCCTTCTGGAAATTGCAGTATGTCTTTACAGTATAACTTCTTTTTACCTCGAGCACATATTACTCCTTCAAAGAAGTCTAGTAAATTAATTAAATGTGATTTCCCCTCTACAAAACAATATTGTCTTTTCCTCAATACCTGGAGATTTTCTAAGTGCACAGCTATAATCTCTTTAATGATGCATTCTACCACAATTACCATAATAGATGTCAAGCTAATTGGCTCAGAGTTTCCTGGTTTCTGCTTTCCTCCCTTCTTGAATGGAGGAGTTATACTTGCTGCTTTTCCTCTATTTAGGAAGCTTTGGAAAAATAACACTAACACTTCTACTTTATAAGTCGCATCATTTAATACTCTGTGAAGCAGTCTATCTGGACCCGGACACTTATAAATCATAGCTCAATCACTTTGCCTAGTACCTCCTCCTTGATTATTGTAAAAGTTAGCTAAATCCTAGAGAATGGCAGAGAATTATAAAAAGGTTGATTAGGACCAAGACATTATGTGAGGGATCTAGCTGCAAACATAAAAACAGATGGCAAGTGATTCTGCAGGTACGTAAAAAGGAAATGAGTAAGTAAAGTGAGCTTTGGTCCTCCACAGAGTGAAAGTAGAGACTTAATAGATAATAAGAAAATGGAAGATAAAATGAAGATACAGAAAAAATTCAAGTAAAGATGTAAATCAGGAGGTTGAAGGGAGAGAGGATTTAGCTAACTTTTACAATAATCAAGGAGGCGATACTAGGCAAAGTGATTGAGCTGTGATTTATAAGTGTCCGGGTGCAGATAGACTGCTTCACAGAGTATTAAATGATGCGACTTATAAAGTAGAAGTGTTATTGTTATTTTTTTCAAAAGCTTCCTAAATAGAGGAAAAGCAGCAAGTATAACTCCTCCATTCAAGAAGGGAGGAAAGCAGAAATCAGGAAACTCTGAGCCAATTAGCTTGACATCTATTATGGTAATTGTGGTAGAATGCATCATTAAAGAGATTATAGCTGTGCACTTAGAAAATCTCCAGGTATTGAGGAAAAGACAATATTGTTTTGTAGAGGGGAAATCACATTTAATTAATTTACTAGACTTCTTTGAAGGAGTAATATGTGCTAGAGGTAAAGAGAAGTTATACTGTAAAGACATACTGCAATTTCCAGAAGGCATTTAAGGTGATACATCAAGGATTGGTGCGGAACTGAAAGCTTATGATGTAGGTAGTAACATATTAACATAGATAGAAGATTGGCTGACTGACAGAAAACAGAAAACATATAAATGAGTCTTAGTCTGATTGGTACCACGTCATGTGTGAAGTCTCACAGTGTGAAGTCTGTGTTAGGACCTTAACTTCTCACAATTTACATCAATATCCTCGAACTGATGACGAGAACAAGGGTAGGTTTGCAGAGGGTAGAAAGAATTTTTGTGAAGAAGTCAAGGAGTTTGCAGGATATAGATAGGTTGAATAAGGGTGGCACAGTGGCTCAGTGGTTAGCGCTGCTGCCTCACAGCACCAGGTACCCGGGCGACTGTCTGTGTGGAGTTTGCACATTCTCCCCATGTCTGCGTGGGTTTCCTCCGGGTGCTCCGGTTTCCTCCCACAGTCCAAAGATGTGCAGGTTAGGTGGATTGGCCGTGCTAAATTGCACGTAATGTTGAGGGGTGTGTAGATTAAGTGGGTTATGGGGGGGTGGGATGGGTCTGGATGGGATGCTCCAAGGGTTGGTGTGGACTTGTTGGGCCAAAGGGCCTGTTTCCACACTGTAGGGATTCTCTTCTCTTCTAGATAGGTTGAATAAGGGAGCAAAAATCTGGTAGGTGGAGTATAACGTGTAAACATATGAAGTTGCACACTTGGTAGGAGTAACGAAAAAGCAGAATATTTTTAAATAGAGAATGACTGTGGAAAAATGAGGTGCAGATGGATTTAATTGCTCTCGTACACAAATCTAACGTGCTAACAACCTTTTATGAAAGGAATTAAGCATAAAAGTAATGGTGTAACGCTTTAGTTATACCAGCTATTGATGAAAGCACATCTCAAATACTACGGATGGATTTAAATGCATTGGAGGTCATTTGGAGGAGGTTCATTAGATTAATACCTAGAATGAGTGGGTTGCATAATATGGAGGTTGACAGGCTAAGCTTGTTTCTGCTGGAGTTTAGAAGAGTAAGGGGTGATTTGATTGAAGTGTACAAAATCTTGAATAGTCTTGACAACATAATTAGGACAGGAGTTTTCTCTAGTGGGTGAGTCCAGAACTTGGGGGTTACTGTTTTAAAATTAGGTGTCACCCTTTTAGGAGCAATGGGGATTTTTTTGTGAGGGTTGTCAGATTTGGAACTCAAAAGCAATGGAAGTGGAGTCACTGAACATTTTTATGACAGGTAGTTAGATTATTGTTAGGCAAGGTAATGAAAGATTATTGGGGGTAAATGGGAATGTGGAATTCAGAACATAAACAGATCATCCATGATCATCTTTAATGGTGGAGAGGATTTGAAGGGCTGAATAGACTATGTTTACTCTAATTCGTATGTTTGTATGTAAATTGTCAGCCTACCATTAAATTGAAAGCGTTATTTTTGTTCACATTGTTTGATTAAATAAAGTTCTAGTCATATTCATACTCCTTTGGTCTAGAAAGAGTGTAAGCTTTGATATTAGATATAATTCCTCATCTTCAAGTGTTTCAGTGTTTTATTCTTTAAATGCTTGACGTGAAGGAGAGTTTTAGCAGTAATATGAAATCTGTTGCTTTGCCTGCAGGAGTGAGAAATTCGATCAGAAAATTGTATCATGTAAGTTTGCCTACATTTCCAGATCTTGTAGGCCAGCAAAACAATTATTTTTGTTATGTGAAGAAGTTGGCTTGAGGATTGGCAGTGGAAGTGCAGCACAAGCTTTTGAAAATCAGTCAACTGCAATGATTTTATTCCTTTAAAAAATGGAAGTTTTTCTAAAGTGCCAATAGAATGTTTTTTTCAGAGATTCAATTAATAAAACTTATTTTAACTCTTCAAATGAAATCGTGAGAATATGTAATGAAAATACATATTACATCCATGAAAGGACTGGCGTGACTTCAATTATTAATGATAATGTTCGACAGCACTACAGTTGGAATGCAGACCAAAACCCCATGATTCTGTGTCATATATTTGTTTATAGAAGCCAAATACTGCAAATTTTGGAAATCTTAAATAAAAACAGACAATGCAGAAAATAATCTGCAGTTTAGGCACATCTTTAGAGAAAAACGGTTAACATTTGAGATCAGATGAAGGTTTTACTGAGTATTTTCATCACTTTGTTTTTATTTCATATATATGTTTATGCCAAGTAAAATAATTTGGGTGCGGCATTTATTTTACCCGACAACTTCAAGAAATTTTATCTTAATCCATTTTCAATGATTATGGCATCTATGAAATAAAAAAACCCATTTTATAGCAAGCATAGATGTTTTAGGGAGATGTTCCAGATGTTTACCAGCTTTCTTTTGCTATCAGAAGTTCTTCCTGGATGCATTATTTGTTAACAGGTGTGGCAGGTTCAATTTTCATTTCAGAAATTTCTAAAGCCAAATAGTTGGGTGCATTAACGCACGTCTGTTAGGGTCAATGCAGGAACAACTAAATGATTGAGAACAAACTTTAGGTACTATGTGAATTTGCACCAGATTGGACGCTGTATCTTTCACTTGGCCATTTGGTTACTTTTGTCCACAGTGAGGTAGCTGGCCCTCTAATGTGCTGCCCTCCTTCTTCAATAAATTGGCAACATGTTGCATCATGACTAACTGTACCTTACGTATTCTGCATGCAGTTCCTGCATCCTGACAATGCTCAACACCACAAACAGGCACCTGCCCAATTAGGGAATTTATATTTGAACATTGTGTTGCGTGTGTAACACAGGTGCAAGTCAGAATCGAGACCCCAAAATTACCTAAGTATCAGTTTCCAAATGCTGGATTGAAAATGAAGTGCTGGTGTCTCTGTCACTGGCCTGTAACATTCCTTTATCATTTTAAAGGTCACCGCTGAACCTTCTCAACCCAGGTTGAGAAGAAAGTTCAGTTTGTGTTTCTCCCTGCTGTCCAGTGACTCCAGGAAAATACCTCTAAGCACTGTCCCTGCTCTATATTAGACTTATCCATGATGCTCTCAGGTCAGCTACTTTGTACATATTTTCTGCCATAACTTGTACATGATGGATAAACACATGTTATGCAGGACGAATGATGTCTGTGGGAATGTATTTCGGTTGGGGGTAATACTGTTAGAAAGGTAGAGAGAAAATAAAATGGTCAATTTGTATTTAGATAAATTCTGAAAAATGTATCAACATTTGGCAGATCTGGAAGTTAATTTTGATCTTCTTTCCAAATTTTTTTCTTCCTTTTTCCATTTTGTTAATGGTGAAACACTAATTTTGTGCATTCATGTTTTCCATAGGTGAGAATAATGAAAACCAGGAAATAAAAATGCTTTCAGAATTGGACAGTGGAAAATACAGCTCTTACAGGTATATTTACTGCCTACAGAAAATGGATAACTATGTAGGTTATAATCCGATGAAACAAAATTGAAATCAAATAGTCAAATGAAATCAAATTCACTTGGACTGTTGTTTCTTCAATTTATTCTGAAGTGATGATATCTGCTTTTGTGTTAAAGCTACCTTACTGTTTCACAAAAAGCGCATCTTGCCGGGATCATTTAGGATTGGAAGCAAGGTGACAAGTGAATTTATTTTCTTATAAATTTAAAATTTAAAAAAAATCATTTAGATATCTTTTTAAATGGACAATGCAAAATGCAGCAGTGGACTAGGCAAGACTTACCGTCTTGTATTATTTTATGTTTGAACATTGAACATCAACTTAAAAGGAAGAGACAACTAATTTTGAAGTAAACGGGAAAAGAGTAACTGAGGCACTATTATCCATGTTTAATAATTTATTAGAAAAATATGTAGTGCTAGAGAACTGGTGAGTATTTTATGTTATACCTATATTTCAGAAGAGAAATTATAAGATGCCCAGGGAGAAAACAGACCAACCAGTTTAACATTGGCAGTAAGGGAAGCAATAGAATCCCTACTAATTAGAAATAGAAAAATGTGTAATTTATCTAGATTTCCAAAAGATCTTTTGATAAGGTATTAAGTAACAAATTAACGTTCACAATCAGAGTATTCAGAGTTGAGATACATAACCAAATGGATAGCCAGCTGGCTGCAAGGCAGGTGACAAAGATTAAGGGTGAAAGGTAACTATTCAGATTTGCATGTGGTGTGAAATAATGGTTCCAGAAGAATCAGTGCTGTGACTACCTTTGTTTATAATTTCTCTCAACAATTTGATGCTAGAACCAAAGTCACAATTTCTAAATTTGCAGGCAATGTGACATTTGATGGGATAGTTAACGATGTGTAGGACTGCAATTTACAAGCAGAAATTAATAAAATTGTAGCTTGGACATTTTAATTGGCAAATTGATTTCAATGTATATGTTACATTTTGGTAAGGAAACTACTACTATTAATAAAATATTGCTAATATAGTAAGAATATTAAGTAAGTAAAAATCTATATGGAATAGAGAAGCAAAGGGATCTGGGAATGCAACTGCACAAATCACTAGTAGTTGCAACACTGCTAAACAAGACAATAATGAACCAAGCCTGTCAATCTGGTGAAACTATCAAATAGGATTACTTGCTGCCTAATAACGTAAGCAGCAAACGATAGACAAAGCTCAGCAGTCCAACAACCAACAGATCAGATCTAAGCATTGCAGTCCTGCCGCATCTAGCCATGAATGGTGGTCGACCATGAAACAACTCACTGAAGGAAGATGCTCCACAAATATCCCCAGCTTCAGTGATGGAAGAGCCCAGCACGTTATTGCAAAAGATAAGGCTGAAGCATTCATAGCAATCACAGATACTGATCTTCAGCCAATTTGTTTCACTCCATGTGATATCAAGAAATGATTGGAGGCAGTCAATAGTGCAAAGGTAATGGACCCTGACAATATCTCAGCAACAGTACTGAAGACTTGTGCTCCAGAACTTGTAGCTCCCCTAACCAAGCTCTTTCAGTATAGTTACAGCATTGGCATCTACCTGACAATGTGGGAAAATTACCCAGGTATGTCCTGTACACAAGAAGCGGACAAATCCAACCTGGTCAGTTACCATCTCATCAGTCTACTGTTGATCATCAGTGAAGTGATGGGAGGTGCACCAACAGTGCCAGCAAGCAGCACTGATCAATAGTCTTCTCAATGATGCCCAGTTTGTGTTCTGACAGGGCCACTCAGCTCCTGACCTCATTACAGCCTTGTTTCAAACAAGGAACAAAAGAGTTGAATTGCAGAGGTGAGATGAGAGTGACAGCCCTTGAAATCAAGTCTGCATTCGACTGAGTGTGGCATCACTGTGTACCGGGGGCAAAGTCCCTGCTGGTTGGAATCATACCTGGCAAATAGATGGTTGTAGTTGTTTGAGATCAATCATCTCACCTCCAGGACAGCTTTGCAAGAGTTCCTCAGGGCAGTGCCTAGGCCCATTGATCTTCAGCTGTTTCATCAGTGACCTTCACCCCATCATAAGGTTGGAAGTGAGGATGTTCACCGATGATTGATTATGTAATGGTCAGCGCCATTCATGACGACTCAGATACTGAAGCAGTCCATGTTATTTTTAACATTTGCTAATGACATTTTTAATTCTTTTGCCCTCAAATCTCTTTGGAGTCTGTGTTTCTCTCTGTTCCCTCTTATGAAGGACTTTATTAAGTGTCTTCTGGAAGTCCATATAAAGAACATGTATAGATCCTGCACTATCTACTATCATGGAATCTTTTGAAAATCTAATCTACTCTTTACAAACTCATGCTTGAACATAGGCAGAGGGGAATGGAATCTTTGCAGTAAGTAGAGTGTGAGGAAATGTAGTTAACGTAACTATGGGAGTTGATGTGTTTGTAATGGATATTGGTGAACACGCCAAAATTTCCATCCTAAGCCTGCTGCGGTGCTTCAGTGAAGCTCAGGGCAAACTGGAGGAACAGTGCTTCATTTTCCACTTAGGCACTGTACAGCCTTCAGGGCTCAACATTGAGCTCAACAGCTTCAAAGATTGAACATTTTGCCCATTGTGTCAACACAGCTCTCCTCGGGAGTAATTTACCTAGTGCCTTCTCCCTCCACTTTCTTCCTTTTTTGATAATTCTCGATTGAGCCTCCTCCACACCCTCAGGCCGTGCAGTCTTAATCCTAAATACTTGCTGTGCGAAACATTTTCCTCACATCATCATTGCTTTTGAGTCCATTTGCTATCGATCTGTGTCACCTTGTTCTTGATCAATCCATCAATGGGCACAATTCTACTCTGTCTACTCATCTACTCTGTCGCCACCCGTCACAATTTTAAATATCTCCATCTCATCTCATCTCTCAATATTCCCTACTGTAAGGAAAACAGTCTCAACTTCTGTAATCTCTCTATGTAACCAACATTTCTCTTCCATGAGACCATTCTCATGAACTCTGCACACTCTCCAATGTCTTCAGTCTTTCTAAAACTGTAACCTCTGTACTGGACACAGTATGCCATTTGAGACTGAACCAATGTTCTTTATGTGTTTACTGTAATTTCCCTCCATTTTTCTGTCACTTTTATTTGAATACTTCCGACTGAGCAGTCCCCGAGCCTCCGCTTGGTTTCCCTGATGTAGAGGAAGCCACACCGGGTACAGCGGATGCAGTATACCACATTGGCAGACCTGTCCGTCCTCCCTGGACTGACCTATCCCCTTCCTAACTCCCTACCTACACTCACCTTTCCTGGCCCCATCCCCGCCTCTTCGACCTGTTTGTTTCTTCTCCACCTATCCTCTCCTCTATCCCTCTTCTATCCGCCTCCCACTCTCTCCCTATTTATTTCAAAACCCCCTTCCCCTCCCCCTTTTCTGATGAAGGGTCTAGGCCCGAAACGTCAGCCTCTCTGCTCCTATGATGCTGCTTGGCCTGCTGTGTTCATCCAGCCCTGCACCTTGTTGTCTCGGATTCTCCAGCATCTGCAGTTCCTACTATAACAGATTTGCACAGTCTGTTTTGTCCAAACTCGCTCTCCTTGCATTGAAAACAGTGTTATCTAAGTCTAGAATTTTAATAAAGTAAAATACTGCAGACGTTGGAAATCTGAAATAAACCATGAAGCGCTGGACATACTTAACATGTTTATCGTCATCTGCGGAAGGTGTTAACACTTCAGTCAAATAGAATCTTAGTCACTGTTTCACATTTCTGTGGGTTCAACATAGTGCTTAGAAAATCATATGATTGTTACTAGAGTAAGGCCTGAGAATTTAACTAGATTTGACCCATAACTCATCATTAAATCTAATATGGCACATCCTTTGTTGGATCAAGGTATTTATATGTTGCTTTAGAAAGCTATACTGGACACATTCAAGAAATTCACTTTATTTATGATGTCAGGTAGTTAATAAAACTACATTAATTTTGGTGTTTATTAGAAGTAGGTGAGGGGAAGGCCTGGACACAGTCGCCAGCATCTGAAAGAGCTAGAGAGAGGAGGACCCTGTACATCTGAAACAGCACAATCAAGAGCAGGGGTAAAACCTTCATAAAGAGAAAAGCATGAGAAGGGCAGCAGCAGTGGGAGATAAAAATTAGGTTGGAGAGTTAGGTGGAGAGTAGTCTTTTGGTGCACTAGATCATAATTAGAATCAAGCTGGGAAAATAGACTGAGGAAAGTCAGTGAATGAACAGCGGCACATATTTAAGCAAATATTTCATAACAGTTAGCAAAAATGTTTTCCAGTCAGAATTAAGGACTTGATGAGAAAAATGGAACACTCGCGGTTAACAAAGGTGATCAAGGAGAGTATCCAATCAAAAATTAAGGCATCCGCACCAGCAAAAATTAGTTATAGGTCAGAAGTTTGGGAATTTTTTACAAACTATCAATGGATGATTCAAAATCTAATGAAGGCAGAGAAAATGGATTATGAAAGAAACAAAAAGCAAGAGAATCTAGGGCTATTCAAAAAGAGAGCGTAACTAATGTAAAGTGGAGAGCTCTGAGGATGCAGCTGGGAATTAAAAATGGGGAACAGGGAAATGACAATAATTTAAACTAATATTTTGCATCAGTCTTTGCTATGGAGGACACTATAAACATTCCAAAGTTAACCAATAAACAAGATACTACCAGGAAAATCGATCTTGTATGAGTCTGTATCACGTAGGACAAAATATTTGACGTACTAATGGGAATGAAGACAGGCAGGTCATCATGACCTGATGGCCTGCATCCAGAGGTTTTAAAGGAAGTGATAGCAATGATGGTGGAGGCATTGGCCAGAACATTCCAAAATTTGTTGGATTCTGTGAGGGTTCCAGCAGATTGGAAAACTGTTCGTGTGATGCTCTATTCAAGAAGGGATGGAGGCAAAAGCAGGAAACTATGGGCAGTTGATCTAACATCTGTCATTGCTAAAATGTTGGAATCCATTATTAAGGAAGAAATAGAACATTATAAAAAGCTTAACACAATCAGAGTCACCTTGATTTTGTGAAAAGAAAATCATGTTTGACAAACTTTCTAGAGTTTCTTGACAGTATAACAAGCGGAGTCGAATAATGAGATCTGGTAAATGTAGTGTGTTCGGATTCCCAAAAGGCATTCAATAAAGTACCACATACAAGTTCACAAAGTTTGCACTGGAGATAATGTATTCAACATGGATTGAGGATTGGTTAACACACAGAAGACAGAGAAGAGGGATTTTTCAGATTGGAAAGACATAACTAGTGGAGGATCAACAAAGATCAGCCTAAGGTCTCAATTATTTCCTATCTATATTAAGGACTTGGAGGAGGGGGCAGAGTGTAATGTATTCCAGTTTGCTAATAATACAAAACTAGGCGAGAGGACATTTTGTGGCAGAGTTTAACGTAAGAAAGTATTAGGTTGGAAGAATCAAAAGAGAGACTATTATTTAAGTGGAGGAAAGTGCAGCACAGTGGAATCTGGACGTTCTTTCGCATGAAATACAAAAGGTTAGCATGCAGATGCAGCAAATTAAGAAGGCAAATGGAATTTCGGCCTTTATTGCTAGAGTTTTGGCGTTTAAAAATAGTGAAGTTTTGGTACAACTGCACAGCATTTTGGTGAGGCTGTACCTGAAGTACCATGTACAATTTTGATTAATCTATTTAAGAAGGGATATCCTGCCACTGGAGGCAGCTCTAAAGAAATGCGCTAGGCTGTTTCCTAGGATAAAGGCGTTGACTTACAAAGAACACGTAAATAGGTTATGCCCTTATTCATTAGACTTGAGAAGAATGAGTGGTGATCTTATTGAAACATTTAAGATTCTGAGAGCCTTGACAGATTAGACATTGAGAAGATCTTCCCACCAGTTGCGGAATTTCAAACGAGGTGACATAATTGCAGAGTAACGCGATGCTCATTTGAAACCGAGATGCAAAAGACCTTCTTCTCCCAGAGGGTACTGAATGTCTTGAATTCTCTAGCCTAGAGAGTTGTGGCAGCTAGATCGTTGAAAGGGGTTAAGGAGAAATGTGATGAGCTGGCACAAAAGAGGAATTGAGGTGTGGATAGACTAACCGCAACATTACTGAATGGCAGGGAGAGTTGAGGAGGTGAATAGCCATTGCCTTATATTTCTTAT